>NC_138858.1:39617123-40196549 GCF_965183815.1 Platalea leucorodia | reverse complement strand
TTTCTTTCTTTCTTTTTTCTTTCTTTTTTTCTTTCTCTTTTTCTTTCTTTCTTTCTTTCTGTCTTTTTCTTTCTTTCTTTTTCTTTCTTTCTTTCTTTCTGTCTTTTTCTTTCTTTCTTTCTGTCTTTTTCTTTCTTTCTTTCTTTCTTTCTTTCTTTCTTTCTTTCTTTCTTTCTTTCTTTCTTTCTTTCTTTCTTTCTTTCTTTCTTTCTTTCTCTCTCTCTCTCTCTCTCTTCCTTTCCTTCCTTCCTTCCTTCCTTCCTTCCTTCCTTCCTTCCTTCCTTCCTTCCTTCCTTCCTTCCTTCCTTCCTTCCTTCCTTCCTTCCTTCCTTCCTTCCTTCCTTCCTTCCTTCCTTTTTCTTTCTCTTTATTCCTTATAGCCGAACATAATATGAAGTTATTTAGGAAGAAATAGAGCTCTTTTAAGAGGAGTCAGAGAGAGATTGTGACAATAAGACCAAGTAGACTTATTAAAAGATCATTCAAATGAAAGGTAGGAAGAAGAGTGCAGTTCATGACCTTGTTCTAAACCAGGTCTAAGTCAAGGGACTGAACTAGCTGATTGTTGAAGAGTACTCAAGTTACGTTGAGAATCTAGTCAATATGAAAATACATACATTTTGTTCTGGAAATGCTGAAGTGAATTTGTTCAATATTTGAAAGATATATTTTGATCTGAAGCTGGTCGCTGCTTATTAATATCAATTTTCTCAAATTCACAATTTTCTATAAATTCTCACTAGAGCTTATTTTGAATTGAGTATCTGGCATTATAAATGTCATTATTTATTTCCACAGGACATTATTGCAATCTCTAATTTGTCTTCCAGTTTTCCTGTGATGTGACTAAGTATTTAGTCATATATTTGAATGAATTTGCCATGGTCTGTGTAACCATGATTTCACCACCAGGAGTGCTGATCTTGGAAGTCATCTATGGATTCTAGGTATTTATTGCAACTGGCCTTTCCACACATTATTCTTAAAGTAATTGTTATGATAATACAAAAATCTTTTTTTGGACTTTGTTTCAGTTGAGAATTTCTGAGCTCCCTTGTGTTATTCATGAAGGAACACTTTGCTGTAGTTGTGGCATTCTTATGCATATCTGTTTTCTGACACACACAGATATTTGGAAGTACATCCTGATCTATAGCTGTCTTGAACACACAGGGCCTTTTTTGTTGCTTTCTGAACTCATAGACAACATAAGTAATCTTTAAGGCTATCCTGAAGCCTGAGAGTGGATTCAAAGGTAGCACAGAGGGGTATCTAATAACAAGGTCTGGTAATTTATGTGCATGCTCCAGCCTGATGGTGGGGACCTCTGACTCTGTCCAAGGAGACACATTTGGAAACCTCTGTGACAGTGTTGGAAGAGAGCTTTTAAATGATGGATTTGTGCTGGCAATTTGCTTCAGGACTTTTAAAGGAAGCAGTCAAACAGTGCTCAAACTCACAAAAAAGTGAGTTTTGCTATGTCCCTGGATAGTAGTTTGCTGCAGCATCCTCTCACCAGGTTCTCTCCAGTGTTTTTGTCCAGCAAAATCAGCACCTGTAAGATGTCCTTTGGATGTCACTCTGTCACTGCAGGCTGCTGTGTAAGTCCAGATCACTGAACAGCTGCAAGTCTGTTATCCACTCGGTACTGACCTGAACAGCGGCAGCATCTGCCAGGCAGAGGTGCAACCACCACTGCTCCAGAAGAAGAAATTCTATAGAACCAGGCAACTTGTGAGGGCATTTTGTGCTTATCAATAGTTCAGTGCCATGAGATATAGCAAATGTTTTAAGAGATAATAAAATGTAAAAGGTAATTGCAGTAGACCAACAAATTTCTAAAATTAAAAAAAAAAAAAATATGAATGCTTAGTCCTGTAGGAAAAGAATATACAGATTGAGTTCCTACTGATTGAAAGGGTTCATTACTGACAGACAAACTGCAGTCCTGGTAAGAAACATCATGGTTCTTCAGAGTAGGTTTTGGATTAACCATTTGAGTTTAGTGAATAAAGATAAAGCCTAGAATTTGCAAGTGCTTCTCATTGCAGCAACAGACAAGCTGTGTCAAATGAAGTAAAACATTGTTACACTTTCCTGGACAAATCCTGAAGCCTTTTACAAATAAAGATTCCCGTTTTAATTCTATGCCCTTTATTCTAAATATATAGCTGAGTATTTCATTGACAGTGGTTTTTTTTCTCATCTGGTGCTTCCTACAGTTATATAAACATACATTTGACTTGGCAATCTACAACCTTTCTAAATGCATTCTTTACAGTGCTTAATATACTTCAGTGATTTAATCTTGCTAATAGAGTGCCACAGTGAAAATTACAACAGTAAATCCTTCTGTGCTGACAAAAACCTAGTCTTATGCACATCAGGATTTTCTGTCAAATAAATAAAACTTAACAATTTTTCCCAAACATCATGCTTTACAAAAGCTCCAATAAGACCTGATTCCACTGTCTTTTTGTAATAATTAAAAAACAAAACAAAACAAAACAAACAAAAAAATCTGAAAACTGTTCAGGTTCTTTTTTTGCAGAAAGTCACTGAAAGTAAATTATCTGGAGCTCTATGTGGTGCTGTATTTTTCCAATAAAGCTCTGAAAGTTTTTAAATTAACTCTGTTTATATTCTACACTTTCCTGGAATGTTATTTTTATATGTTTTTTCTTTTTCTTTCATTTGGTAAATATACTATATCGCTCTAACTACTTGGGATCAGCAAACTCTGCCTACACATTTGGCTTATAGCTACCTTTCACATTGTCACCTTAGAAATCTGTATTTAACACATTTTATCATGTCCCATGTCAGATATTATAATTTCAATGTTCATGATCTTTATAATTCTTGAACTTCACGGGTGATCAGGCTACTCTTATGCTTTAAGAGATATGAATCTTTCACTTTCATCCATTATCTCTTTGACTGGATTCCTATGCATTTCAGAAGATAATTTAGAATTGCTCTCTTGCTTCAAAACAGTGAATTTACTGTACCCTTCTATATTTTTCTGACTTATTCTTTTTCTATCTCTCTCCATTCTTCGTCTTAGTTCTCTGTTTTGTATTTTCCCTGTCACTCTCCACAGCTAATTGTTACATTTTACATGTGCCATGCCATTCAGAATAATCTTTTTTTCATCCTTCTTTTTTAAATGTTGTCTTCTGGTAACACTTTGTTACTCACTTTTTCTGACCACTTGTTTCTCGGAAACACAGAAGTCAAAACTGTTAATGACTTACCCTACTAATGTAGGTTAACCTACTAACGTAGGATAAGTCACTAGTCATTGTTAATGTAAAGTCACTGTTAATGGCTAATCCTACTAATGACTCAGAAACACACACTCATGACTGTGTTACTCCTGAGCATCTGTAAGGATTAATATTTATAATAAACCTGATCTTGAAAAATGATAGCTTTGTTATAGGGCAGAAAGGTATCAGGGGTAAGGGGGAAAAGAAACTGGGAGTGATGAAAGGGAGAAGACTGCGAGAGAGAAGGAAAAAAAAACCACTTAAAGCATTTTGTTTGTTTTAACAGATAATTGAGATGAAACCATTTCAGCAGCTCATATTTACTTTGTTGGAATGACACTTCTATATTACTGCCTCAGGATGACTAATTGATGTACATCTTAGCACATTGCTGTTGTTACTGCCCTCTCACTATTTCATTGAAGCTTTCGTTTCAAAACCAAAGTTTTTCTCTGGTATATTTTCAATAATAACTATTAAAACATTTTCAGAAAGAAATATCCTAAAATTTTATTTATTGCATAACATGCAATAAATATTGTCTGATAATAACACACTGGAAACAAAAAAAAATTAAAATTCTATATTCCTCATAGTTTTCTACTTCTTTTACCTTTATATATGAACAGATGCACACCTGCATGTGTTGGTACCATCCAGAGATTCAAAGAGTTTCCACAAAGTAATACTATAACATGTTAGATAAATATCTGCTGAAAATCACTGTAAATGAAAAGGAGAACATGTTGTGTGAGCTTGGGAATATTTCTCCAGTAATAAGGAAATGTCAGCATCTAAATATTTTTCAAGGAATTTATGGACTAGGAAAGGCAATATCAACTGCACTTGCACTTTCAGATTTTCCACTGCAGCTCTACCCACATAGGCATATCATTGGACTATACTTTAAGTGTAGACAGGGCCATAATATAAAAACAGTCAACTGACTTCATCGTGCATATTGGTGCCGATGACACTCAAATCTCTTAAGCAGATGCTAATCATGTATTTGATCATATCGGAATGGACACTGGGTACTGCTGAATAAAACAATGCATTTGCTGACATAATTTAGTTGTTAGGACTAAAGTAAATGGGAGTGCTCTAATCCTTACTTGTTTTTGTCTAGGTAAACTGATAAGCTTTCTGAGGACTCAGAAGTATAATATATCTGATAATTGAAATTCCTTGGTTTAGTAGTTGATTTTTTTTGTATTTGGTATACATCAAATTAATGTTTCTTAAAAATCAGCTTTTTTTTTTTTTTCAAATTCTCTTCAGAAATGTGAATATGTGCTTGCTTTTCATGACCAGCATATAGAGAATTTTTTGACAGATTTATGTGAAAAACATGTAATTTGTGCTGTATGCTTCTTCTGATTTTTTTTTCCCCCAAACCACCTTTAGAATAAACTGAGGTGAAAATTGTGGGGTTTATTTGCAATTAACCTCAGCTGATTGTTTGCATGTGACTGACTCTCCTAATTTCCTCTTAGTTTTTTAGTATCTATGCTTTAAATAACATTAGCTTGTCCCCAGTAGCTGGATTTTTATTTTTTACCACGTTCAGGCCTGGCAGTTCATGAACTTAATTTACCATCTTCTGCAAGATATACAAGTGGATACAGATCTCTTTTCTGTTTCTACTTCTTTTTGTCTCCATCCTTCTATTTAAGATTCTTTTGGGGAAACAAAGCCTCACAACTATATGGAATATGAACTGTTTAGACAAGTAGTAGAAATGCTGGGCCTATGGAAGTTGCTTTAGAATTGTTGTAATACATGGAATAGTTGAGACATCTCTCTGGGAAACAAAAATTGAAGGAGTAACTAATAAGCTTAAAGGATGCATGGGATTCGGATGGTATCCTGGTGACTAGCGTATTCCCCCTTTGAAGGCAAAAAGTAAAGGAAAAGAAAAAGAAAAACGTAAGAAAAAATGTTAATAGGTTGCCACCTGGGACTGTATGCTGTCTATTCTGCTTCTAGATAAAAGATCCTCACATCTGAAGCACAGTCAGTCAGTTATACAGCAGTAAAAATGTTAAAGGGGGGCTGGAAAATCCAGAGCACCTAAAATGGTGTTACTCAGCCTATGGCCAGTTGGCCAGTCACAAGCCAGCAAACATTAAGAGGTGTCCAGGGAATCACTACCAAGAGACAAAATGCCACAAGACGTCTTGGGAACCAGACGCCTCCCTTCATTTTTCAAAGGCTGCCAAACACTAGTTGGAAAGAACAACAGGAGAATAAGCAAAATCCGCTAGACTCTGCCCTTGCAAATTCTGATGAGATTTCTACCTAATAATAGACTCACATTGACATTATGGATTGCACTCAGCTTTTTTCCACCTGAATTTAGATGAGGCCATATTTATAAATTAATGCTTAACTAAAGAAATGAATTGAATAGTAAAATGCTTAGATTTTTTCCTGAAATATTTGTTATGGGATGACAAAGTGCTACAAAGAAAATGAAATTAAAATTGCTTTGGAAACAATAACAGACTGGACAGGTTACAGCCTATAAAAGACAACCATAGGTCAGAGACAGGCATAGTGATTACTCTGTTTATTTATATTTTAAAGAGAATACTCATGCCATAGCACTTTGGGCTGTAAGTGAGTGTAAAACTAACTGAGTATAAGTGAATTTGCTTATAAGTGGATGAATAATTTTCGTTGAAAATTTGTCATCAGGACATTCAGGTCCTGATTCAAATCAGACAAAAATCAGCTGGAAGGATTCCCATTATCTAGCTGACTGAAACAGAGGTTGCAGTGGTGACCAAAGGAGATCAAGAACGCTCCCACACAATGCCTTTGGGTTCGAGCTACAAGTGCACATTCATTGCAGCTGCAAGGTTCAGTTAATTATCCTTGGATGGCAGTTTTGAACTACTCTCTGTAAACTTTTAAAAGCTCTGTGTTCATATATGCCTTTTAGAAGAGAGACTACAGAAAACACTCTAGTGATGCTGTAAGTGGAGTAAAACTTCTGAATGTTATTAAAACTTTAACAATTAAAAATATTAGTCTTATCTGATGGCCAGATGACACAGGGTTGTGTATAACTTCACACATGATTAAAATTAATGATGATAAAGTGCAGTGATTCGTTTGTCCACATGCTTATCAGTGCTGTTTAAGAAAAGCACCCATTCCAGATGTCTTAAAGAAAGTTATATTATGTAAGTACCTGAGTTAGATTCTTTTAAAGAATCTCGACTGTCAGAGATAGGATTTAGCATATGAAGGATGTCAAGCTTGTAAGGTTTTGTTACACGTTTAACATTCTTAGAAGCTGTAGTACAAAACGAAGGATAACTTTGGGCATTCACCACATGATAAGATATTCAAATATTCATATGACATATTCAATGAGGATGCGTTAACTGAGCCTTTAAGTCACTGTTTCGGGAAGCTCAGTCCAGAAACTGATCCCTAGGCACAAACTTGAAGTGATTATGTTTTTATTAGGGCCTAAATACAGGAATTTGTATGCTGGGATGTAAAAATGTATTCTGCATGCTCTTTTGAAGAATTTAACTTCATTTCCCCAGAAAACATTCCCTACATTGCTACTTTAATTATCTGAGCTTGAGGGCCATATGAATAAGTGAGTGTGTTTAACACCCATCTGTAAATTACTTCCAAGCAGATTTTTACCTTTCGCAGCATAACAAAGTTTGGGTTTTTTAATTGTTCTGAATACATACTATTGTCTTTAGTGTTTCATCATTTATCCTGTGTTTCTGTGAAGGCATGAAATAGCCACGGGTGAGTGTTTTCCACCTGAATGAATGCCATGTACTTGTGACTGGCATGTAAAGGCTGTAAGTCTTTGAATTTCTTAATACATTATAACCAACAAACAGAAAAAGTTTGTTGTGAATATAGAGCAGTTCTGATATGATAGCTGTATGAAATAAACATGCTATTTGATTTGGTAGTAAATTAATCTGTTCTGACCTAATGGGTTCATGGCTTGATTCCTCTATAACTGATGGCAGCCAAGGTTTCACCAGGCCTACAGAGGTGCCAGGTTTTGCAAGTGGACTGAGAATATTTTTGAGCTTCTAAACAGATCCCAGCTCAATTCCTCAGCAGAGTACTTTTACATCCTTTGCTTTACATCCTTCTTGACCCCTCTTCTTTCCTTTCCCCCTGCATGTGAAGGAGTTAGACATGAGGACTGAGATAGACTAATGTGCTGTCCAGCCAGCTCTCCGCTCTCTACAATGCACCCGACAACTGTGCAATCTAGAAGTGGTCTGGGAACATTTTGAACCTGAATGGATACATCCAAGTTCAGACATTAACCGTGTGCTTCCAGAACTAATTATGACTACAGGTTCCTCAGTATTACTCTCTGCATGACAGCTATCCTCCAGAAGCTAAATGCCAAGAAAAAAAAAATAATTGATGGGTTTTAACACTGGACAGAGAGGAATAACTCGTAAGCAGCAAAGATCCAACTTGAAGGGCATGGAAGCTCACTGATGCTGTCCCATTGATATTGGTAGACTAATCTGGGATTCATACTAATTGGGAAGAAAAAAAAGCCAATCCCCACCCCCCACCCATGATGAACATATATCAATAGAGTTATTCTTGGTATCTAAAAAGCACATTTCAGCTAACAAGGAGCACTTTTTTTAAAAGCCTGCTTGCAAGACTGTGAAAAATAGATGAAACATCTGCAATATCTGCACTGTAATCTGGACATTTTTAACAACGCAACAATTACCAGATATTTACATTAGCAATTTTTGACTGCAATTCTTAACAAACATTGTAAAGTTAGATATTAGATATTGGAAGAGATCAACGTTATTACCAGTTTTTGTAAATGTCTCTTCATAGTCATTTGTATAGGAAAATATGAAGCCTGGTGAAGTAAGTTAGTAAGAATAATACACAAAGTCATAGAAAGGCAACACTACAGATTAAATATTTAAGCCACTGCTGCTCTTCTTTGATTAAATCAATCTAGATTAACTAGCCTTGTGTATCTAAACAATGAATTACATGTCTGTTCTGTGACTTCCGTTGTTACTTAGAAGCTGTCGGTGCTTGAGCCTTGCCTTCACATACCCCTCTGACCTGCCATGCACCCTTGAAGACAGAGCCTGTGCTGGTTTTGGCTGGGATGCAGTTAATTTTCTTCATAATGGCTAGTATGGGTCTATGTTTTGGATTTGTGCTGGAAACAGTGTTGATAATACAGAGATGTTTTCATTATTGCCAAACAGTGCTTACACAATGTCAAGGCCTTTTCTGCTTCTCGCATCACCCCACCAGCAAGTAGGCTGGGGGTGCACAAGAAGCTGGGAGGGGACACAGTCGGGATAGCTGACCCCAACTGACCAAAGGGATGTTCCACACCATATGACATCATGCTCAGCATATAAATCTGGGAGAAGAAGAAGGAAGGGGGGGACGTTTAGAGTGATTGCATTTGTCTTCCCAAGTAACCATTATGCGTGATAGAGCCCTGTTTTCCTGGAGATGGCTGAACACTTGCCTGCTGATGAGAAGTAGTGAATGAATTCCTTGTTCTGCTCTGCTTGCATGTGCAGCTTTTGCTTTCCCTATTAAACTGTCTTTATCTTAACCCACAAGTTTTCTTGCTTTTGCTCTTCTGATTCTTTCCCTTGTCCCACTGGGCGGGAGTGAGCGAGCAGTTGTGTGGTGTTTGGTTGCTGGCTGGGGTTAAACCATGACAGAACCTTTTCCAAGTTTCCCTTCAGGTCTCCTTATTCCCAGCCTTATCTGCTAGGTAGAGGACTATGATATTTATAGTAATAACTACTGTTTTTTTGACTTGGTATTTCTCACTGACATCATCTATTTCTGTATTGAGATTCTAGTATAAAGGCCATTACAGAGCATTTCAAAAGCAGCAGCAGTTAGGTCCTGTAACTTTTGAAATGCTACTTAAATGTCTTATGACAACTTTTAAAACAATAGCAAAGTTTCTGTATTTCTCTCTGGTGGATATCATAGCATTCTCCAGAGTGAAAGTGTGTAACAACTGAAGTCTTTGTCATCCTCTGTGCTTCTCAAAAAATGAAGTAACTGACCTTTACAGTGACATGATATTAGCAAACCATTTTTTTTTTTCTGAATGAATAACTTTTCTTGTTTACAAATAACACCATTCATGGTCAGACTCTAAAGAATGTATTTGGAGAATGTATGTATGTGAGTTTCAGAACATTTTTAATATTCTCCATGCTTACTTACAGACAAAATTTGGGTTTTTTTTTAACCCTAAAGTGAATTTTGCATGAAATTTCATCATAGCAATACTACAAAAATAAAGTAATTTGAAAAAAGAATACATTGACAGTCATTGTGGATGCATAAGATGTGAGTGGGGAATGAGTACTTAAAAGGGATGGAAAAGAGAGCAGAAGTCTGAGATAGCATTGGAAGATACAAGATTTACCGTGTGGGCTTTCCTATGTCCAAGGTAGAAAACAGGCAGGATGGCTAGGTTGCCTCATTGACAAATCTGGACTCTCAGATGGATCTTCACCTTAGGAGTTTTGTGTGGATAATGCCGCTTAAACACCAAGAAGTGAGTATAAGCTAAAAGAGGGAGCAGAAGTTCCACTAATGGCTGTCTTTACCATACCTAGCTGACCTCCTAAGAAGTCACATTTTTTGCAATCAAGTTGTCTATTTAAGTTTGATCGGGCCTCTTATTAAACTCCTCTTTGCAAGTACATCTTTTTTAACAGCTAGGTTTCTGTGTAAGTCCACAAAACAGATGAAAATAATAAGCTATTAAGAAACTTTGGAAACAGTGAGTTCTATGGAAGAGTTCATACACCAAACACTAGTGCAAAATTGAAGTAATAATGCAGTTTAACTAAGGTAAATAAAAAAAAGCGATGCAAGCTCTCTTTTCTGTAACCCGTTCAGACTTAAATTGTGATGTTTCTTGCACTGCATACATTCAATAAAGAAAAAAATTGATAAACATGCAGGGAGAGACTTGTGGTAAAATTTAAGTAGATAAATTGTATAAATCATATAGGAACAGCATTTATTTCATTAAATCATCTTGTCTAAAACTTAATATATGACTTAGATTAATTGTAAAGGGTTGCATTTTTATCTACATTCATTTCTCAACTTAAATAAGCGAATTACTTGTCATACGAAACATAATTTTCTATAGCTCTTTCTGCATGAATGATACTTTGAGACCCACAGCAAGGGTTTTTGGCTTCTGCAACACTGATATCAAGGAGGACAAAATAGTATTTCTTCTAGAAATCAGCTAGCTAGGAGTCAGATTCTTAAAAAAACCCAAAAAAACACTGGCCTGCTTTGGCAGTGAATAATAGGAAAAAACAGTGATGAGAAGCAATCATGCAAGTCTAAAATTAAGGATTACAGTGGGAAAGCTCTGTATCTTATTGCGAATTTCCAAGTAATGGAACTTTGACTATGTGTGTCTTGACTTTACTGAAAGAACGATAAACCATGATTTATCTGATATCAAAAGTCCTTTAGTTCAGCAGACTCATATTATATTCTGTTTCAGCACACTTGTGTAAATTGATTTTGTTTGTATGAAAGTTAAGGAAATGCCTTTGTTTACACAAATGAGTCCAACCAGCAACTGGAGAGAATAACACATAACTTAACAACTGTGTAACCTCAACTCTCCTACAGAAGGAGCAAACAAATACTTTGGACACTGGATGTATGCGTGCAATCATTTTTCCAATATATGAAAATACCAAATATGTTAAAATTAGGTTATGATTAAGGAATGCTTTGTGAATATGGAAGAAAAGTGACTATTAATCAGTAACTTCTTTTCTATGATTATGTCAGGCATGTCTAATGTTTACACATAGCAAGTCAGCTATGAATTCTTTGGATACCAGTGGAACAAATCAGATGCCTTTTTTATCATGTAGTTGAAAACTGCAGATCAAATATGAAATTTGCCAGTGCCACCTATTGTTGGGTAGCAGAAACGAACATGTTTTTTACTGAAAATAGATCAAAATGTGCTTATTGAAACCGTTAGTTACACAAAAGGTCTTCAAGTGATTTTTGATAATTTACCTATTTCTAACTGAGGTTGAGTGTTGCTGTCAGCTGAGGTATGCAAGGCAGAAGAGAAAACACTCCTTTCTTGTCTGAGTTCTTCCCTATGAGTATCAAATAAATGTGGGCCACAAGCCCATTCATATTTTTAGTGTTAGTCTAGAGATGCATACATAAACAATCTCATGCAAACCTGCCTGCTTGTAAACTTATCGCCAAATGAAGGTGCCTACAAAGAAATTGTGCTCATCCTGCTGCTCCAGAAGTGTTAAGCGTGGATATTTTTCAGCACAATCTGGTAAAATCTCACTAAAGAAAACTGTTCTTTACTTCAGGTGATGAAATACTGAAACCTGATGATTGGGCAGATTCTTATTCCTGCTGTATCCTCTTCAAAGATCACTGTCTTTCTATTCTGCATTAGATAGCAAAAGCTAGCCATAAGACAGAGCATGTCTTCCAGGCACTGACTGTACACATACTAAAAGAAAGAGCAATGAATATCATTTATGACAGCACTTTACCCAGTATTTCCATTATAGCTGTATACTGAACTCAGAGAACTGGGCTAAAAGAATGTTAAGACTGAAAATTCAGGCACTTAGTTTAGGATAGTTCACCATTTAAGCAGCCCAATGAAATTTTCAGCTGTATTTCTCTTACAGGTTATTACAATTAGAATCACCTGTGAGAATGAAAATACATTTTTTCTGAGATTTGGAAGTTTGGCTGTGTTCAGAGGTAAAGTGAAAACATTACATTTTAAACTCTATCAGAACATGTGTTTTTAAACCTACACATAAAAAGTCACAACAAACAAAATAAAAACCTAAAAATGGTAGGTTTTGACAGCATGACATTTTCCAGTTATCCTTGCAATGATGGCAAATTTTAACCAATTTTTAAAAAATTTTTACCAAATTGCGTATGCCACAGAACACAATTCTGTTGAATTTCAAATCAGTGCAAATATCAGAAGTCCTCTGTGAAATAGTCATGATGACGGTAAAACACTAAGAACCGAATTCTACTTCGCCTCTGCCAAGCAGTCATCTGCCAAGCTTGGCAATCAGTCGTCACTCAAAATGTCCATGGTTAGCCACCCTCTGTTCCTCATTTTCTTGGCATCAACTGAAAGATCTGAGATCTGACATTCAGGGATGCTGTAGCGTGGAATAGGAACATACTAAACACTTTATTCTCACTATATACTCCAAACAGCCAAGTTATAAATTTCTTATCTTGGCCAACATTTCCAGTCGTTTTAGGCTCTGAAACACAAGTGATTCTTATATCTTATTCACCTTTCATTGCCACAGCTTTCTATTTGCTGAACGAAATGTCTTCTTAATACCTATTTGATTTTTATTTCTTTTTAATGAACAACCTGGGTATCAGTAAAACATAAAGAAGAAACCTTTAGCATGTCTGTAATGGTGAATATATACATAATTAGAGCAAATAATTAAAATAGTAAGTAACAATGTGTTTATTTGACAAATATCTACAAAGCATTTGCTTGACATTATTTTAAACACAAAGGAAAAGAACAGTCCTATTTTGACTAGCAGACATTTTAAACAAACACAGATAAAGAGAAAGTGCAATGCTTACTTCATAGAACTGTATTTAGACAAATGTATTTAACTAATTTAAAGTAACAGATGCTTCTCAATAGTTTCACTTGTGTAGATTAACAACATAGGTTTTTCTGGAGAAACTGGATACTGACATTTTAACTTAAGTGTCAAACACAACAAAACTTTAAGTATGTGGTTCCCATTGCCATCTCCACAACAATGTTCTGCTTTGACCTGTCAGGTAAAATGGTACTTTATTCACTTCTCTTAATGTAAATAAGCTCTATGTTTAACTACAGAATTGTAATTAGAACTGCCAGTAATTATTTATAACAGCACCTACATTTTATGAGTCAATTAAAACATAAATCATTATATTATTATGGTAAAAATTCCTCTTGGCACAACACATTTTAGAAGAGACTAGAGCTCTGTAACTGCTGTTATAAGTACTGTTACCTAAATTGGTCATTTATCCCTTGTTTTCTGCTTTAGGATGGATGCAAGAAATAAAGGTGTTTCTGTCTTCAACCCTACTGAAATTCATTGGTGTTGGAAAACCCAGACTTAGTGAAAGTAAGTGCTAATAAAAGGGCATAAAAACTTATCCACAGCAAAATAATTTTGTTCCGTATCAATTCCAGTGTTCTAACAAGAGGACTTGTAGACTATTGGCTTTTAGTGACTTTATAACTGATATGATTACCTACAGCTTATTAGCATAGTTGGTCCTTCCCTCACCCTGACTGTTGTTGAGCAGATTTTACAGTAAATAACAATGAGAACACAGTTGCATGGGACTCTGCTTCTCAGAGCTTTTTCTCTGTCATTGATAATTCTTAGCATTTAAGCAGGCATGACCCTCTCAATCCCCATGTTTATATTTTGCTTCCATGTTCAGTTACAATAGCTGCTTTCTCAACCTCCCTTTGCTTCTCTCCTTCCTTACATTGCTTGCTCTCATTTTACCAAGTTTACTCCAGCATTTAGTGATCTAATTATTTCACCCTCCCTTGCTTTTCCTCCTGTTCTGTATGCTTTTAGATAAAAACACTTAAGTAATCAGTTTAGCTTGTCTTTGATGCACTAAATTTCTAGTAAGCCAACTATGATTTTACGAATTAAATCACTTGTTCTTCACCAAATATTTGCTGGATGCTGATTTGCTAAAACAATTTTGCTTTCAAATCTTGCACAATTTGAAGTTTATCTCTATACTGCAAAATTAATTTTTACTTCCTTCATCCCACAACTGCCACAAAGTTCTGATATTTTCATATAAGTTCAGTTGGATACACAGTACCATGTGGTTTAATCTGAGATGTAAAAGAGTGGAGAAAGTGTAAGCACAGCAGGACTGTGGCTGCTGAGCAGTGAAATCAAACTACTCACAGCTAGGGGTTAGAGCTTTGGAGGTACAGGATAGAAATAGGTATGAATGCTCAGGAGGGATATGGGAAACACCTGCAGAGTCATGAGATTTCAACTTTTGGGAATATTTATAGCTGCCTTTCACCTTGGGGTAGTAACCTATAATAAATGCTGCCTCGTGGGCCATTGTTTAGTTCAGACCACTGTGGCTGACTAGATATGTGGCCTCATAGAGACACGAAGATATTGAATAACATGCTGCAGGGCAAAACTGGTGTAGATCACAAGTTTAGGACATGGTAAAGCCAGTTGTCTGTCTCTCAAATGGTATAGGGCAAAGAGGAGTTCCTCTTTAAGCAGAATGTGATTTTTGCTTAAATTTATATATGCAATATAACACATTGTTATACCATCCTAAGTGGCCTGGGTTTGAAGTTTCTGTCTGTCTAAAGATTATGAAAATTAAGTGTCGGGGGTAAGTTCAATCAAGTTAGTTAAGAGTTATAAGTGATGAAACCTCATGACTTAAGTGGTGAATAAATGAACTCATTTGATAGACTAGTCTGTGCAAAGAGGATTGAGCTTTAGTTTGTTATTTTTGTTTTATTTCTTAATGAGCTCATAAAATAAAGTTTAATTTACAGAGTATGTAAATTTGAGAGATCCAAATGGACCATGACAATGAACAAAAAAAAAAATTAAACAGATAGGTTATCCCCTGAAAACTACTTTTATATCTCCTTTAGTTCTTCCATCATTTACTGTTCTCACTTTCTTTGGGCTCCCAGCTGTGTTTAACTGGCACTGTAGGCAGATGAATTTCCTTCAGATGTAAACAGAAATGTTGAAGATGAGTTCTGCACCTAAACATGCCTGATAGTCTATGGCTACAGTCTGAGGTGATCCAGCTGATATCAGAGTACTGCAGAGGAATAACTTTTAAACCACCTGAAGGACTTCACTCTTATTAACTTTTCAACTCAGCAATTTAGACTTGAGGCGTTTTTCTATGTTAAAACATTTTAGGGATCTCCACACATATTGTAGTGTTTTGCTCTCCAGTCACTTGCTGCAGTGCTTTCACTAAGGGACTTGCATTGGCTTGAGAGCTGCAGCAGGATAAGCAGCAATGGCACGTCAGCTCCTGGATGTAGACTTTTTTTAACCTAGGTTAGGAAAAGATGGGCAGCTGACTCTCTGAAACTGTCTCCTGTCTCCAGATGCTTCAGACAGGTGGAAAGTAGACCTCAATGAAGTTCCTACATTTATCTGAGTTGCTGATTTAATGGGTGAAAGGAAAGAAACACAGACAGAAGGAACCATGTCTAAAAGCAAGAAAAACAACAGTCAAGATAGGCTGCCAAAGCTCTAGTATGAAGGAAAATATGCCTGCTCTTAAACATAAGATCTCGTTTGATTTTTAAAAGCTCTGTAAACCTTAGTAGGGAAGTACTATTAAGCTTAACACAGATCAGGAAACAAATTGTACAGACATTGTAAGAAAAGTAAACTTTCACACAACAAATGATGTTTTCTTCCTAACTGAAGCCCCTTGCGTCATCTAAAGGTTTTTATCAGTTTATTAGCTAAATATTAAGCAACTCTAGCAAATTGAATAGAAACAAATGGAATGCTAAAATCAGTGCAACTGAGAACTGATAATTTCACAGGCTGTGTGAGAAACTTGGAAGATGAGTTGACAATTGTTAAACAGTTGATGTTGGCCAGACCAAGAACATATTTTAGGACTAGATGGTTCTTTGTTTTTTGCATATGAAATAGCAAAAATTTTCTATTATTAGGCTCATGGGGAATTATCTGGACTTCAGTTGAGACAATTGAATTGCAAAAAGTTATTCCCTTATGGTGTTTCTGGCTCTTTTTGTTTTATTTTCAATGTTTCCAGAAAGCTCAGCATCTAAGGAATGATCCCAGACTGGATGGCCACTTGGTTCAGTATGGCAGGGAATGTGATTCAACTAAACAGCCAAATATTGGATATGCTTACACACATACTGCATATTGACAGGATTTCTGGGGAAGGTGCATACATGGAGCGCTGACTTGGGGCCTGAGGAAGTGTGCAACACTTGGCACCTCTAACAAACATTGGGGTTTATATGTTCTCTTCCCCTAACCATATGCTTATGTACACTATACACAGGCTGCTAAAAGATTTTTGGCAAGATTGAGGTTCTGCAGTAAATTATTGCCTCAGAAATGAGGCAGGACTATGGAGGGAAAAAATTGCAGTAAATATTTCCTTCCTAGGGAGCTCCTCTGTAGGAGCTTCTCTGTAGGAGCTGTACTATCATTTACTGCATTTTGATTCACCTTCCAGTCCTGGTTACTAACTAAGATTTTTGAAGAAGCCACAATGCCTTCAAAAGGCATGTCTCTGCAATGATGTTTCTATCATATATTTTCATTCGAAAGGCCTCATTGATTTAATCAACAAAAAAACCTGCTCATTGAAACATGTAGAACAACATACCTGAACATACTGTTTTTTCTAGCCAGATGAGTGAAAAGTAGTTTTTTAACATGACCATATGTATGTAAATCAACCTGTCATACTGCCAAAAAAATTTAAAGTCTGCTGCTTGCATGTTCTTTCCAATAGCTTTACTTATTGTTTTATAAACATTAAACAGTGAGTCAATATTCCCTGAAAGCTGACTCTGGATTTTGAAAAATACACGTAAGTCCTATTCATGTTGTAGAGTCTACACTAAGAAACTACAATAAATTTGAAGGTGATACAGTGGAAGAAAGCGCTGTAAGAAGCCAAAACCAATTATCAGAATGCGATTTTTTATATTAGGCATATGAACTTAAAGCTTCTCAATGTACATGGCATGCCTTTACCTCTATTTTTAAGCGAAGAGATATTCAGTGAGGTACTTGCGTACAGAGTTATTTAAGCTGGACACACATTTGCTCAGGAAACTTACCAAGTGTTCTGTTCCAAATTTTTTGCTAGCAGTGGGATGAAATTGTTATTTTACAGATTTTGAGTTTATGTTTATGTCATTAACTATTATATCAAGGCTAATAATAATCTAAATCAGAGTTTAACTAAAAATGTTCTATTACATCATTTATTGGAACAGTTTAGTCTAAGAGGGAATTGGAATTTCTTCCATAAACACTTTCATATTAACCAGAAATACCAAGTTAGAAAGTTATACATCCATGTTTCAGAAACAAACACCTATACTATTAATGAACACTTCTATAGTCTTGCTCATGTGGAATGATTTTCATTCATGTAAACGTTTATTACCTGTTTCAAAGGATCACTTATTTTATCTGCCTGCCACTCAAAATAAATTGCCAGTTTGCAAGCAGAAGGAACTCATGTCCAGTTTATTTTGCATACTGCAATTGGTTCTGAAAATGATAAAAAATGCATAGGTGAAAAAAATACCCAACAAAACCCTAACACTTTATATTTGTTAAAAAAGAAAGAACGTTAGTGTAATTTAAATAGCAGTTTAATAATGAATAATCTACTTTGCTTACTTATATCATTATACTGATCTCACCTAGGACTTACATAGTATGTTTGAAAGTATTTATAAGCCAAGATGGTACTGGAGAGGTGACTTTCTGCTCCCTGTTTTTCTCATTGGTATTTTACATTGGAGCAAGCTGCTGCTGAGATATTAGATGTACAACTTCTCAATAATCAGCAAAATGCTGAGTTACTTTGCAAGGTCTGAAATGCCTGCAGTACATTGAGAGTACACGGTGCACTGTAGTGAGATTATATACAGCAGTACATTGTAGAGCATAGCCCTGTTTTGTTTGAAAACCTGTCAAAATAATGATAACAAAACTAAACTTCCCTGAACAATAAATAATCTCTGAAGATACATGGCTTCATAGCTGATTCCTAGCATGAGAAGCAAAATCATTCAACATTGCCTTTTTTTGCTTCTTGATCCCAACATTGTGGGAGACTTAAGCCTGCCAGTTTATGATGGTTGTTCAAGGACAAAAACTATTCTTTATAATAATGCTAAAGGTTTGACAAACTCAATACGTAATGTAATCCAGAGGTTAGGCTGGAGGATCATGTCTTATAACTCTAGATTTTTCCTACATTTTCAAAGCAGTGCTCTAGGTCTTAAGCTATGTGGCTTAGCTACCCTGTTGTTACTTACTGTTGCAAAGTCACATAGAACAGTATGCAATGTTACATTTCACACAGCAAACACTGAAATTTCTAGACTCTTAAAACTGTTTTAATATAGTCTTTCTGAACTTTTCATTTCAAGGCAGTTCAATACAGCAAACAATAGAAAACCTTCCTGGAAATAGTTGAGTTTTAAAAAACCCGGAGCTGTGGCTTTATCTTTTGTATGGTGGGAAGAAAGGATAGCATGGAAGTACTTCCCCACCTTCCTAATTTTCTTGCTTCCCAGCAATTACACTGAGGAAGAAAATTTTAGACACCATTCTTTAGCTTGAATGCATTTGACACTGTACCTATCAAAATTATTTTGAAAACAATTGTGTCTAGATCTGTTTTGATCAAAACATACATGATATTATAAAGGACAAACAACTGTTAGGAGAGGGGACAAAGATTTTCAGGCCTTTGTTAATTTTTTCCGCAGTTTGACATAGCTTATGCTGCTAGTAGTATGCGAATCCTTTATATTCTGAATATTCTGCATGAAATTTTATAACACATCATACTGAACAATCCAAGGTAAAGGGTACAAAATGTACCCCAGGTCCCTGGGGACTCCACAACGCAAATGTATGTCCTTGGGGCCATGTGGCATCATGCAAATTTACTAATGATTGACATCAAGATGTACAAGTAGATTTTAGTTCCTTTGCTGTTGATTTAAGAAATGGTCTGGTTTTCTTGTGAGCTGAATTTAAAGTTCTCTCTACCCAAAGACATCCTACGAAAGACACTTATAAAATCCCAAATGTCCTCAGAGGTTTTCTGAAACATAATAGATGGAACGACTAGGACGTCATGCTGTTCTCAGGTCTATTTCCTCTCCATTTGCTGATGTCACACTGAGGTGTCAATTAAAGATGATATGTGCAAATCATTTAGGGTTGTAAAGAGATAAAAGAAAAGGTTACAAAACATGAGGTCATAGCTTGGCAATTAAGGAGGCAATAAGTGAAAATGATTTATGGAGGGAAATTAGAACAGATAGAAATGGAAAGCCCTGATTAATTCATTCATTTAAACACATTCTGCTTAGACGCAACAGAGCAGACCCTCTATACAGTTGAACACTTCTATGCATGTTACCTGACTTGTAGGACAAATTGTTTAGCTGAAAACAATGGACATCATTCTGAGTTTTGAAAAGTACATTTAACAATGGAAAACTGTTAAAGATTCACTCCTGAATTATCTGAGGTCCTCACATAAGGAAAAAGGCAGAGATGATGCAATACCCACACTGCAAAACATAGTGTCAAAGAGATCAGTTACCAAGAAGTCATTTGTCCCCCCACTCTGATAAATGAGGAAGAAGCTGGGAAATACCACTTGATCTGAAACTGGAGAAGATAAGTGGGATCAAGAAAAGGAGACAAATTTCTTTCTTCTACAATCCAAGGGAACTTGGCTAAATAAGATAGAGTCTTATTTGATACCTGTTCCCTTTCAGTCAGGTAGACTGGCAGATATGGTCTATTCCTCACACCCACTAATTCTTATCCTAGACAAAGATCTGTTCACATGAAAGAAATTTAGCTGAGACTTGATTTGTCAGAGCCTTTTCTCACATAGAATCATAGAATCATAGAATGGTTTGTGTTGGAAGGGACCTTTAAAGGTCATCTAGTCCAACCCCTTTGCAACAAGCAGGGACATCTTCAACTAGATCAGGCTGCTCAAAGCCCCATCCAACCTGACCTTGGATGTTTCCAGGGATGGAGCATCTACAGCCTCTCTGGGCAACTGTTCCAGTGTTTCATCACCCTCATCATAAAAAATGTCTTCCTTATATCTAGTCTGAATCTACCTTGTTTTAGTTTAAAACTATTACCTCTTCTCCTGTTGGTCCAAGCCCTACTAAAAAGTCCATCCTTGTCTTTTTTATGAGTCCCCTTTAAGTGTTGAAATACTGCAATAAGGTGTCCCTGCAGCCTCCTCTTCTCCAGGCTAAACAACCCCAACTCTTTCAGCCTTTCCTTGTAGGAGAGGTGTTCCAGCCCTCTGATCATTTTTGTGGCCCTCCTCTGGACCTGCTCAAACAGGTCCATGTCTTTCCTGAACTGAGGACTCCAGAGCTGGATGCAGTGCTCCAGGTGGGGTCTCAGCAGAGTGGAGTAGAGGGGCAGAATCACGTTGCTTGACCTGCTGGCCATGCTTCTTTTTATGCAGTCCAGGATATGATTGGCTTTCTGGGCTGCGAGCACACATTGCTGGGTCATGTCCGCCTTCTCATCCATCAGTACCCCCAAGTCCTTCTCTGCAGGGCTGCTCTTTATCCCTTCATCCCCCAGCCTGTATTGATATTGGGGTTCATTAGGTTAGAATAACCAGTTAGGTTAGATGCCCTAACATCTTCACAGTCCTCTGCAGGCCCTGTGAGAAGAGTTTTGACATGCCCTCTCCAAAGGTAGAATGAAACTAGAGAGAACTAATTTCCCACAGCTGTTGCCCCTGTCCCATTTGAGCATCAGATGGCCAGAGCTGGAGGAGGGCCCTGGAAGCTGTTCCCTGCAGCTTGTGCATGGGTCTGGGTCCCACCAGGGGCCCTCTGAATTCTTTACTCCCTTCCTGTGGACTCAGCCCCTTTCCCACTGACAGGCTGCTCTTCCAACCTACAGAGGAAAATCAGATTTGTCGTTGGTAAACAATCCATTAACCAGATCAAGGCAAAATCTGGAGCCAGAAGTAATGCTTTTAGTTAGACTAGTTGAGCTAACTGATAAAAACAAAAAAAGCTTTTGGATGCAGAAACTTTTCTTGACACCCCAAAATTTCTTTTTCAGCTGATCCAAAGAAAGCTATTCCCACTTCGAGTAAACTTTGTCTTGCTGACATCTTTAGGCCATGTTGTCTGCAATGATATCATTAATAGAAAGCAAAGAAACATTTCTGGGTAGAAAAGGCACTCTGACTGAAAGCAGCCTATACTGTAAATTTATAGCAGTATCATTTATCACAGATACGATACAATTCATCATGGTGGATCATAGAAGTGTAAATTCACGGACTGGGTCTACTCTTTTTTCCCCTTCCTCCCAAGCATGTTTTGTGGGATATATCCTCAATTTGCTATTTTACTTAAGTTAAGTAAGAGTTGGGCTCTAAGACATATTTGATAGCCAATGGAGGCCCCATTGACTTCACCATCCTACACATAAGCATATCAGTCAACTTTTGGTTTAAATTCTACATACAGTCATGATTACACATTAAACCTAGACCTTTCCAGTCAATGTAATAACTCTTTAATGAAAGTTGATGCAATTATGGATGTTTGCCAGAGGTGGGGTCCCCAGAAGACATACACGGAAACCATTCTAGAACCTGTAAGGGAAACATAAGGTGATCTGTCTTAACAAAATAAAAACCCAAATGAATATTCACTTAAACACATGCATAGTGTATACATATATGTAAATAAACATACATGTATATGCATATGTAGATATATATGTATGTGTGTAAGTATATATACGTGTGTGTCTTCATATATACATATATTATGTGTATACATGCTAACATAGACTGGGTATTTCTCCTTTTCCTCATAAAACACAGTTCTTCTATTCAATACTAGTCAAGGGGGGAAAGGTTTTCAAAGAAATTTTTAACCCTGAAGCTTGAGTCTTTTCTTTTTCCACCCTCCAGCTCTTCTGCCATAGATAACAAGCCATGAACATGTCTTTAAGAACTCTCCAGGTAGCTGACAGTGAGAGCTTTCAAGCTGCTCTGTTCATGTCCTAGAGTTGGTGTGTGACTTTTCCTGTCTCTCTTGTCACCTGAACACCAATTTTGCTTTTTCGTTCTGATGAATTTCAACCACTTGTGAATAGGACTTTGCCCTTTTGGGATCTTCCCAATTACCCCCCTCCCTCTGCCCCTCCCATTTTATAGCAAACCTCACTGCAGTATTTGAAGCCATTGACACACTCTTTCAGCACGTATTCACTTCTCTGCACAGAAAATCCCTTTGGGTCAAGAGTAAAACCCACTGCTTCCTTTTTATACCAAAGAGAATTCTTAAACTCTGCAGAAACTCTGCAATTTCTAAAGTCAGGGCAGAAAAAAATATTCACTGCTTTCTGTAGAAAGTCAAAATGTAAAAGAATAGGACTCTCTTGGATGTTCTGAATGTAGTTTTCCCACATGTTTTAAAACTGCATCATACCTAATAAAGCAGAATACAGGATGTGTTTATTCATCATTATTCCAAAGGAATTTATATTTGCAAGGGTGGAATGAAACATGTTCAGGAACTTGGAGTTTGCAGTAGATGACGACAGGAAGTTATGTTACCCTTTCAATTTGTATAGTTTTTGTGTTGCTTCTTGTGATAGTTGGGAGTAACTTTAGAACAAAACTTTTATCTCTGTTGTGCTCAGGATTTATGATTTATATATACATGTCAGAAAGAGAAATAGCAAGGAAAAAGTTCATTGGTAGTAATAATAAACGGTAGTATCAGGATTATAGCAAACATACATGTTAGGTGCATCACTATGTGGAATATAAAATGAGAAGAATAAGGTTTATTGGATTGCCTATTCTCCGTATTACATGGATGATAAACTACGGATCAGGCTAAGAACTCTTTACTTGTAATTACTGAAGCAAGTAGCACTATCAAAGCCAGTTTAGTTACTCCCATGAGTAATGACTTACTGAAGCGAGTTCATAAATAGCTGACATCAACCACTTTGAAGCTTCCCTCTATACATGGTAAAAATTATCACGTCAGCCAAAATAAATGGCTATAGGGAGGTTTTTGGCAAAGATGTTGAAACCCTTCACAAATCAGGGCAGCAACAACTGGCACATATTATGGAATTCTGAGGAAGGCCAGGCAGGATAAAGTTTTTTGCATTTTATGCATTTCTACTTAACATAATAAAAATAACATTTCCTTCTGATTGCAACTTTGCTTTCAAACGCATTGGTTGACATTTTCAATCTGATATTCTTAGTGCACCTTAAACTGTAGTCAATCCATTTAAGCAAGGGACAAAAGCATCATACTACCATAGCAGTTAGCCTGACTTCTATTACTAAAGAGAAAACCTTCAGTTTACAAAAGCTTTCCAAGATATTAGTAGGAACTGCCTGTTATGGATCCAGAGAGATTGGGCTTCTTGAGATACAAAGAAACACACAAGTGAATGAGAACCAAAGTGACGCACCAAATAAATGAGTTTTGACTGATTTTCCTCGTCTTGCTACTCATAAACAACACGAGATTAGGAGCTGGAAATTCTGGAGTAGTTTCTAGTCTGCTCTGTGAACTCTGGTTTATCAACAGCACTTTCAGTCTTCGACTTGGGTTTTACAAGTGTCAGTTATTATAGAAACATAGAATGGTTTGGGTTGGAAGGGACCTTAAAGATCATCTAGTTCCAACCCCCCTTCCATCGGCAGGGACACCTTCCACTAGACCAGGTTGCTCGAAGCCCCAGCCTGGCTTTGAGCACTTCCAGGGAGGGGGCATCAACAACCTTTCTGGGTGACCTGTTCCAGTGCCTCACCACCCTCATAGAAAAGAATTTCTTCCTTTAATCTAAATCTACCCTCTTTCAGTTTAAAGACATGGCCTTGTAAAAAGGCCCTCTCCAGCTTTCTTGTAGGCCCACTTCAGGTACTGGAAAGCTGCTATAAGGTGTCCCTGGAGCCTTCTCTTCTCCAGGCTGAACACCCCCAACTCTCTCAGCCTTTCCTCATAGGAGAGGTGCTCCAGCCCTCTGATCATCTTTGTGGCCCTCCTCTGGACTCATTCCAACAGGTCCACGTCCTTTTTATGTTGGGGGCCCCAGAGCTGAACACGGTACTCCAGGTGGGGTCTCACGAGAGTGGAGTAGAGGGGAAGAATCACCTGCCTCGACCTGCTGGTCAAGCATTTCTTTTGATGCAGCCCAGGATATGGTTGGCTTTCTGGGCTGCAAGTGCACATTGCTGGGCCATGTTGAACTTCTCATCAATCGAGACCCCCAAATCTTTCTCCTCAGGGCTACTTTCAATGCATTCTCCACCCAGCCTGTATTTGTGCTTGGGATTACCCTGACCCATGTGCAGGACCTTGCACTTGGCCTTGTTGAACTTCACAGGTTCTCATGGGCCCACCTTTCCTGCCTGTCAAGGTCCCTCTGGATGGCATCCCTTCCCTCAAGTGAATGAATAACACCACTCAGCTTAATGGCATTGGCAGACTTTTCGAGGATGCTCTCAATCCTACTCTCCATGTCACAGACAAAGATGTTAAACAGCGTCAATCCCAATACTGACCCCTGAGGAAAGCCACTTGTCACTGGTCTCCACTTGGACATCAAGCTGTTGACTGCAACTCTTTGAGTGTGACCATTCAGCCAATTCCTTATCCATGGAGTGGTCCATCCATGAAATCCATGTCCTTCCCATTTAGAGACAAGGATGATGTGCGGGACAGCGTCAAATGCTTTGCACAAGTCCAGGTATATGATGTCAGTTGCTCTTCCCTTATCCATTAGTGCTCTAACCCCATCGTAGAAGGCCACCAAATTTGTCAGGCATGACTTGCCCTTAGTGAAGCTATGTTGGCTGTCACCAATCACCTACTTATTTTCCATGTGCCTTAGCCTAGTTTCTAGGAAGATCTGCTCCATGATCTTGCCGGCCACAGAGGTGAGACTGACCAGCCTGTAGTTCCCCAGGTGTTCCTTTTTAGCCCTTTTAAAAATGGGGGTTATGTTTCTCCTTTTCTACTCAGTGGGAACTTCACTGGACTGCCATGACTTCTCAAATATGATGGATAGTGGCTTAACAACTTCATCTGCCAGTTCTCTCACGATCCACAGATGCATCTCATCATGTCCCATGGACTTGTGCACCTTCAGGTGCCTTAGATGGTCTCAAACCTGATCTTCTCCTACAGTGGGCGGTTTTTCATTCTCTCAGTCCCTGCCTTTACCTTCTGCGACTTGGGATGTGTGGCTTTAGCACTTGCCAGTGAAGACCGAGGCAAAAAAGTCATTGAGTACCTCAGCCTTCTCCATATCCCATGTAAGCACGTCTCCCCTTTCCTTCTGGAGAGGGCCCACATTTTTCCTAGTCTTCTCTTTATCACTGCCCTACTTATAGAAGCTTTTCTTGTTGCCTTTGATGTCCCTGAACAGATTTAATTCTATCAGGGCCTTAGCTTTCCTAACCTGATCCCTGGCCACTCGGACAATTTCTCTGTATTCCCCTCAGGCTACTTGTCCTTGCTTCCACCCTCTGTAGGCTTCCCTTTTGTGTCTGAGTTTGTCCAGGAGCTCCTTGTTCATCCATGCAGACCTCCTGGTGTTTTTGCCTGACTTCCTCTTTGTTGGGATGCATTGCTCCTGAGCTTGGAGGAGGTAATCCTTGAATATCAACCAGCTTTCTTGGGCCCCCCTTCCCTTCAGGGCTTTATCCCATGGTACTCTACCAAACAGATCCCTTAAGAGGCCAAAGTCCGCTCTCCTGAAGTCCAGGGTGTATGCTGGCCTCAGTGCCCTAAGGATCTTGAACTCCGCCATTTCATGGTTACTGCAGCCAAGGTTGCCCTTGAGCTTCACATTCGCCACCATCCCCTCCTTGTTGGTGAGAACAAGGTCCAGCATAGCACGTCTCCTTGCTGGATCCTCTGTCACTTGGAGAAGTTATCATCAATACATTCCAGGGACCTTCCGGATTGCTTATGCCCTGCTACATTGTCCCTCCGACAGATATAAGGGCGGTTGAAGTCCTCCATGAGGACCAGAGCTTGTGAACATGAGGCTGGTGGGTGGTCGGGTGGCTTGTAGCAGATCCCCACTATAATGTCACCTGTAACCTCCCTTTAATCCTGACCCGTAAGCTCTAGGTTGGCTCCTCATCCATCCCCAGGCAGAGCTCCATGCACTCCAGCTGGTCACTGACATAGAGGGTGACACCCCCTCCTCGTCTCCCCTACCTGTCCTTTCTAAAGAGCCTGTAATCCTTCCTAAAGAGCCTGTAGGTTAAGCACCCTTCCTTTGAGTTCTGTGCCTAGTCCCCTTAAATTCTGTTGAAAACCTTATTAGAAAAATAAATTCATTAAAACAAATTTATATCCAACAGTAAGTGTATATTTAATTTCTCTGAGTTTCGAAACCTAAGATGATTTTGCAGATGAATAAATAGCTTCCCGTCACAGTCAATATTTTCAATACAAGGCACCTTTACATCTTTTGCATTAGACTTCTTCTCACTGGAGGACATTTTACCATGATTTGTGAAACATAGATGTATAGAATACAAAATGTATATTGTGAATTAAATAGGTGGGAAAGGAAATGGTATCCCCTGAGGACCAAATGTTCTACTGAAATTCATGAGTCATTCTGTATTAAGCTACAAGTGCTGAGCATTTACATTAAAGCACAGGGATGTTCATCTTGTTTTTACCACAGGTGATCTTGATCTTTCCTTTAGTTTGTCCACATCTCTGATAAGACAGCCAGCTGGAGTTATACTGTTTCTAGACTAACAACAGAGGAAATAGAAATATTACAACTGCTGCTCTGCATGTGGTAGTCAGTTTGAAATACTGCATTTCAGATTCCCACATTGAGCTTTCAATTGCTATACCCACTGTATCAGACAATAAGGATATCCACAGGATTATATTAGCTTTAGAAAAGAAAAAAAACAAAAAAAAACCAAAAAAAATAACCAGTGCAGACAATTTGGGGGTACAGGAATAAATGCTTTTATTCACTTTTTTCCTAAAATCTGTGAAATTAATGGGGTTTGTATTTATGAAGCAGAAAAGTTTTCTTGCTTATTTCATATATTTTAGTCTAAATGTGTCTCCTGAAGTTGTTCATTTGGGAGTCTTGCCTGTGCTTTAGAAAGTCCTCTTCCTTCCACTTTTCAGTAGGACTCCTGCCATGAAAATCTGTGGTTGGTAGAGCAACGCAGTTTCCATGTCCTTGACAAAAGCTCCATCTTTTAGATGTACTGTTGGGCTGCCAGTTTCCTTTGTTCACTTTTCCCTTAAGGGTAATCCTTACAAGCAACTACCGTGTAGCTATAGTTTATTAGATGTTACTGCATTGTTAATATTTTCACACTGGAGACTGTGTTACCATGTGCTACAGATTAAGGTTTTTCTGGGCTCCTCAGTGTGTTGTCATCTCAAAACAATGTACTAATAACTTGAAACTGACTCTGCAGGAGCAAAGGCACTGTGCAGTGTTTGGAAATACATGAGTTACTGGTAGGGCAGCAGCAGAAAGGGGCATCAGGGATGAAAAAGTTGTTTTAAACCGATGCTTAAAATTCTTCTAGTGTCCTTTCCTTCACAAAAACATATCCATACATAGTTATTTGATGGCATATTTTTGCATGCTTGCATGATTGTCTTGTTAGTTCATCTGCTTCTTGGTAGAGCTCAGAATGGCATTACTGGAGCAGTTGCTAGATAATAATATGTTTTAAAGGAAAAACTAGTATCTCTAAGCTGTAAAAGAATGATAAAAATATGGTTCAAGAAAACATTAAATATAGGGGTGAAGTGGATGGTTTAACATAGCAAATGATCTAACAAGTGGTTTAGACACAACAGTAGTCATGGGACTGTAAAAACAGGTCTGTGACATGATGCAACAGTCCGTTTGAAATTCATAGTACTTATTTCAGATGCTTGGTACGTATTTATATATTATGCAAATACTTCTTTTGGATGTTTAGCATATATTTAGATTATATTTTATGAGAATTACTGCTATGGGGTGGTTGGACTCATTAAGGAAGAGAGGTTGGGGATGTGGAAGATGCAGAGTGTAGGATAAAGAGAATTGAGAGTGACCTGGGGAAAGGAATAGAGTACCTGGGGAAGCATGGCTAAATGAGAGAGGAAACAATGGAAGACAGATCTACTGAAATCACACCACTGAAAAGGAAGATTTGCTTTGCTGCTTTTTTTTTTTCCTTTTTTTTTTTTTTTTTTTTTGTGGTTATGGTATTTTTTTCCTGCAGGAGCAAGTTTTTTGAAGAAAGCAGTGTTATAAGAAAAGTTTGAAAAGCATATTTGGTTTTGCCATAGATAATGGTCACCAGAAAGAGGTGAAAACTTGGCAATCAGAAGCTTGAAGCTAGGGTAAGAAATAAAGGAAGCAGTGAGAGAAATTGAAACTGCAAATTGTGAAGAGGGTTGAGCTGTACAGAAGATACCTTGGAGATGTATTGGAAGTCGTGCTTCCTAGCTGAGACACTAGGGTTAAATAAAAGCGGTGTATTAGGAAGGATCTGCACGTGATCAATGTGCTTTCTAGCTTAGACCAAGATTTGAAATCCTGTTCAGAGGAGCAGGTTTCTGTAGCAACTGCTTAAATGGTAGATGCATTGCATGCAAATCTGTCTGAAAGTCAGTGAGAGGCGCTCCGGGGCTTAAGCTTCACAAAACAGCCGGAGACATTAGTAAAATAAAATCTAGTGCCTGTGGAATGAAGGATTTAAGGACTCTCACAATGAAAATAGCAATGAGGGGATGACCAAATAGAAACATTCACACAGAACATGTTTTGGGTATGTGCTGTAAGGATTTCAGCACTTCCTGCTTGAGCTAGCTTGGATGGGTAGGGATGCTGTTAATGAATACCATTTAGGAGGCCATATGTCCTTCATAACCATACAAAGTACTCTAAAAGGCCTTCTGGAGGCAATGTTGCAACCTTGTACTAGGGGAGGGAATAATTTATTTCTGTTATGCTTAATCTGTGCTTTCACTCCGAATCACTTTTAATGCAATTCATAAATGTTCACAGTTGTTACATCAAAATACCACATTTTAAATACTGCTGTTTAAATTGCAAAGTCAAGCAACAAAATTTGGGAAAAAGACAGATTAAAGAAGGTGGCTGCGAACTTAATTTGGCTCCCTTCTGACTATATAAAAATGTATTCTTTAATTTTGTGATCCTTTGTCCTCTTCTGCAGTTTTGAAGTTCCCAAACATGAAGAGTTTATTATGGTAGCAGGCAAGCCAGTTTAGTTGCTTGGAATTGTTTCCACATTCAGAATTTTAGGGAGAACTTCTAAGATTTTTATCCCTGTCTCCATCCTTCCAAGAAAGTATTTTGAAGCAGATAGACCTACGTCGCTTTATATCTATGCACATAAAAACATACCCATATATGTGGGAGGATTTGAAAGAATATTTAAATATTTTAAATACTTAAAACATTTTAAATAATCTTAATTTTGTGGGCTTTGTGTGTAAGAGATGCCAGGATTTCATGGCTCTGTTGGAGGAATGAATGTTGATGCCAGCATCTGCAGTGATTTTTATCAGTTGCAATGGAAAAGTTGGGATACATTTAGTGTTGCTCTCTGTGAGGAATTTGAGGAAAACATATTCCAAAGTAATATGGTAATTACTGGATGATTTTTCAAGTAAATTCCTGCACAGGCTTAAGTGTTCCGAGTTAAGTGATATATTTATCTGCAGCAAATATATCTGCACAAATAATTGTAAAGACTTCTAAGAAAATAACAGAAATGTCATGCATGAATGTGACATTGCTTCAGACTATACTGTATTATTTCTGTAGTCAGTATATTTTGACACTTAAGCCTTTGCTGGAGCTGGCTAGTGCAAGTTATTTGATATGATACCATTTCTTTTCCTGTGTGTGCTTTGTTTTCTCAGTCTGGTGAATATATTTGAATAATATGTTTCTGAGATAGTTTGGTAGCATCTAAATTTATTTTGTGAAAGAAGGACATCTTCAGATGCTTCGATCATCTAAGCATTAAACTACAGTGAGACCAAAGGATTAAGATGAAACTATGATTTTTTGTAGATTTCAAGATGTATAACAAACAGCACTACCTGTGATTCTAATCAAAGTTAATTTCCTTTCCTTGCTCTTGAATGAGATCAGAATTCAGCTGTGTATTGTTTATAAATGTAAATGTTATACAAGAGAACAGTATTGCATCTATTGAGACAGTTCTCCAATACCTCTTTCTTTCAAAATGTCTGTCGTATTTTTAAAAAAAGCAACAACAAATAACAAGTTGTTTTCTAAAGGCCAACAGAATAATTCAAACTATTTCTCCTGATAACAATGTATAAAATAGCATATCAGGGTTGTTTTCGTCGACCTCAAAGCCACACAACAGCAAAAGATATAATGAAATACAAATGTTTATTTCTCTTAAAGCTCCAACTGTACTATGACTTTTCTAGAGATTAACTGCATGGAAACACTATTTTAAGACAGTGTTCTTGTTTTCTTCTAAACTTTCTTCTTGAAACAAAAGGTAATGGTTGAATAGAGTCTACTATTGAATTCAGCTAGGTCTATCAAATTTTAATCAAGAATTTTATGTTATCAGCTGGTGACTTCTTTTGTTTGTTTTATGTACTGTCTTTGAAAGGATGACATGAACTTCAGAATATGCACTTGTTAATGATCATTATTTTAAGAGTGGACAGTGGTTGTAATAGCACATTCCTGTAGCTAGCATATTCTGAAAAGAATAACACACTCATTTACTGCAATTAGAATATTGTGTAGGCGTTTCCTTGGCATCCTGATTAAAATGACTGGGGCAAGATATTTCAACTGTCTACATACTGCACAGTTCAAGAAAGCATGTCTGTAAATATTTTCATCATTTCTAAATCAAGAATAAAATGTGACTATGAGACTGGAGATTCAGATGTGTGTTCTTTAAACATGGTCTTGGGGACTAAGTTTTGAAATTTACAGCACAACTAATTCTGGTACTGTATAACTTAAGGGAGTTGATGAAGTATAAGGTAGAGAGATTCTTTAATAAGTTGAAAATTTTATGGCATTGTGTTAGAGTTGACAGGAAAATGTTTCTCTGAGAGCCCTGATAATGAAGTTCCTTTCAACATTAATGTTTACAGTGCCTGTTTTATTATTTATGGGATAACTCACAAGAAGAACCCCACAGGGAAAATACTGTTAAGTTGAATAATTATTCATCATGAAATCCCTATTAATTCTTAACACTTAGTGCTGTGGGTACAATAAACATGGCATATGTATTAGGCTGATTTTAAAATCATGCATGCTAGAGTAATGAAGAGAACATTTAATAACAATAAGTAGGTTAACAATAGCATTTACTCATCAGAAGTACTGTCATCATCTCAAGTTATTACAAGCTGTGTAAAGGAGAGATGGAACTGGGTTCAGAATTTCAAGTCTGGGGTAATTCCATTGACTTTAATGGTCCCTTAGGCCAAGGAAATTATTAGTGAGGTGAGAGCAAACGAAAGAGGTCCAGAGCACTATAAAAGTCACCCCAGTTGAGAGTACGTATTAGCTGTCATTCACTTGGAGGTGACTATGCTGTAGAGACAACCAATGGGTTTCGCACACTCCCTTTCTCTTCCCTTTCTCATGAATGTTTTGGGACAGAATACCTTTGTTTTGCTCCTGCTGATAACCTGCTTTGATGTTCTATTGATGAGCACAAACATTTTATTCCATTTCATTAGTCCAAGTCATGTCCTAAAAAATGCACAGCTTTGTGTGTGTGTGTGTATGTGTATGTACATATGTATCCTGGAAGAACTGTACACACAAATATCTCTTCCTCAAAACCTCTTTTCCAAGTTGTTGCTCTACTCTTCTCTGATGTAGAACTGGAAGCCCATTCTGAACCTTTTAGAAAAGTCATTTTGAACTGGATGCTGGCCGTATGGAAGATGGCCATAGTTCACACTAAAAATGGATAATACAGCTAGTTTACTATGGACTAAACAGGGCTATGAACCATAACATTCTAAGAACAATATCACATAGACATACCCATCTGTCCTACCTAGGTGTTTCTGCATTGTTTGGAAAGCACTCACATCTCTTCTCATACATAATTGTTTAATATTCTTCCAGAATTGTTTTCTGGCCGTATTTGGTATACATATGGATGATTAATGAATTTAATTATTTTAAAATTTGCTTCTATAGCGTTGAAAGACAGATTTTTTTATAACTATCCCTTGTTTATCTTCTTTCTTTTCTCAGCAGGTGGAGCAATTTGGTCAAGGGTTGTTACAATTGCAATGTTCCTGTCCAAAATTACTATTTAGCTTTTCTTTCTGCATTGCCCTCACATACCAGGAAGTTCAACGTTATAGGATACCAGTGGTACCCAAATCATATTAACCAAACCAAGCCAAAAAAACTTCAACTGATATACTGTTTCCCCTGAATGTCAATAGGAAAATTTGCTCAAACACAAACCTCATAATTTTTTATCAAGACAACTATCTAGAGTAGAATTCTGCTATTGCCTGGGGGCTAATGAGACTGAAGAGCTTTCTCTGAAGCTCTACATCACAAGCTGGCCATTCACTCCTGCACTCCATACAGTGCCTATGGTTCAACACAGGCCTCAAATACCTCATGCAGTCCCAAAGAAAACATTTTCTATAACCTCTCTGGCTGCTTTACCCTCACAGGACATGTAGTTCAAAAGCTCAGGATAGGAGAAAACAGTTGTCTTCCCTTATCCCACTGCTTTCCTGGCCCAAGTGGCCCCTGAAGAAATGCATCCTGAAATTTTCACAATGGTGATGAGTTTGTAAATACTTAGAGAGTTGCAGTGTCTCCAGGGAATACTCGTGTCCTTTGCTGTATACTTTCTCTGGGCTCCACAAAACTCTTCCTGCTGCGCAACCCTTTGCTTCCTCCCAGCAGGCAAGTTCAGTGAAATGTGGCATATTCTTAGAGGAGAGATAACAGGAACATAAAATGTGTCCCTCTTTAGGTTTTGGTATGTCATCTTCTCAGAACTGTTTCCTCCTGTCAAAAATTTGAGTCTGTCAGTTCTGTGTTTGCCCTGTATTAAAAACCTCTTTGGTATCCTTATGGTACAAAACCAACTTTGTGTAAACAAGTCTATTTCCTTGGCCCTGGCACTTACTATTCTCCTCACAATATAGATTTGTCATATAAGGAAAGATATTGATTTCTATTTCTATTTAGCAGTGGAGTTTTCAGTGTTGGGGTTTTTTTTAACTTTTTTTTTTAATACAAAGATTTGCTGTCTGTTGAAATGTCCTGTCTTCAGAAATGAATTAATTCCCATACTTGGTTCTTTTTTCTATAGAAAATACAAACTCTAAACCACCAACTTTTCCCAGATCTATAGTTATTTTTCCAGTTTCCTCTCTTGAAATCTAACATTTCAAATGCTCTTTTGATCTTGCTTACATCTTGGTCCTGGAAAAAAAAAAGAAAAACCAGTGCTCAGGTGATTGGGAATTTTCATTTGCATTTTAATAGCCTCTTTTCTAGTGTGTTTGCTTATGTTTCCCTGAAGTGGTACAAAATAGAGCAATTGTTGTTCAACTGTGGCTTTAAAGATGCAGTGACCATTTTAAAGATGTAATTTCAGTGCAACAATAATTCAGACTGGTTGCATACATGATTTTTCTACAGGCAGATTTCAGACCCTCTCCCTGCCAAGTTTGGCTTTATTTTATGCCTGCTTGTGAATTATCCATACCAAGAATTAGATTTCTGTTAATGCCTCCTTTCTCCCTGAAATGATTTGATGACTTTGCAGAAGCACGTTTTATTTTGTGAGTTGTATACAAACAAATTTAAACTGATTGTGTTTGGTTATTCATCATCTTTTTGTTTGTAGTGCGTTTATCAGTTAAGTAGGATGAAAGTCCACCTCTTGATTTGATGACATAACATTTTATGAGCAGGAAATAAACACTTCTGGTATCAATTACAAAGCTGCATTATTTTGTTTTTTCTTGGAGATGCCAATTTTTTTTGCATGTGACCATTAGGATCTTGAGAGAAATAACCGTATGGAAATTTTGCAAACAGAACTCATCCCACAGAAAAAGCTGTGAACAGAAGTGGGTGAAAAAAAAGGAATGAGAAACTTTGAGAACCTGAATATTTTTTAATACTAATTACTGAGTCTTAGCCATCGATATCCCTATACACGTTGTATTAAGAGTTATCTACTCAGGGAAGTTATTCTATGGTAAACTGGGGTGCAAATTTACAGTACACTGGTTACTCTGCATTAACTCCCTGTGAGGAAACAGCGTGAGGCAACTTATTCTACCTTAAAAGCACCTCATATAAAGGTGCTCTTAGTATGGAGGAGTTAGTGGACTGTAAATTCTAACCCAAGCTTATTAACATTAAGCTGTCTGAATAGATAAGGCCTTATTTGTCTGTCATTAATTTTCAAATATATTTGTGCTAAAGACTCTCACTGTTGGTATTCTACAGTTGCAGTTATAAACTCCTTGAGTTAGGGCCCGTGTTTATACAATCACTGATATATTCATTGACTATTGAGTCATCCTCATCCCTTATAGTGATCCTCATGTGCTATGCAGTACCAACAGCGGGCTTCATGTCTATAGTAAATATAATAATAAGTGGTACAGTTTCAGATGTACTTCACTAAAACCAGCAAAAACTAGTTACCAAATACTTTTGATGTTCTTGACCTGGGAGTTTGAGAGCTATCTCCATTAGAAGCTAAGCCCAAATCATGCACCCAAACTCCTTCAAAGTTTGAGAAAGTTGACACTGCAACTTATGCCTGTCTCAAAATGTAGATCATGCAGAGTACCCACGTACTTCTAAAGAAGGGGCATGATTATGGTGACAGTCAGTGATTGTCTTTCTTCTATTATTTCCAAAAGAGATTTGGAGTCTCAGTACACAGGACATCCATTGAGAATGATTGGGAAACATTTACCACTGATTACCATGACTATTTTTTGAGCAGATAATGAGCTGTGTGAATGATAAGTATTTGTACAGCAGGTATAGTTTCCAGCACTGACACTTTGAACATTCTTGATTCTTTTCCCTCTTCAGAGTTCAATGGATTATAAATCCACCACAAAGTTTGTCAGTATATGGAAGTAAAGAATAAGAAGCTAGAGATGGTCTAGAAATTATTTCAGTATGAATGCCTTTTGAAAAAAAAACTAGGAAAAAGGGAAAGAAAACCTTTTTCCCTTTCCCTCAAAGGAATGGGATTTTTTTTTTTTTTGCAAAACAGAAATGTTTTTATTTTTGTCAGAAATCTGATGTCCAGTAAAAATAGTGTGGATGAGTGGAAGAAAATAAAACCAGGTGGTGTTTCGTGATGGGAACTGAATTTAAGGGATATTAATGTTTCACAGGAAATAATAGAACACAGAGTTTCCTTTCGCAAAGATTTGTAATTTTTTTTCTTGAAGTGTACAGCTAAATGTCAGTTGCCAAAATCTATTCAAATATTAATTGACTAACGAGCATACTCTTGCTTTCCTTCTAATTAGTTGTTCTATAAAGCTTCCTACATAAAATAGGAAGTGTTTAAAAAAAAAAAAAAATCTATTCCAGGCTATTACATTGAAATCCAGGAATGACACATGCTTCAAGCCAGCACGGATCCTGACTCATTGTTTGTCACTAAAAAGAATGATATAGGCTTTGTGTCTTAGCGATATCCTAAGGAGATAACTAATAAGAAATAACATATATTGGTAACCTGCCTACAATCACTCTAGTTTTTAGAGAATGCTCTGGGTTTGACAGCTCAGGAAAAGGGCAGGAGCAGAGAAAGAGTGTAATACAAGTTTGAATGCTGCTTTGCTGGCTCTTTTTTTTTCCCTTCTCAGTATCTGTTATAAGTAAAAATACATTACCATAGATCTTTTAAACTCAGACCAGACATTTGAACTGTCATTTTCACCTCTGATTTCCATCAAGGTTCACAAACCTTTTTATAGGCACTCAGTAATGTATCCTGTATATCAAGACCCAAAAAAAAAAAAAAAAAAAAAAAAAAAAGGCAGCGCTCAGCGCTTCTGTTCTGTGGTGGTGAGAGGCAGCGCACTGGACTCTTTGTAGTCCACAACTAGGGAGTTCAAAAGCACTAACAAAGGACTTCTATGCAGCCAATACTTTTTTCTGTTACTTTTATTCTGAGCAAAATGTATTCAGTTAACAAAGAATTGGAAATAGTGGTCTTAAAACAATTTTCATGCCAGAAACTGGATTTTTAGTGGTATAATGAACTGATGTCCTGTAAAAGGTTGAAAATAATTAGATCAGGGAAAGCATTTGATAGTCAGGAGGAATGTAACCGATCTGTATTTATACATGCTTTTTCTCTAATAAGACTGCCCGGTTACTTTAATATAATCAATAGGCAAAGTCAGCCACATGATGAAAACTGGTTCCAATTCTATCCATGTACATGCCATGAAAGTGGAGGATTACAGTTTAGATGGGCCATTAGAAAACTGCAGCGAAACCATCCATTGAATGAACAAGGCCATGCAAATGCTTAAGTTCTTAATTTAGTATTTGCACAAAAGCTTCCTAGGACAGATTTGAAGACTGACTTCAGGACTACCAGATCTCCTGAAGATTTATTCTCCAATTTGAGTCCAGGTGGTAAGTGAAAGATAATAGCAGTAGAGAAGTAACAATAACAAATAAAAAGCACCTGCATGTAAAATACATACAGCAATTTCTTGTTAGTAAATCTGTCAGTCCATAGAGATTCTAAATTGTGTTCTCCTCGTCAGAACAGAGACATGGAGTTACGGAAATATTCTGCACGCTGTTCTTACCTGGGCCATTTCTTGATGAAAGGCAGTGGTCATGTCCACAGATTTTCATCTAAAAGCCTTAAAATTCTGTCCCTTTGCTTCTCTATGCTTTCTCTTGCATTGCAAAATGCCTGCTAGAAATAGTCAAAAAACAGCTTGAAAACTGGGGTCTCTGCACTATCATCCCTGAGAGCTAACTGTGTCTTTCTACTACCTGGTTATGAACATGCTAGATTCCCTTAGAGGATCATCCTCATGCTAAAATGTGGGATAAATCTTATTACTGGAATCTCCAGTCTGGAGTTTCAAAGGATTTGTTGATAGTTGTTTCTAGAAAAAAAGAGAGATTAGATATGAAATGAAAGGGGGGCATTGAAAGGAGAAAAAGCTAATGAGGCTGAAACAATTATCATGGTTTAACTTGGTTATTGCTAGTGGTTATTGCCATCTGAGAAGGTTGTATATATTGGTCACAGAGCCAGTTCATATATCAGTATTGAAAATAATGAATGCTTTTCATTTTCAGAGATGTTTTTCATCCACTATTGACCTGTCTGTGGAGACCTGTCATTGGAGAATGCAATTCTTGAATACTCAGTTCCAAAATCATAACCAGTAGAGGACAGTGTTTTCAAAAATATCAGAAGTAGAACTGACCACAGATTGCTGACCAGCTGATGATATCATTCTAGATGATATTGCTTTCAGGTCAAAATGGCAAAATTTTCCAGGGAGTCCATTGGTCACAGACAGCACAGATAAGCACTGTTGGTTAAACGTAGTCTTTTGGAAAGCCTGCAAAGTCTGCCTTGCTAAAATGTCTCCTCTTGTTGCCTTTAGACAAATAAAAATATGTAATGGAAGTGATGCAGTTACTGATAAAAGTATTCCAGTTACAGTTGTGTACTATCGATCTATTTTTTTGCATTGTGGAGTTAACCCTTGCTTCAGAGCACTCTTGGGAAAGTCATAATGTGAACATTTTGAAACTATTTTTCTCCATTTTGCATATTTTTTTATGGTTTTTGCCTGGCTTTAAAATAAAATGAGTACATAGTGGGTTTTCTTCAGAAGAATCAGAGCTCACACATTAAAAAAGAAAAAGTACTGGCACTGCAAAATAGAAACAAATGATGGAATCTTAAAATTAAAAGAAGTAGGTAGAATGGATATAAAGATCTGCAGTAGTTTTTAGTAGATAAATTACAGCTAGCAGATTAGAATTAAAATTCATGTGAAGGATCAAAGATGTAACTGTTATGAATCTCTCTCTGGTTAAAAGCAGAACTAAATTAAACAGAAAACATAGTAACATGCAATTAAAGTATCTGCAGAAGGTATTCTACTACATTAACCGTGTTTAGTAACAAAAAGCTGTAAGCTGTATCCCAGACTTCTACAGAAAAGAAAAAAACTGACTTCAAGGAAGTTACCAAAAACTTCTTGTGATTTGATGCTATCAATTCATCAGAGCATAAAAAAGATATTTGAACTACACGATCCTCATGAAATTTGGTTGGGCTTTCATGTTTGAAAACTACTATTATTAATTTATTATATGGAAAATTGAATTGAAAGAACATGGGGTGATCATCTCTAATGCTTTTCAGTATTTAGAGACATGAGAATAATTTTCAGAAGTCTTTCCCTTCAGTATTTGAGAGTTAAATACAGACTCATGTTTGTGGAAACAAGACAACATTTCCTACCTGCAGACTATTTTATTGCTCAAATTAATGCTGACAACTTCAGACATGTAAATTCAGGATGTTTAGAATTAATTTCTTACAAATATTAAAGGAGCAACATATTGCCCCCTCAATTCAGTCCATCCTTTACAACCAAGCTGACGCAGTTAGAATTGTCTTTTCAATCACAGTATGTAGGAGCTAAAAATTATTCCAGCTCTTTATAATCCTTGAAAGGAAACTCAGTTCATTTTGACAAGTTGTCAAAAGGCCCAGTTTTGTTTTCAAGCAAAGCAATGGAGAGATGCAGGCTTCATTAGCGAGTAGAATTGGTCCTCCACTAATTTTACAAGCAATCCTGAAACTGAGACCCCAAGTCCCATGCAATGTAACACTACTGTCATCATAAGAGCAATTGTGTAAATCTTTATTTCCTTAAAAACAGGGTGCAGTAAGGAAAAGATTGGCCATGAGAGACGAAAACACTTGGGAGTGCTGCATGTTAACTCCAGACAGTAATATCTTTCTTAGCAAGAGCCTCAATTGATTTTATTTTTCTTCCTACTTGTGTTTCTCATTTATATTTGACATTTATTATGCAGTTACAAGAAACATAGCTCTTGCTAGATCTCTGATGCAGGTTTTATTTTAGAACAGAAATCTAGTATAGAGCAATTAAATCACAAGCTAAACTCTTTCCTGTGAGTCGAAGAAATCTATTTTCCCCTCTTAGTTTTTTGTTGTTTTTTCAGATTTTAAAAATGAGACTAAATTGCATAGAAAACTACTAGATTCATGTCAAATAATTTGCAAGATATTTTGTAGTGGGAGTTGACTATATTTTTTTCTACATAGGTTTAGAATTTCTCCCTTTTCAAATGTATTCTGAAGTACATACTTTTGCTATCTGCATCTAACTTTAGTGACTGAGATTTAGGATAAAATCAGAAAAGTATAAGGTGCTGAAAAATTTTATGTCCAAATCATCTAATTTTCTTTTGTCATAATTGGTAATAGAAAATATTGCAAATGTACATATCTTATGTGTAACACCTTGCCACCATATAGACAGCTGAGAAGCACTAGTGCTTATTACAGTAGCCCTGATTTATGACATCTGGCACTTCCACACGTAGCCCCATGGATTTAAGGGAGATTACTTCCATGAGCAAATGTTGCCTAAAGTGCAACATGCCTATAGAAATTAGAAATAAGCCTCCCTAGTGCATAATTGTTCCCTGAAAATATTTCCTATATGCATTGTCAGGTTTAGCTTTTAATATTTCAACTTATCTTTTTGCACTGTTAATACTGAAGGATTGTCTCTATTTTATTATCTTTTTGTCCAGCAGTTGAAAATGTTTCTGACATTCCATTTCCTATTTATTGATTGTGTAGTATTCCATAATAATCATATATAAGTAAAACACAGATCTACACTCATGTTTAGTTCATCATTCGATTATTTGATTTCTTTCATGATAGTAACTCCTTTATTCATCACATATTCCTACTGTTGCTAAACACTTCAAAAATCATTATGGTTGTAGCCTTAGAAGATGGAACTGCACAGCATTTCACAGTTCATCATTTCATATGAGTTGGCTAGTGTTACATAAAATTTGCGTTGGCATTTTGCACAAGAAGCTGACAATTATTAACAATATATTTCTCCCTATCCTGTTTGTGAAACTCTGTTATTCATAGAGGGTTACAACTGAGTTAATTTTCAGAAAGAATGGTCTGAAAGAGGTCTTGAGCTGGGCTGTTTATGAACACAGCCTTTTCTCTTATTTCTAATTAGTGTGAAATGGTTCCAAACAGGAGTCAGCGCTGCAGAAGTCTGTGCTGCACAAAGCCAGCCTTGTTAACGGACACAGGGAACAGTTTGTTTTGCTGAATAAACAACTTTGTCATAGTGCTTTTCAAAAAGAATACAATCCAGTTTACCAGCTGCCCTCTGAATGTTGAATGCTGTTGATGTGCATCTGGATGTCTTTCTTGGGGATTAGAAATCTTTATTGCTGTTTTGAATCCCAGGTCTACTTAGTAAAGAGATTCAAAAGAGAATCAGTCATAGAAGTATTTTTTTTTAGCTAGTATATCTTTTTCTTATTCATAGAATTGAACTGAAACCCTGTCATTGGTTATTTTGTCTTAAATTTTCTGTTGTGTCTTGCATAGTCCGTATATGCTGGCATATACTGGTTGTTAATAGCTGAGGGAAATAGATTAGCAGAGGTCTTGCTGTAAGTTTTACACCATGAAATGTTGTCCTGTTTTGTCTCAGGATAGGTAGTGAAGATGTTCTTTTGGCGTTTCTAAAGTAAAGCAGGCTCTATGAATTTTAATTGTCCAAGAATACCAGACCCGATCAGATATTTTACTGACATTACTGTTAACATTGCATATAGGAATGGATATTTTCAGCAGGCAAGGATAAGATCTAAAATTATGCATACATCTGCCTTTGGTATTGACATCAACATTGGTATTAAAGGGTAAAATAGGCCACTCTTGTATATGGTTTCTTGTTTGTATGGTTTCTTTTCTCAGAAATTTGTAGGGGCAGTATCCTCGGACTACATTGCATAATTTTAGTTACCTAATCTTGATCGTTAGCCTGTAATCATGATATAGTACAAAATGAGGACTAGCTCAAAGGCATAACTTAATGCTAGCTAAAGATCTGAGCACTTTATTGATAACCTCTCATTAAAGAAGCTCTGACTCAGGAAGAGAAGCAGAAGACCAAGAGGTATGTAAATGTGAACACTGTTAGTAGTAAGGATTTTTGTGCACTCATTAGACTTTCAATTATACTTCCCATGTAATTAACAGGAAGTTTCCTGTTCTGTAAATGGAAGCAGAAGCTGACCCGTTAAAATTTAAAATTACTTTGTATGCACTCCTGAGGCTCAGAGGGGTAGCTGATAGGAAGTAAAAGAAAGGGAAACTTGTGCGATGGAAGCGTTGTATCTCATGTGCACATCAGTGCAAGAAATGTTTGTCACAGTAGAAGGACAGAAGGATAGCAATGTGTCCAACCTGATCTCTTCTCCCAGCTACTGTCAGTGCTGTCTTGTACCTTGCCAAGCCTTTTGAGCATACATTATGTACCTACGTGGATGTTAATTCTAGCAGTGAAGTAAACTCCTGAGCCTGCAAGAATTTATGTGGCCTCCATTGTTTGAGAGGACATTTTAGGAGATCATGAGATGTTCTGACTGTAAAACCTGTGCAAGTGACAGAAATAGAAAAGACAAAATGCTGCATGGAAGAAAAACATGTCTTCAGTGTTACTGCATTAAGATTAAACAGAAGTGAAAGGGTCTTTGCTCCACCTGTAAACATCATTGCTTTCCTTCCTCAAAGTTCTCAGCATAAACAGATTAAAAATTCTGAGACTGCCAGGTATTATGATAATAAAATAGGGAGACAGAGTTTATCTAGCTGTTCAAAGGTGACTGTTGATTTGGTCTGGGTGACCGTGCCACCATTTATTAACTTTGGCATAGTATAAATTCTCTCCCCTTCCTCTCTCCCTCCCCCTCCCCGCTTCATGTTTCTATTAATGAATATTTATGTCTAGTTTTGTCCCTTCTTTTGTCTTTTTTTTTTTTTTTTTTTGACTTGCTATCTGTCCACCTCCCCACAGTCTGAGCATCTGCACCTATGAACACATAGCAAAGTAGAAGGATACAGATTCAGAGTTCTCCAATAAGAGGAATGAACATTGGAGCTATGATACAAGCATATAACACATACTTTGATGGAAACCTTTGAAAAGGAAACATCACTTGTCTCAGCACTGTATCTTTCCCAGCATTGGTAACTTGAGCTATACTCTCTAATTTGGCATTAGAATGCAGTTCAGAGCACAAAATAAGTATTTTTTTTTATTTTTAACCACTCTACAAAAGAGCTATATGAGCTTTTTGACCATGTAAGCATATAAGGAAGCTGAAATTAAGATTTATACATAACATGGCAGTGTTGTTGATTTGAAAGAATGTATATACCAGCTGCCTCCCTTCCTTCCCCCCCTCCTCCCCTTAGCATCATGCAGAATGCCTGAGGGTTACAATTTCAAAGTCTTGATAATATAAAGTGTGTGATTCGTTTACTTTCTAGCGTTAAAAGGTTGAAAGTCAAGCACTAGATCTCTTTAGCTCTGTCACAGTGGAGGAGACAGACATGAAAGAGGTACATGAGAGAGCCGCTCTACAGAATACCCCTCCCTTTACTATATGATTCCCTTACCTGTAGTTAGCCTAATTAAACTGAATAGGGGACTGTTCTTAATTGGCTCCCTGCTCTATTAAGTAATGCAGATTACACAATTTAAGAAATTTGCATTTCTAGGAATCTAATCCATCCTCTCAATGGTGGGCTTAGATTTTTTTTTTCTTGGTTTTAAATGTTTGTCTGAGAGGCCAAAGCCCCTGAAAGATGTCATACAGACAGACTGGAAAATAAACTTTTTCCAGTAATTTCTTTTATTACTTTTTTTTCCCCCCCCTCTGTAAAAAGTGTGTTACCAGAGGAATCAAGAATGCAAATGTCCCCAAATTTCTCCGCAACTGAATTTACAGGCCAGATCAGAAGAAGTCAACATACGGAGACTAAAGTCTTTCTTTTAACCATTCTGGCTTTGAGACAGAAAAAGCTTCAGCCAACCAGAATATTGAATTTTGAGGAGTTCTGTGCCCTGTGGTACAAATTGATTGCAGGTTGCAGTATGAACCGATACCTTTACAGTTAGACCTTCAAAGAATTCTGGGCAGTATTATTGTTTTCCAACCAGCTTTTGTAGTCAGCAATGATCATAGGATTTTAAAACAGAAATTACTCATCTACATAAGGTCACTTACTCCAACAGCTACTGCTGCAGTAATGCTCCCCAGCTCATGGGACATTTTCCAGGGCCTTAGTCTGTGTGTTCACCTAGTTTTCCCCATTTCTCTATATGTCTAGGAAAATTTGTGTTAACTTCCACTGAATAATTCTGGGAGAGATCAGAGGTTCTCATTTTAAGGTTGGGATAGGTCATTTCTTTAGTCAGCCTTGTGTTTGAGTTCAGATTTAATGCTTTCAGGAAGACATTGTCAACATACGTCATCATTTCCAAAGCCACCTTCAGGAGTGCCTAACTGGAGACATTTTGATGTCCCGTGTCTGCTTTTAAATTAATTTCCTCTTCCCAGCAGCATTATGATCTTCTGTCCTCCTGCATCTAAGGACATTATTTTCCTTCCTGCATTTACTTCCCAATTGTACTCTAGTCTATCAGTAATGTTATTTATGTAATTTCTTTTTAAGGTTCAAGAATTACCCCACTGTTACTACCCCCAAGGCTAAGCAAGAACAGGCAAAAGAATAACAACAACAAGAGTAACTTCCACAGAAGCCTCAGGAGTCCTTAGGGTATGGAGGAGGAAGAAATACCTAGAACAGATGATTGGAGCAAATATTACTAGGAGAGAGAAATGATGAAACTAATCTTTCAGGGAAAGGAAGAGATCACCTTCAGAAGAAATCAAGACTCCTGTGATACAGAAAGAAAAAAAAGAGAAGTGACATAGAGAGGACAAGGAGAGTTATTGGAAAAGGTGGCAAGCTTCACATAAAAAATGTGATTTTAAGAGCTGTAATGCATGCTATTGTTTAACAGTGTCTTTGGTAATCTGCTGACTAACTAGGGGTTCATATATACTCATCCATTTGCTTACATATTGTGTACTTGCATATGAACATGCAGAATTTTAATTGCATTGCTAGCACTTACAGTCTGTTTCCAGTGTTTCAGAAGTAAGGACCACAAAATTCCATAAACCTCCCCCATTTCATATATGCAATATCTTTCTTTTACAACTGAGATACTTTCAGAATCGTCTACATATACAGAACCTTAAAATGAAGCAACATGTGAAAGACTGTATTCCCTGTCTTTGCCCTGGTTAGTGATTTGAGTCTTTGCTATTATTTCAATGAAGAAATGTCTTTGACAAAAAAAAACAGTGATTAGGATTAGTTTCCAAGTTTCTTCAGTGAGTTCACAAACTTTGAAGAGATTTCTGAAAGAAAAGCTTTTCGATTTGATAACACCATTACTGTACAATGGTTTTTATTTCGTCTGCCATTACTGAATTCCTAATGATATAACTCTGAATAGGTAGAGTATCTTAAATCTTCGTTCAATGGGAGGTGAGTAACAAAAAACAGATCTTCATGCAGTTTTGAGGAAAAAAGTACTGCGATTGGCAAAAGGAAGACATTTGTTTTTGTTACAGTCAAAAAGATTGTCTTCTGCTAATAAAATTTCCTATTAAATCTACACTTGCATTGTATTATTACAGAAATTGTGTAGAGTCAATTCAGTAACATTGCTCTCACAAAAGAGTTCGACAGCATTGAAGCTGTTAAGAGCTCATCTGATTTGTCTCTTATGCCAGACATGTAATGCACCCTTGTGTTAAAGAATGGCTTAATAATGCTCGCATTTAAATAGCTTTTCAGGGATTATTAATAAGTTTTAAATATTCTGTATCTTCACTGAAATACATATTCATATGGAACAAAAGGTGTTTCTGGGCAGAGGAAGGAATATTAACTAATAGGAGAATCTGTCTCCAAATGTGTTGTGTGTATGTTTAATTAGTTATTGAAATTTGCAAATATTGTGTGTAGTTTCAAATGAACTCCTAATATTTTTTTTTACTAAATCACCTCTTCCTTTTTGAGTCACCCTGGATATCAATGCCCTTCCGTTATCCAGGTCAGCTCCTGTGCCATCTTCGTCTCTCCTGTTCTCCTTCTCTCAAATCTCATCAATCCTCTTCAGAAAATAAACAAACCTAATCCCTTCCATTCAACAATGAGTGGGAAGACATTCCTCTGCACTTCTATAGACCTCCTTTTTTCATTTATGTAAATTTCCCCTGTCTCTCTAACCTAGTCTTACCAGTCTGCACAGCTCCTTGGTAGTACAAAAGGCTACTATTTTGGATAACATGTTACGCAATTCTTCAATAATTTTTCCTTCAGTTGCAATTACTCCAGATCATGCAACCATATATAAAACTGAAAAACTAGCTTGGAAAGAAAGATATTTGTACTGATATTCCTTTCAGTTTTGTGAAACAGCACTTGCAAAAATTGTAAGTAAATACTTTGAAATTCACAGTTTAGAATGATCTGTATTCACTCTTCTTATGCCTGCTCTTCCTGATAGGGCTCTGAAGAATCTCAGAATGGTGAATCCAAAGGAATCAATTGCATACTTATTTCTCTCTAAGGGGGACATTACACTGTGTTCACTATTTAGCTGCTACTATCATGTCTTCAAATTAAAAGTAATCTAGATTGAAAACACATGTTGTGTGGCATATTTATGGTAGAGTTTTCCAGCTAGCACATTTTTACCCCAGTTCTTGTATAATGCTGAGTTACTCGCAGCCACTGAATGGAGCAGTAAAAGGATGTATTGAAAAGATAAGGATATTATAATGGAGAGGTAAAAGGACTTAACAGCTAAACAGTGTAGGACTAAAACAAATGCAAAGTGAAAAATTAGGCCCCCAGGGGGCTGTCAAAAAACGTATGCTGAATAATTGATTTTGTAGCCCTTGTGCCGTATGAATTATAGTCATGATTTGCCTCTATACCTTGTCCAATGAACTCAAATAACTTATTACATAGATTATTGTAACGGCAACACAGTGAAATGCTTTATGGAGTTTTCACTGTTAAATGATAGAAATTCTACTATTTTCTTTACTGAAGAATGAATGAGTTACATATTTATTGAAAACTAACTTGGCCACAAGTAAACTGGAATGTAGTGAAGTGCCCGATCATGTTCTGAAACTTTTTCAATTCGTTAGCTATTTAAGAAATAAAAGAAGATTTCTTATTGGCTTTGTTTGTTCATTTGTTTTTCCAGCACTATTTCATTTCAGAATTGACTAAATTCCTTTGGTCAAGGGAAAGCTTGGGAAAGATGAAGCCCAAGTGTCCATAGGATGGTTCAGAAAAGAGTATGCATGTCTCCTTTCTGCTGTTCTGTGGGAACCTCTGAGTAGAAAGAACATCTGGTCCAGCCACACTTATTAGTGGCTGTATGCATGTAAGGTGCTGCTCGGACCACCACCAGTTTTCATGGAGTCACTGATGATTTATGCTGCACAGGAAATGAGGAAAAAATAATTTCCAATCTTTCCCAGTGCCCTTTATATCTAGTCTGTAGTATTTTGTCTCCCTCTCGTGGTAAAGGCATACAGTATGTGCCTCTGCCAAGCTTTCAGCATTTTCCCTTTTCTTACTGCCCACAATCCTCGTTATTTGGTGAATGTGTCAGTGGAAATAGGGAAGGATTAGAAGAGATTAGAGGATTTTTCTGTTTATCCAAAGACCATAAAAGATTAAGGGGGTGCTATTTTTCCCTGTGGGGCTCTACGGATATGGAACGTAGTAAGATGACAAGAAATCCCTGTTTGATTATCCTGATTCATGTCTATCATAGACACTGCATCTCATTACAGAATTTATATACATGATCCATCTTTCTATTTTGACTTCTTCCTGAAGATATTAACTCCAACATCAGCAGTTTGTTCTCTATGTTCAGGCAAGGTCCTTACATGCATATGTCTCTTCCTTGCACTAGACACAACTACCTCTAAAAGAACAGCACATGAGTTCCTAATTGATCAGAGATCTATCCCCTTATTTTTCCTTACTTTCTTCTTCATTTGCCCTGTAATAACCTCTCATTCTCTTCTCTTCTGCAGTTTCTTCCTTGCTTTCTCTCCCTAGTCACAGCATCTATTCCACTGATGTAACCAGGAAGGACCATTCACCCATTAACTCTCTTTCTGGATCCTTCTCATAATGCCCATCCTCAGGCATTTTGCTGTATTTGCTTTTATCAAGGTATTTTGCTCCCTCTTAGATGAATCAGGACCTCTGGTCTGTCTTCATTCATAGCTGTTCAATTGCTTTTGAAAAATTTGATCGTATATTTCTTTGTGAAATGATGCCCTTTGGGGCTCTCACCAGTACATCCCTTCATTTCTCCTCTTTCTCAGGTATTTCTCGTGGAGAAATCTTTTCTCCTCTCAGTCCCTCCCAATGCTTTTGGATCTCTACTCTGTTTCCTTTATACCTACTTTTTGCATGATCTTGTCTACTTAAATACCTGAAACTGTTGTCTCTATCATATTAAGTCAACAATTCAGACAGCAAAGACCATGAAGTAAAAGGCAAGAAAATCTCCACCAAGAAATGCTAGCATCTATATGTGCAGATCTTGTCAAAAAAAACCATCCAAACGCCATGGAAACATAAGAGAAGGCCTGGTGGGCAATGTGGTGGCCAGAGGCTGTCTTGGGCTCAGCAGCCATGAAATGATAGAGTTTTCAGTTCTTGGAGAAGCAAGGAAGGGGGCCAGCAAAACCTCTACTCTGAACATCAGAAGGGCAGACTTTGGCCTCTTTAGGAGTCTGGTTGGGAGAGTCCCTTGGGAGGCAGTCCTGAAGGGCAAAGGAGTCCAGGAAGGCTGGATGTTATTCAAGAAGGAAGCCTCAAAGGCACAGGAGCAGGCCGTCCCCATGTGCCATAAGTTGACCAGGTGGGGGAGAAGACCGGCCTGGCTGAACAGAGAGCTTTGGCTGGAACTCAAGAAAAAAAGGAGAGCTTACCGCCTTTAGAAGATGGGGCAGGTGACTCAGGAGGACTACAAGGATGTTGTGAGGTTATGCAGGGAGAAGATCAGAAAGGCGAAGGCCTAGCTGGAACTTAAACTGGCCACCGCCGTTCAAGATAACAAAAAAAGTTTTTCCAAATATACCAGTGACAATAGGAGGGCCAGGGAGAATCTCCATCCTTTGTTCGATGAGGAACGTTACTTTGCCACGAAGAATGAGGAGAAGGCTGAGGTACTTAGTGCTTTCTTTGCTTCAGTCTTTAACAGTCAGACTGGTCATCCTTGGGGTTTTCAGGCCGCTGAGCTGGGAGATGGAGATAGGATGCAGAATGAAGCCGCAGCTGTCGAAGAGGTGTCAGTCACTGACCTGCTCCTCCACCTGAATGCTCACAAGTCCATGGGGCCAGACGGGATCCAGCCAAGGATACTGAAGGAGCTGGCAGAGGAGCCTGCCAAGCCACTCTCCATCATTTATCAGCAGTCCTTGTCACCGGGCAGGTCCCAGATGACTGGAAGTTAGCAAATGTGACACCCCTCTACAAGAAGGGTCAGAAGGAGGATCTGGGGAACTACAGGCCTGTCAGCCTGACCTCAGTGCCAGGGTAGGTCATGGAACAAATCATCTCAAGTGCCATTACGCGGCACATGTGGGACAATCAGGGGATCAGGCCCAGCCAGCATGGGTTTATGAAAAGGAGGTCCTGCTTCCACTAACCTGGTCTCCTTCTATGACAAGGTGACCCGCTTAGTGGATGAGGGGAAGGCTGTGGATGTTGTCTACTTGGACTTTAGTAAGGCCTTTGACACTGTCTCCCACAGCATTCTCCTGGAGAAGCTGGCTGCTCACGGCTTGGATAAGTGCACTCTGCGCTGGGTTAAAAACTGGCTGCATGGCCAAGTGCAGAGAGTGGTGGTGAATGGAGTCAAATCCAGTTGGCGGCCTGTCATGAGTGGTGTTCCCCAGGGCTCAGTGTTGGGGCTGGTCCTGTTCAATATCTTCACTGATGATCTGGATGAGGGGACTGGGCGCACCCTCAGTAAGTTTGCAGATGACACCAAGTTGGGTGGAAGTGTCGATCTGCTGGGGCAAGTTGGGTGGAAGTGTCGATCTGCTGGGGCATAGGAAGGCCCTGCAGAGGGACCTGGACAGGCTGGATCACTGGGCCGGCGCCAACTGTATGAGATTCAACAAGGCTAAGTGCCGGGTCCTGCAATTGGGTCACAACAACCCCATGCAACACTACAGGCTTGGGAAGGAGTGGCTGGAGAGCTGCCTGGCAGAAAAGGACCTGGGGGTGTTGGTTGACAGCCACCTGAACATGAGCCAGCAGTGTGCTCAGGTGGCCAAGAGGGCCAATGGCATCCTGGCTTGTATCAGGAATAGTGTGGCCAGCAGGACCAGGGCGGTGATAGTGCCCCTGTACTTGGCACTGGTGAGGCCGCACCTCGAGTACTGGGTTCAGTTTTGGGCCCCTCACTACAAGAAGGACATGGAGGTCCTGGAGCACGTGTAAAGAAGGGCAACGAAGTTGGTGAAGGGTCTAGAGCACAAGTCTTATGAGGAGCGTCTGAGGGAGCTGGGGTTGTTTAGCCTGGAGAAGAGGAGGCTGAGGGGAGACCTTATTGCTCTCTACAACTACCTGAAAGGAGGTTGTAGCGAGGTGGGGGTCGGCCTCTTGTCCCTAGTAACAAGTGATATGATGAGAGAAAAAGGCCTCAAGTTATACCAGGGGAAGTTTAGGTTGGATATTAGGAAAAACTTCTTCACTGAAAGGGTAGTCAGGCATTGGAACAGGCTGTTAAAGGAAGTGGTTGAGTCTCCATCCCTGGAGGTATTTAAAAGACGGGTAGACGTGGTGCTCGAGGACACGGTTTAGTGGTGGACTTGGTAGTGATAGGTTAACGGTTGGACTCGATGATCTTGGGGGTCTTTTCCAACCTTAATGATTCTATGATTCTATGATAACTGTCTGGAAAAGCAAGATTTCAGAATAGTTTTCATCAAAAATTGTTAAAAGTAACTTTAATGTCACATTTCCTGCTGTCATATTTTCTTCATTTAGAAAGTTCTGGGAAAATAGTGAAAAAGAAATACTTTTTAAAAGACAGTATAAAGATAATTACTGAACATTATCATATTTTATGGCAAAAAGATGGAGAAAGAAAGAATCTAAAAACAACATTTTGAATTATTAGAAAGATTTTGCTATAAGGGAAATTTGGAAGTGCTAATGTTTCTTTCTGAAATCTCCTTGTTTATAGAAACATTATTATTGAGAAACCAAAAGGAAAAAAATGTTACAAAAAATCAATTTAATCCAGTTAGCTGTGATTACTTTATCCTTTTGTCACTTGGCCTTCTGTGTGTCCTGATATGATTTTGATAACTAGTATATTTTGATTACTGTTGCAGTATGCAAAATGCAAATCATCACCAGATCAAAGTGTCAGGTGATATCAGAACAAAACATCTGAGGGCAATGGGACTTTCAGATGCTCAGCACTTTTACAAATTGGACAGGTGCCCTAGGCTTCTAATTTTGAAATCTCATCTCTACAAAAAGAATGCTCAATTTTCTAATTTTTATGTTCAAAATCAAGAAGCAGACAGAGAGACAGTCTCTGTGACAAATCCTTTTCTAGCTAAATTTTCCTCTAACATGTATAAATAACCTGTTTTTCTTTACTGGTACTATTATCCTTTCTATCAAGATGTGCACTGCTGGAAAACAGTTACTCCGACAAGCAGACAATTAACTGAAGGAAAACACATTTATTTTTGTATATATAGTAGTGAAGTAGATTATTTAACTTACAATACTGCACTATTGTGTGATAGAAACAGTGATATCTTTTTACAATTGTTGAAATTTCATCATTTAGACATTCTTTAAGAAAATACTTGCAACAGTAATAACTGTCATTCAGCAGACATCTGAAGAGGTTAGCTTGTAACAAGGAAATACAAAGACAACAAAGCAGGTTTCCAAATACTTTGAGAGTACTTTTAACAAACTATCCTTCTTGCTCTGGAAGGTTAGTGGGTTTTTTTTATGACAAATGGCAGCCAGATTTTCTTCATATATTTTGACCTGATTCTGTTTCTGTTGTTTAAATATGTGACAACAAAACTTCTACATTTCCAGATGAGACACTACAAAGCTGCACCCCACCATGTTTACCAATGAAATAGAGTTAGGCAAATTAAAAAAACCCCACAGCCTCTATGCCTTTCAGCACACACACTTTTCCAAGACTGTTAAGGACCAACCAAATCTCAGTTTGTTAATTTATGCTCTGTATGAAATTTTTGCTAAGTGGGAATTGCAAGTGTTGTCTCTTTTTACACTGTAGCATAGGAAGACAGGAAATTATTGCTTTTTGTTAACTCTTTATTCCATAATTGGCAAAATGAAAAGCACTGTTTGTTAACCTGGCTCCCTATTTGTTTGAGCTATCTGGAAAATGAATGGACTAGTAATGAAGCATAATCTGACAGATGATGGCAGGAGGTAGGACTAGGGAAGCTGGTTCTTAGCGTTAAAACCCTGTGCAATCCTGCTTCAATAACAGAGTAATTAATCAACTGGGCCTAACATATAATCTGATTAAATCCTTCTTTGCTAAAATGGTGTAAAGCAAAGCCCAAAATTGAGTCTGAGTGAGCAGAGAAAGATGTAGAAAGCCTAAGCATTCCAGGAGCTGTCTCCCAAATCTTGCATCTAGAAACTGAGTAATTTTTTCTTTAACAGTTGTGGAAATTAGAACTTCTTCATACCTCACAGGTTTCAGAAGGTTTGACTTAAATTTGCAGAGGAGCAGAAACCAGAGCTAGGATTCTGAGGTTGGTGTTTGTTTACAGTGGTGAAATAGTCGCAGCTTAGATAAAGAGTGACTGAAATTTGAATGTTGTCTGATCATCAGATGTTGGAGCTGTGTAACGGCAAGGGTACAATTCAGAAAAGTGTATTTGTGAATGGCTTGATATTGTTTCCTGAAATCACATTGCATCCCATATTAGAGCACAGAAACACATTTTATTCTTCCATCTTAGCAGTGTTACAAGTACTGTGTCAAACTGCTGAGTACAGCAAAATGTGCGGGCCTGCATAATATGAACCCCATGACAAAATGACTTGGGATTAGCAATTTCCATTACTGCTTAGCATTGGAAAACCTCAGCTACCAGTGCCCAAGGTATAATTCCACTTCATAATGTCGACAGGTAATGCATAAATTAACCAGTAACTCACAACAGGGCATGTGCTACTGACTAATGTAAGATGAATATTAGTCTGTTGCAATTTGGGTTCACACAAAAGTTCAGGTGCTTAGCTGAAAAATATGAACCTCTTTATTCTGCAAAACTAGCTTAGATTCCTTTTTTTTTTTTTTAATAAAGCTTTTTTTTTATACTTGTACCAAAGGAATGCAAAAATAAGAAGTGATGAATGAGGAAAAAAAATCAATGGAACTTTTATGAACTTCCAAACTTTGAGCTTTTGTAGAGCTTGTGTGAAGTCTTGGGGAGTTTTCACCATTTACACACTGTTTGAGCCATTTCTTTTAGCAGACAGCTACATGAGGTAAAACCTGGGAGCCAAATTCTGGTCTTACATCCAGGCAATCTCATTAAAAACAAGGGAGTTTTAGAATTCACACAGCCTGTAGATCTTGATAACAGTTATGCTCTCACATCGAGCACGCGCTAGCTACATCTCCCTGGATATGCTGTCCTCCTAGTCTTTGGATTAGTTTAGCCTTGAAGTTTAGTGGTCCTAAACTCAGTGTAAACATTAAAATAATTTTAGTGCTATGAATTTGTCGTTGTGCTATAGTTGGATCTCATTCCACTTAGATCCAAGCTGACTGGACAAAAGAAAAGGTGTGAGGGGCAGGGGCTGGGGAAGGGGTGAGGGGGCAGGTGGAGTGGAAGGGGTGGAGAGGAGTCTGGCAGGGAAAAGTTACACTGCACATATTCGTGAAGGAGCCTTAGAAGAAAGCTATAAAGGGAAAATTAGCCTTCTGGATTTCATTTATGTCTCGCAGTTCTCTGAGGACAAGCAGAATATCAACATAGTAAATGCTGAAGCCTAAATTGGAAAAGACGACAGTGCTGGAGCCCATATTTTGATTTTCAGTGTGGCAGTAAATTCTTGTTACCTCTTCCTAACTTCTGCTAATGCAGTTTTGCCAAAAATCTGAGCACAAATCTATGATTCCCTTTTTGCTCCATTCTCCTCTTTTGTAGTGATATTTCGGTAAATTGTGATGATTCTTTTCTTCAGCTTTGAACCTGCCCAGTTCAAATCAAGGAACATCCATGAAATAATAGTGTTTCTAGTGATTTTTAACAAAGTAATTGTATAAATAACAAAGATTTAGATTCCACCATCACTTCACACAATGGTGTTAGCTCTGAAAGGCCAGTCAGCCAACTGGCAGTGACGAAATGCAATCTTGACACTAAAATCAGTGTGATTTTTATTTATCACAGTAACACAGGGGAAGTGTCCTCAGTCATGTCTCTTTTCCTCTGTCTGAACTCCCTTTTCCTTGCTATATTGGAGCCATTGTCAGGCCCAGGCTACTGACAACTATGTTGGGCTGATCTTCAATACATTGGTAAAGTGCACTTTAAAAACACTTTATGTGCACCTCACATTGAACTACTTTGCAAAGCAACCGCTCCTATGGAAGAATCTCACCCATGGAGAAGAAACTCAGACGAGTGCTACTTCTTGGATGTATGCCATACATCAATCAAATAAAAGTGGTGCTTGAAAATTAATATTATAGGATTTATTTCTAGAGATCAGCAGGCAGCATTGTTCAACAATAGAAATGGACAAGCAATTAATTTAACATGCCCAGGAGTAGAACACTTTTTAAATTTAAAATAGACGTGATATAATTCTTTCTTATGATTTCAATTACGTTATGCTAATGTTCATAGCCATAGCTAAACTTTATAAAATATTTAATACACATAACAGACACTTACCTAGAAAAAGTTACGTTGGTTCCCAATTATCTTTCTGAATTCTGATATCACAACTGATATTTTAGAAACCTGATGACTGGAAGACAGTGTTCTTGGGTCCTGGACTTCAAACATTTATCTCTCTCTCCTATTTTTCCAACTGAATGAGAGGGAAAGATTAGTTTACTCAGTAGGAGATCCCAATGCCTGTTTCTGATGTCTCTCAGTCTTTAGTATAGGCAAAAAACTTAACTGACGTATTTGATACCAGCATAACTAGACACATAAATAAATGGCTAAGGGAAAGATCATTATGCATACTTGCTTTTCTAAATGGTCTGTTGTTACTAAGTATGTAGGCAAAGTTTACAATGGTATCAGCAAGACTTTCAGGTGGACAAGGGCATGAAATACTCTTAAGAGTTTCACTACAGCCAATTCAGTGCGCCTGCCTTGTCCATAACTGGAAAGGTCAGGAGGATTCTGGAGGCAATTCTTTAACAGGTTCTGTACACAGTTGTTATATAGCGTCCAAAAAGCAAGTCCAAAAACCCTTATGAGACTTCTCATCTTCTCTAGAGATATGACAAAACCTATAGGTATGGGATCTATGGGGCAAATGCCTTGTAGATATTCAGTAGAGGATATTTACAAGATAGTATTCCATAATAACATGACAGTAGACAGGTTCTTAACAGTCAAATTCTACTCTTTTAAGCTATTAAGACTGAACAGTGGTCAGCTATTCAAAGGAAGAAAGAAGAAATTAAGGAAGAAAATTACTGGGAAAAATTAATAAATTATATTTAAAAGCTCATGAAAAAACTTACTTGCATTAAAAGTCGTAACATGTTATTAGTATAATCACAGTGAACACTATTTGTAGCCTGCCATATTTGCCTTATGTTCTCCTATATTATGGAGAAGTTGAATTGTGCCAAGGAGTTTTACCTGGATTTCAGTACTTGTCCAAACCAACAATTCTGTTCTAGTTAGCATGACATGCAGGGCTACTAATCAGATATGACCTTATACACTGGGTTTCTGAACATTATTTCTTATCCATTTTCACTATGTATGTGCAGATATAACTAGTGTCATAATGTCATCCAACAAGAGAACAAGTGTATTATTTGTTCTTAGAATGCAGGAAAAGTTTGGTGTCACTGTATATGGGTTTCTCCTTACTTAAATAAAAAGCTGTAACTAGGCTCAAATCTAATGTTAATGTTGTCAGCTGCCTCATGGGGCCCTTTCTCCCTCCCTGTTTTCCTGTTATCCATTATAAATTTTAATAATATCACAGAAACTAATATTTGGCGTTTTCTGAGTTAGACTTGTTTATTTGTTTGTTTTCATCTCTTCAGGTAATGACTGATGTGTCACTTTCACACTTTCATAGATTTCCCAGTTAAAAAAAAAAAAAAAAAGGCAAGTAAAAAAAAAAAAAAGCTGGCCAGCTGTGGGAAATAAAAACCCAAACACTGAGAGATTAATGGTCTGATAACCTGTACCTGCAGAGTAGTAATGACAGGACCCATACTGAAATGGAGGAAAACCAAAAGGCTGAGTGAGGCACTCAGTTTAGAAATATTGGATACAACCATGACATGATTTTAGGCAGTGAAAAGCTGTCTTGTTTTACTTTTGAGCTGAGGTTTTCTTGCTGCTTCTATTTTTTTTGCTTGCCTTAAAGAGTTCAGTTTGATCATTTAAATCATGTTATCCTTTAAAAAAAAAAGGCATATAATTAATTAAACTCATCAATTTGTTTTACTTTTTTTTTCATATATTCCGATTTGTGACATAGGTACACCACGATACAAGCTAGTGTGTTATGTAGCTTACAGAGTTAACCAGCAGAATCCTATGACTCCTGCACACAAACACATAGTATGAAAGAGAAATGCTATGCTCTTTCAGTGTGAAAAGATGTAGTGTTAAAAGAAAGAATCTCTTGCTACCTTCACAATGCACTCTCTATACTCACCATAATCTATCATGAGTCATCTCTAATAAAGTCTTTGAACACCGTTTCAAACAATTTTTTCTGGACAGTCACAAGGTCTCTGTGAGAAGGGAATGTTTATAAATATCCGTGTCCACATACACTATCACTCACACACATACACATGAGAGAGAGAGAGGATTATACATATATATGTATACATCTTTCTCCCAATGACTGCAAGGAAAGTTTTAATTCCCCCTACATAATGGTCCATTTGCCTCGAGTGTTTCAGAATGGTTCAATAATCACTAGCCATGTGTGCAGTTTGTTGAATTATTTAAGCTTATTTCCAGGGGGAAAAAGACAGGGAGGAAGGCAACTGATTCAATGCAAATGAAAAGCTTTTGAAGCTCCCTATGGTGAAGATGTGATTACAGTCAGACAGTTAATAACCTAGACTTAGAAAAATCTGAAGGTTTTAAAACTGTCTGGCCAGTCAGTAAATGAGGTTTTTCCACACTATCGACCAACTGCCATGCGTTGTAATGGTTTCAGATTTGTTTGGAGTGTGAGTGGACCCACAAATGAGGAAAGGACCCCCCTGCTTCATGATTAAGAAGAGCAGTTGGTAAATCTCAAAGGTTTTCTTCTGGATTTGTGCTCGAGCCTTCAGCCTTCAATTGCGTACTTTTTTCCAAAGCCTTCAGAGATTACTGGGCTGTCCAGGTCTAGGCTTTTGTAGGAAGAAGTTCATTTATGTCACGCTTTCTCTCTAGGGCTGACAGGATCCTTTCCCCTGCCCTCACTATCCCCAGTGCTCCATCTCTCCTGTTCCTTGACACAGGCAAGTCCTGTTGCTTAATACCTTATACGTTTTATATCTTCCAATAACTGACAGTGGAGGGGAAAAAAAAAAAAAGCAGTAATCCACACACAGTTCTAACTCTAAATGCATGTAAACAGCTCTGAAGTGTTCATAGTCCCTCAATAACAATAAAAGATGTGTCTGTAATCTACGTATGCTACATGGCGGCTGGCTCAAAGCTGTTTCAAAGAGATGTTGTTAGCCAGCCACAAAGAACAACCCCTATTTATGGGCGTCCCAGTGAAATTAAGTCACTGTAGACTGAATCTCATCTCCAATGAGCTCCATTATAAATCATCTGTCTTGATCATCTTGTCCAGTGTGCAGCCACGTGGAAAAGCATAAACACTTGCCATCTGTGCAAAATGGTAGGAAGAAGTGCAAAATACTGTCCATCCTTATGCTTCCTCCCATGCAAGAAGCACTGCACTGGTGTGTGCTGCAAAGGACACTGAGGATGTGCTATCATAGAAAATGGGGGCATTTCCTTTGACAAAGGCAGTGTGCCCACAGGAGCCTGACCAATGTATACTCTTATACCATGCATGTAGCCCAGGGCTGAAGCAGCCATAGGCATCTTTAAATTATGTGCCAGACAGTTGGCAGCCAAGGAAACATGAGCAATATCAACTGACGGATGTACCTGCAGGGAATGCTTTCCACATCCCGCCCTCCGGAACTGGCCCATGGGGACATCGACCTTTGTAGTACTCCCTCAGTGACAAATTGGATGCTGATATCCTTGTGCTTCTTGCTTCCGTTTTCCTCAAAAGCCAGCTGAGAGGCACCCGGCCCCCTGAGAGGTGACTGCAGGCCTGGCACTGTGGTTCTGTCTCTCAGACAATGGGGTGTGCTGTTTCTCTGTGCCATGGATGACAAGGAACCTGCAATTTTCTTTTAATAATTTTCTCCTTTTTTTGCCCAGTTTTGGCCAAATTTCCCAGCCATGTTCACTGCCTTAAAACCCAGTTGGCCATTACTATTGCACATGTTGATTAAGGAGTGAGAAATTGCTGTCATTAATGTTAAAATTTAACAGTAACATTTTTTGAGTGAAAGGAGACAAGGAGACAAGCTTCTCCTTGCTCTTTTGTTCAGCCTCCCTCTGAACAGATATGTTGCCTAAAAGTAGAAATACAGTCTTGAAATCAAGAACCTGAAAGTATACCTGAATTACACCTCATTCTTTCCAAATGATTTATTTCCACTTTTTTTACCTTCTGTGCAAAGTTCAGCTTTGCCTCTTTTAGTTCCTCTGATTTCCTCACCCTTTTGTTGTTAGACAGATTATCCTTGTATTCTTCTCATGGCACAAGTAAAACATCAGGCAAAGTCTGAGCTCTTATGAGTCTCCTGTGACTGTTGGTTCACAAGGGACCTTCAACCTAGTTTTCAAATGTGCAGTGAATAATTTTTTCTGGCTGGGTTTTTTAATACAAACTGCCCATCTTCAGCTGTCTCTGTGTGAAAGGGGCCAGTCAGGATAACATTCATCTACTCAATCAACAGTAATTTTTGGAGAAAAGTTGTGCCTATTGATAAAATTAAAGTCAGGTTTGACTCTTCTCAGGGAATATTTTCAGGTGCCAAAGAGTTTGGGTAATCACTCCACAGCAGCCAATCGTTTAAATGTTTGCCGTCAATTGACAGTATGTGTACGGATCACTCTCTGTGTCACTTTTGAGAGTCAGATATCTTTGCACACAGCAAGACATTAGACTACCTCATATCCTGAGATTTAAAAAGAGGATGATAAGAAAGAAGAGGGAGAAACTTTCTACTTCTGAAAATTTCAAGAACAAAGGAGAAATATTAGTCTTTAAGTGAATCATTGACAGTTAGAGGACATTACATAGCAAACTATTAATGTGATTAGTTCATATAGCTTTTTCTACAAATTGGATTTGAAAAGGTAAAATATCCATGTACAGCAGCCTCTACTATGTGTTGACATTAAAAACTGCATGATAAAATGCACAACTGGAAAAACTGTCACGTTGTAACTCCAGGAAAAGGCTCGTAACATTTTATTTCCATTGAGTCTTAGAGGTCTTTTACACGGCAGATACTCAGCATTGAACTTCTTCCTGTCAGCTTCAGGTGGGTTAATAGCGTTATTAAAACAAAAGCCAAAGCTTTAGGACAACACATATTGGTGTCAGTGCTGGCAAATATGGATAAGAAGATTGCACTTTTCTTTTGCAAGTCACATGCTGAGCCTGTCAAGCATCAAATGTTAAGCTGCAGAAGGGTTACCAAAAAAGAAATGGTGCCATTTCTGGTGAACAAATACTGGAGATAAGATGGAACTGGTGTGACTTCAGGCTTTACACAGAACAGAGGCAGCATGACCTGGAGAAATGGGACCAACCAAAAGAGAGAAGCTATGCCACACTTTAACTGGCAAATCACTTTATCTTTCTTTTCTCATTAAGCTGAGTTTTCAAAACATCCATATTTACTGAATTGTCTCAGCATTTTTTAAATTCTTTGAAATGCTATAAAATAAAATGCAACTTACATTTAAAATAACTCAGCACTAGGTCCATAAGCTTGTGATGAATGTTTCATGTTTTATGAAGTGCTGTGTCTGAAAAGTTGTGCAAACTCAATAATTATCTGTGGTATGGCATTCCTAGTTTCATAGATTGTACTTGGGGTGGGAATCTAGCTACTTGTATTGAGACAGTTAATAAATTCCAACATGCAAATTTTCCTGTGCAGCAGCTTGTGAAAAAAAGGACCATTTATGCAGGAAGAGTCAAATTTTATTTCCATTGCTCATGTTCTTTTGTGTTCCATAAGAGCTTTATTGCTTTATTTCTGATTTATTGATCTTTTGGTGAGACTTCCAAAATCTTATGTGTAGGATAAATCTTAGGGTTACACTATTTTAACATTTTACCACTCACATGCTAACCCTGGCAGTAGTGAAATACCTTCAGTTGTCCTTACACTAAAGAAAATAGAAAACATACCAATAAAAAGACTTAAACCCAGCAATGTGCAGGAATGTGTATCTTTGACTGAAAGCACTTGGGGTTAAAGAGGACCAAAATCTTTGGCTTCTTGCTGTATTTATCTTGGGAGGTATCTAGTTAGAGTTTGGGGTGGCGGGGGTGTTGGTTGGTTTGTTTTTGGTTGTTTTTTTTTAGTTAGCGTTTTTTTTATTCTCTCTCATTTATGAAATCTTAATTGTATTTCCAGTGTTTAAGTCTGAACATCAGTTTTTGACGCTGCTGTCTTTCACTACCCAGGCACATGTGAAGCTTGTAATGGAGATAAAAGAAATGATCACAAGCCTGTTTGTTTCAAAAACAACCATAACAAACAAAAGATTTTTTCTCCAGACGAGAAAAAAAAGTGAATTTTGGTTTCACAGAGAAATGGGCCAGGTGTGTTTTGAACTGAATCAAAACATTAGTGCTTGAATAGAGACGAGGTGCAGGGATTCAGTCAGAGAAGTAATCAAGCCTTTCTGATGAATAAAGCAAACAACCTCCAGATCTCAAACAAAGTTGCTGTTGAATGTGAAATTGTTATTTCAAGCTGTGCATTAGAAAAATAATCTTTCAAGGAGGACAAAAACATGAGTGATTTCTAGTTTTCAAGAATTGATGGCATATCTACGCAGACTTCTGTGCTTCATAAAAGAAAGGAATGAGCATATTATATCTTTTAGGAACTATTTTCCTAACAAGCATAGCCGCCTGTGCTGCATTAAAAGCCCCAATTGTTGCCTCATAGAGAAAGGAAGAGGCAAGTTTGCAAACCAACAAGGGATTCCAAGGGATTTTTATATTAGCCCATAATTAAATAATAGTTCATGTTGCCTTCTTCCACTGGGAATTACATCCTTTTCACCTCTCCTCTGCTAAAGCAGAGACATCCATTACGATGAGTAGCTACAACACTTGTCAGATCCAATCAGCTCCAAACGACTGAAGACCAACTGACGTGTGCTCTCTTAAAGCATGGTTTCTTCTCCCCCAAAAGCCCACTGTCCTTTCACGTGCATGTAACAGTCAGAAGAGATCACATCACACAATGAAGAAAAACAGAAGCATATGGTACTAAGGGGCCTCTGCAGGAGATGGCTAAAATGCCAAGGCTCGCACATAAACAAAATATATGCAAAAATATGTGTTCATATGGAATGCCAGATACAAGCAGATGACAAAAACAGCACAGAAAGGCAAAATTCTGCCATCATTACAGTTACCTCAGAGTATTTTTTCTTTTTTTTTTTTATTATTGTCTAAAGTGGTGCACAAAAAATAACAACCACGGGCACTTAATTATACATAAGCAGTTGCAAAGTTCACTTTTCCAGTATAATATCAAGCCACGTATTCTTCACACTACATTTTGCTCATGCCTACAGTAAGTTTCAACACGACAACTGAATTGCAGACTCTAAGTGACTACACCAGCAGATTTCTCTTCCTCATCCCATTGTTATTAAATAGTGTATGTAAAAGCAGGGACATAGATTCACTGCATATTCTTAACCAACATGTAATTCTCTCTCTCTCTCTCCCCATCTCTCTCTCTCTCTCTCTCTCTCTGGAGACGCATCGCTTGCTTCCTGCTTCTAACCCAGAGAACAGTGTTTTCTGAACTGCACAACCTATTAGGTGTTTTGCAAAGAAAATTAATGTGCTGAGGATTCTTCCCTCTCCCCCTTAATTCCATATGTGTAAGATACTTTTGCTGCAATAACTCTGCATTAAACAACATGTACTAAAAGATGCTTCTTTTATCATGTTACTATAAACTGAGGCAGCAGCTGTTTTGGGAACACTTCGCAGTATATAAACTGATAGTTACAGAGCTTGTTTTGTAAGCCATAAATTGACCAGAAGCTTTAGAATGTTATTGTCAGAGAAGAAAATGTTTCTTGTGGTTTGTAATACCGTCACAAAGCATGTTTAAAGGAAACAGGGAATTTACAAAGACAAAATTCACCAACAGAGATGTTCTTTGATCCATAAAATATATCTGAAAGCCATTTCGTGCCAATGTTCGGTGACGCCATTGTTTAATTCCTGTATGAAGCCTCAGAAATGACCAAATGGATTATGCAGGAGGGGTTTTAATTTCAGCAAAATCTGTGGTTTTCCTCATCTTAATTTCTGAATCTTCATATCTTAAATCAATACACCTTTGAAAGCAAAACAAAAGTCCCGACAGAACAAGCACTGGGAAGGACCTTGATTCACTTACAACCCTTCGCTACAAGATTTTATGAGAAATTGTCTCTCTGATCATCAAAAATATGCACTCATTCTTCTGTAGCAATGATCATGTCTCTAATTCAGGATGTTAAAAAATGACTGCACTTTTAACAGCCGTCTGTGTTGATTTACACAGATTAAATTTCTTCCATTTAAAAAATGGTGTAGATCTGAATATTTTTAAAATGGTTGAGACATCAATTGATTTTAATTTCAAGAAGGTTCCCTGCCTTGCAAAGATACATTGGATGCTGTAAGATTGCGTTCTAATCTGGACTTTCATCAAAACATTCCAATAGAACCAGGCTGTTAAAAAACAGCTGTCCCAATGTCGCAAGTTATGCTGTGAAAACATTATTTTAAAAAAAAGAATGAGTAACTTGAATTCAGAATATTCTGCATGCATTTATCAGTTTGCTAAATTCATTTTGTTACAATATACATTAGTCAGAGAAGCAATTTTTTAAGAAAAAAAATAAAGCTGTAGAAATATAATGAAAAAATGTGAGATTTGGATGATTCCTCAATTCAAGTTGTCATTCATCTCTGAAACTCTGTGACATTTATGTAAGACATGGATTTCAAACAGGGCAGGTATTTTTTGCTTCATCTGACAGGTGCTGATATATTCTGGTTAGACTGTTCTTGATACAGAGGTTTAATTCCTATTTTCTATAAATACAGCATTTTAACAGAAATTGTAATTATGCAGATAAAACTTACCTTTTTTAGTCAAGTGCTTTCCTTTTTCTTTAACATTTGAAACAAAAATAAGAAACATTCTCTTTTAATGACAAAAAACTATCACTAATCTGATGACTAGAAGTAAAATAAGAATGGAATGTGCAGGGCTATTATTTTACATTTGGTAAGGAAGAAAATAATCTAAAATCCTTGAAGTGGTTTCAAAAATTAACCCATATCTCAGTTAGTCTGGCCACCCTTTTTGCCTGATGGGTATGTTAGTCACCAGTGTAGGAAACACATCTTGCCACCAGCACAATCTGATGTTGTTGCTTCCATCTTCTACCTTCTCCTCCAAGTTATCTTATGTATTGTTTTCCCAGGTTTGGACCACTCCCACAGGAAATAATCTACTTCTGAAGTGGTTATGTAAATCTGTGTAGCAAAATTAGAAGTTGCATATGTAAAGTGGAAACTGGCACTTTGCATGACAAAAGTATTTTTATCACACTGTTGATGTCAAGCACTGATGATATAAAACATGGTTGATTCACACCAGAACTTTTCTCTGATGAAACATTCAGTTTTTAAAATGACTCTTTTTAAGGATTACTATGACAAGTTGTTTTTTTTTTTTTTTTTCAGTACAAGAAGCAGGTGTGCTTTTTAAGAATGGAAGGTCTTGTTAAAAAAATCCCAAACCCCATTTTTCCTGGTGACATAAAGCTTATGGCATCTCCAAATGAAATCTGTTTTTCTGTTTTCCTGAATGCACCCTCTTCTTGTAACCTGGGGAACTGGAAAGCATTGTAACTATTTTTCAGATCTTATTAGTTAGATCCCTGGCAAAAGACAAAGATTGTAAGATCAACCTAAATACAAGTGACAGAAAGTTGTGGTGTGCAGTTCATGAGGCCTCATATTATAGTTTTGCTATCATGCAAACCATAAGTTCATGAATGCAGTTTTTAGCACCTTTATGTTCTTTTTTCTGTTATTTTACTTTAGTGAGAGGAAAATTGAAAATACCTTCTCTTTATGCACAACATCCTATTTAACAAAATAGAATGTGCAAAGCAGAAGCATTGAAAATGTTACAGTTACAGCTATGGACTGAAACTTCTTTAACCTTTATAATCCCCCCAAAGCAAAATTCTGTGTTGGATGGTCAAAGGTTAAGGAAACATAATCAATGTATGAGAAGTATTATTCATTTTTATGGTTCATAAAAGTTAAGCAGGGAGGGACACTCAAAGCATGTGTTACTGTCAGGTAACAGGTATGGTGCTGCAATGACTCAGTAAGTCAAAAGGGAAGCTAAAATAAAACCATGTTTTGAGTTTAGGCTACCACATAACAACAATGTATTGGGTCCTCCAGAATAAAAGAATCTGATATTAGTATGAAAGTCTTCAGTTTTAGTATGTAAATAACGACTTTTTCTCTTTCCAGTATGTGCGAGTATTCCAAATTTTCTCTTTCCAACATGTACTCTCTAACATGTGAATATGGAGGTAAGTGACAGCTGCTAGACATAAATGAAATACTTGAATAATGTTGATGCACACTTGAAAAATAGTTCACTGGAAGTCCTAAAGTTTTGGTGTGATTTGGGGTTAAGGTTTTTGGGTTTGGTGTTTTGTGTTGTTTTTTTTTTTTTTTTTAAATGATACAATATGTACAATTCAATATGAAACAGAGGGATAAGTGTGATTATGAGCTGGACCCACTGAGAAGGGTTGCGCTATTCCTTGTAAGGAGACACAGTATAATTTCAAATTATTTTTTTTCTAGATATTCACAACCTTGGTTGTTACAGTTCTGTTCAGATATGAAACTTCTTTTTTCAAACCAAATTTATGTGTTTACTAAGTTTTGGTTGTCTTTTTCCAGTTCCAATCCTCATTCATAAGTCTGCCAGAATCCAGGCACTGATTTGGGAATCAGGAGCTCTATGTCATTTCAAGGTGTGTGTCTCACTGAGTCAAACAAACTGACTAGAATAATGGAATCTGATCTTATTGCAAGTTACAAGATGCCAAGAAATACAAGTATGTGTGTAGTATTGTAAAGAAATGTCACAGTTCTGGAGGGTTTTGAAATCAATATAATATGATTAGCAGCACTTTCTTGTGACTACCAGATTGGTATACACATTTAGTAACAACAAAGGATGCTTTTATAGCTTTCAGACCGAAGAACTACTAAAGAAACAATTTAAAATTTAAAATAATAGAAGACAAATATATATTGGCATATCGTTTCATTTATTTACACAGCATATATGTAATTTAGTTGTTTTATTTCAAATTCAGCTAAAGTGATCTAATATTCAGATTGCAATAAGTTGACAAAATATTGATGTTTTGAGGTGCTGAAACTCCAGGACTTAATTTAATGTCTTACCACTGTGAGGTATGGATCAAGAGTTAGAGGCTGCTAGACTGGATGCAAACTGACATTGTAGCATGAAAATAACAAAATAACTGCAGTGAGAATTCTTTGTTTCACTACTAGCTGGCAACAAAACTCTATTAAATTACCATATAACATTATATTCTTTTGTGTAAATCATGTGTGATATGTATCTGAAACTTGCCCAGCATGAAGATGATTACATTTAAATAGCAAATAGTCTAAAGTCACAGCATTTATTTATATATTTAGAAGGCCTTGTCTGTAAGAGAAAGAGTGTCGAAAGGGAATACAGAATAGCTATTTCTGTAGATATTCAATCCAGCTGTTTGTACAGGGGCTTTTATTCTGAAATGAGAGTGCCTTTTCTTGTCCATTTGATAGTGGATTAAGCAGACCACACAAAGACTTTTTTGTTGTGGGCTATACCTGGAGTTCATACAGACTAATTAGAGTTGTAGCCTACCATTCTTCACAATAGTTTCAGCCTAAAGACAGGCTTTATTGTTAAGACACAGACCTAGAAGTCTGCACCTTCTTAGCAGTCTCTTTAGCCTGTGTCAGCCTGGTTGTTCTCTGATGACAGCTACACAGTAGTATCCATCTGAAAAGTGCTGACTGTCTTCATCCCAGACTCACAGAGTAATTTAGACATGTGCTGCTTCACTTTGCCAGACTTGGATCATGGTTCTCAGGATCTCAGAGGGCCAAGTTCTGACAGACACCCTCATGGTCAACACACCTCGATTCCACTGCATATAAAATAAGGAAGTGATATTTCATATTTTAAAGACTTGTAGATCCACTTTTACCAAAAGGAAAAAAAAAAGGCTGATTAGTGGTAAACATCTATCTAATGGGTTAAAAAATGCCTGGAACTGTGGGGGTTTTTTAAAGCATGTACAAAATAAAGAATGATCTATTGTAATTAATTCTGTACGGATATTGTAGTTTCACAGCCTCTTTTCACTTGACAGGTAAATGGTTGAAGACAGAAGACTTATTATGTATTTTACATCCAACCCATAAGGATTTGGACTGATTCCACAGAGCAGGTTCAGGTCAACTAAGTCCTTTCCTTCAAAGCATCATGGGTGTCTCTGAGCATCATTGCAAGCTTGTTCTGGCAGTAAGCCAGGCTTCAAAAGCCTTTCACTGTGCAGTCACTGACTCACTAATGGGCAACTGCAGGCTTTCTGATTTTCCTTTCGTTTCATGTGTTCATTTGACATAAATTTAATTAAACCAAATCTGGTGTTAAAGCAAAAAGAGATAAAAGCGATATGTCACAAATTAAAGAACTGTGAATGATACAGGAAACATGACTTTTTTTCCTGTTCCTGTAAAATATTGTCGATTTCAGTAAGCTTACTACTTAAAGTCTGCAAAAAATGTACAGATATGCATTATTAAGAATAATGTGCATCCAGGGTTAGATGAAGGTCTCAGCCCTATATTCTCTGTAGTAAAACCTTTCAGAGAATTCTTATACTTTCTTTCATACCCACACTTCAGGTAGTCACCTCTTCACAGGATATGAGACAAGTTTGCCCTTCTGCCGGCTACATATCCATAGTTGTTAGACAGCTCAAAAGCATACAACAGCAGAAACATGAAAAGATCACATATTAAATATAAAAAATCATCATTTTTCAAAGGTCTCTTTTGGTTTTTACTTAAGGCTAAGGAGGTGACAGTGAAAATGAAAAAGATCATGCTGTTAAAAAGGTTTCATTTAATTGCTTTGAATGTTGCTTTAGGAAACATCGAACTTTCTTCTTGTTCTTTTTAAAAGTCTTTTTTTTAAAATTAAAAGAAAATTCAGACTGGAAATATACTAATGCAAACTGAAAGGGTATTTGCAAGCTGCCCAGAGATGAGCTGAACCAATCATATTCAATGGGGTTCCAGTACTGTCATTTCATAAGAACTATATATAAGTTCCTAGCACTGAAAGCATTAGCACTGCAGGAAAGAACATGAACAGTGGAAGGAGGATGTAATGACCAATGAGCAATTTTTGCAAAGCCTCCTATTTGCTTATATGATATACAAGCTATGTGTGGATAATTCATGTATGGGACAAATTCTGGTGGTCAAGCCGGTACAAATAGGAATTTATTTTTCATAGCACCAGTTTTCTGGCCTCCTTTCCTTTATCGATGACCATGGGTGTCTTTGTTTTTTTCAAGGTGGGTGGGTGGGGGTTCAATGATAATTCCTCCAGCTACCGACGCCTATGCACAGAGGGCTGCTAATGTAAAGGGGGCTACGTCGCAACTGACTGAATGAAGGTCTCCCTGGCCATGCCTGTACTGAGGATGAAGGTGATTTTGTGGTGTTTTCCACAGCTGTCATCCGCATCTGTAACCTCACTCCTGCTTAGGGCAAGATGGGGTTACACATCACCCCTTTGCAGTCCTTGTTGCCTGTGGGGGAAAGCCTCAATACAGTCCACTGCTTGGGCAATCAGAGCCGATGAGAAAAAACTCTGCAGAATATAGACAAAGGCTCTGAGGGCAGGATCCTTTAACACCCTGTAATCCCCCTTATCTCTATTCCAAACACCACATAAAGCTTTTTCATGAGGAAAAAGGGAAGCAGCTTTGAAGAAAACAATCAGAAATTCTTTCTTTAGAGAAAATGTTCCCTTCCAGAATGGTAAAAATGATGTAAATAAAGTGCACAGAAACAAGTGTTATCTGGATAATACAAAGTCTTTTTCCTGCCCGTGTTGAAGCATTTCCTTTTCCTCTTCCTAACAAGACAGAATAATATTGGAGGTATCAAAATCAAAGACTTTACTTTGAATCATGAACTTACTTCATTTGTAAAATCTTATTTAACAACTAACTATTCTAAAATTCTGAGCAGTTCAAGTGAAAGACATATTTTAGGATGCAAAAATTTAATTCCATAGGATTTTTGTGAACACCAAACTGTATACATGAAAATTAGGACATGTTAATGCTTGTCTAATTAAAAAATAAAAACAAAACAAAACAAAACAAAAAACCAAAACAACAAAAAAAACCAACAAAACCAAAGAGCCAAAAAAAAGAAAAGCAGTTTCATTTAAACAGACAACTTCTCATCAACCTAGTTCTCAATGGGGATAAATTTAGCATTTGACATAAGCAAAGACATTCAGGGTACACTTTTTTAAAGCAACTACTGCTGTTTATGTGCTCATCTCCTTTTGACTTGTAGTGCTTAACTCCCTGCACTTAAAAAAATCTTAATGTTTTTCACAAGTAAAATGCTACACAGGGATTGAAAATGGAGACTATGAAAGAAAAATTAATTACAATACAGTGCTATCTTTGCTACAGACTGTAAATGCTGCAATAATATAGTGTGGCAGAGTTGATGATCTGCTTTAGGAAAATACTATTTTTTAATGACAATTCTAGTTTAACTCAACACTAACAATGGAGGCCCTGACAAAAGCATACTGGGAAAGCAAGTGGCTACATATGTTCCTCTTAGTTCAAGAGCTCTTTTACATACCAGGTGTATGTGAGTAAACCTGATAGTATGTACAAGTTATACTGTTAGTTAGATTTATTATCATTATCTGATCTTGGAGATTTATCCAGGTGAAGCAGTTTTCACTACAAGGTCTTCAGCTATTATAATTTATTTACAATAAATGCATAAAGCAACAGAGGCCAAAAACTTATGACAGTCTACATATTGCTTCATCTTTGTTCGCAATCTATTTTTAGACAAGCTTAGCACAGTTAGGCAGAGGCATTCTGACGTTTAAAAAGCTTATGTTAATCCAGAAATGCTGCACCTCCTTATAAACACCAGAAGGTGGAGGGCACCATTATCCGACTGCTTTGCTTTCTATATTTGCTCCACAGAGAATATCAGTGCCAACCTGAAGGCCTTTACTGGAGCTGTCACAAATGGTTTTGGCTAGACCTTCTCTATCTCAGTGTGCTCCCTCACGGCAGTAAGTTCCTTAGAAACTAAAATTCTAGAATGAAACATATTAGGTGAGAAACAAGGATCCTAATTTAGTTTCCTGGAATCTGTCACAGAGACCTACTGCGTAAACCTTATCGCCTTCAAAGGGAAGAGTAAAAGTAAAATCTGTGATTGCTAAGGATGAGAGAGCAAGGTGAGACTGGTTTGCAGAAGAAAAGAAAAAGAGAAAGACACAAAGGAGAAAGAATTATAGCAGACAGATGAGTTGAGATTAAGTTATCATAAATAAGGCACACTGGAATTCTGAAAATATTACCTAAAAATAACAAAAATTACATAAACTGCTAATTTGTCTAAACTCTATCGCCCAAAGCATGGTGTTCTGTTCAGAGGCAATAATCAGATCTGAAATTAATATTCACAGATTTTGCCTCGTCTTTCAAACCTGCAAGTTGTCCTTTTACTCAGTAGGCATCCTCCAGGGCTGCTTCTGTTTTTTCTGAACATTGAAGGTCTCAGGGTAGTTTCTGGAAGGGAGGAATGCATGCACTACTGCTCTTTGTTCTTTGCCAAAATGTCTTCTAAATACAGAATATGTACAATATTTTACATAGACTCATTGCATATTTAGGTACTCTATCTTTACTTGCCTTCCTGACATGTAAGTGGCTCACCCAATTAAAAAGACCTTTAAGCGGTGTAATAAAACTGTATTATTTCTCTGTTCACCTCAGTGAAAAAAGCTATGGTAGTGTACACCAAGTGTTTAGGTTTTTTTTTTTTGATGAAAGACACTGTGTACTGCATAACAAGTGTAAAATATTATTATTGCTAGACAAAAGGCCTTTTTTTTCGCCCAATGTTTCCATTAGCATTACTTTCAAATGTGAATACATGTTTCATATTTTCCTATTTTCTTCTCCAGCTGAACAGCCCAGTTGTTCTGTTTCTTCTGCATTTGTAATCCTAAACGGAGGTCAATAATAAAGATGACTGAAAATGTTTGGCAGAAGAGTAAAGAATAGGAGTCTTCTGTGAAAGCTGCATATCTGCTGCCCTTTCAAGCAAAACATGGAGACTATTTAGCTCAAACTCACTGTCCCTGATCTTCAATATGTTCATGACATTCTCACCTCCCCTTCAGCAGTGACACTGCAGCAGGTCTTCACCCATTGTGCTCAAACATAGCCTTTCAGTAAAACTCTTGCTCCTGCCCCTTGCCAGAAGGCATGATCTATTTTAAGGTTAGGTGGAGGTAGGCACTAGGGAGCTGTTACAGAACTGTGACATCAGGAGTGGGAAGCTAATGATTTATGGTAAAAACCAGACAAGTAGTGCAGAAGAGCTTCAGAAAGCCTTGAGAGTTCGTCCAAAGACACACACCCTACCAGTTGCCGTAAACCCTAACCTGAAGTCAAAATAAGATTTATGCCCAAGGGTTAACAAAGCTCCATACAACTTCCTCTCAGGAGGATGTTTTCTGTAGACATTGAATTTGGCTTAAAGATGTTCCCCTCAAAATTTTTAAAGAATGAAAGCCTAGGACCCAGTACAAAGCTAGGAAAATCATTGGTTTCAAAGGATTTTGTATCAAGACCTCCTGGTCTAAAGTAGATGACTTGCTTCCCAAACGCATGTTACTGCACCAAGTGGAAACACCAGACATGAAGTTTCAGGGAAGAGGACTGAAAAATGTTGCAAGATTGTGCATGTATGTGATTTGAATATCAAAATCTCCTGTTGAAAACATATACTGTGATACTTTTAAGAAGCTGGCCAGGCTTTAGGTAAGAGATACAGTAATGTTTACATAAATGTGATAGAAAAGAAAATTCATTTTTAAAATACCCATAATTCAGAATAAGTAGAGCACACATGCAGCAATCCTCTGACGTTTCACAAATTACACTGTTATCACTGTCTTTCCTTCTCTCCTACTGTGTAGTTTAATCATTTGTCTTTAATTGGACTATAGAGATATCATGTCAAGGACTATGTTTTACTGTATATGTTTGTATAGGACCTAGCACAGTAGGTCTTTGATCCTGCCTGGGACATTAAGGTAATACTTCAGAATAATATGCACACTATTTTCAGAATATCGTATAGTCACCTGCAAAACTGGTCAGATAATGAATAGATCTGAATAATTTATTATAAGCAAAAGGTTCTAATTAATCAGATAAATTACCAGCAATTAATAATTTAACAAATCTAACTGTAGGGAGCAATCTTTCACTTGCAGGGGAATGAACCAGATGACCCAAGATCTTTCCAATTTCTATTTCTCATCTCCTAGGAAATAAAAATTTTAAAAAGTCAGTGACAATTGAGAATTTTTGCATAACCAAAACCTCGTCTAAACCCACAATTTTCCTGAAGGCAGAATGAGACATATGAGAAAGGGCACCATGGAGATTCCCAAGAGACCCAGAAAGTGGAAGCTGTGTGCCAACACCTCTGGGGAGGTTTTTCCTTGATATGTTTGAGAGAAGCAACAAAGTCAGATTGTGTTCTTGTCCTCTCACCTCACACTGTAGCTCCGTATATAAGAAGCTCTTTCCTCCAAAGCTCGATGTATACCAATCAAACCTGAAATTGTCATATACCTGCATACACAATAGACCATTCCCATACACATACTAACATTCTTGCATTTTGGTGACCATGGTTTCACCACCTGCCTTCTCTGACTTGACAAAAAAAAAGCATTTTGAATTCTGCATATTTGATTGCTTCACATAATAACATATTTCCAAAGGCAGCTTTTGAACACATTTGTTTGATGAACATGAGCAAAAGCATGATCTACTCACAGATATTCTCTGAGCAGAAGGCTAAATTCTCTTGAGTGTATTATCTGCTACAAATTATTCACTTAGCTCTACTTAGTCTCAAAATACTGAGCTTCTCTGTATCTGGACTGGGGGCTGAACCCATCTGACAGATAAAGCAGTTGAACTGTGCTGATGAGCTCCAAAGAGAGCCAAACATCTGTCCCCATTTTGCTGTTGCATGTTCCCGACAGACATTTATGCATTAAGTCTATTTATCAGACAACACTTTGTCTAAGCCAAGATACAGTCAGCCATCATAATAGGATATATTACTAATATGGGAATATGAATGATTGTTACTTTGATAAGATATTCTTATCAGAATACAAGCATTGCCATTTGGCTTATCTTCAATACTGCCAGACATTTTTCATCATTTATAAACAAGATCTCTCATAAGGGTGATATATCCACATTTATGCAGAATGTCCCCTCCCTTTAGGGTTACAAAAATGAGATAGTGTTGTCTAGTGATCAAGTCCCAGACTTACTTTCATCCTGAGAGATATACGAGCTGTTTCTCTGCAAGCACAGAGCATTGCTTGCTCCTTGCAGTTGTGCATTCAGTGAGTACCTTGTATAAAACAATGAACTTCTTCTAAATATTCTACTAATGTTAGGTACAGAAGAAGACTCCAGCAGTGCCCCCACCCCCAGCACCATTATGCATACATATTTTTATTTAAGATATTAAACAAAAATGTTGACGAAAGGAGGGATGCTCCTATTGAAGAAGATGATAACCCATGGTGTATTTTTCTTTCTTTTCTGCAAAGGCATGGAAAGATGCACTGGTGGTTTGGTGACGTTAAATTTACTCAGCCTTGAAGTAAGGTTCTGTTTCCAAGTCACAAAGTTAGTTTGATATTAGAAGAATGAAAACTCCATCTTTTAATACCATTACAGTACAGTTGCAAGCTCGTTGATTGTCGGTGAGAGAGCAGATTGACAGCAAATCTCTTCCACGACTGGGACTTGTGTCTCCAGAAGGTTTAGCATGAAAAGGACCACGTGTGAAAACCTGCAGGTGATACTGGCAAAGTTTCCGAGGACAGATTTTATATCAGCCTAGCAATTTGCCGCGATGCAAGGCCATTGGTTCAAATTTGATTTCTTCTATTCTCTGCTTAAGACAGCAAATTTAGTTTCCAGAGGACTGAAATACTTTGGTTTAACTAAAGTGTTTGAGATTCATATGGGGTAAAAATGGTGTATGCTGAGCAGGATTTATTGATGATTCTCTCTTGCATGAAACCTTATGAAACTTTGATATATTACATTAACAATACTAATTGCACTTGTTATTTATTTTACTGATTTTTTTTTCGTTTTAAGTCCTCAAATTAATGTTGGGAAGGTATATGTAAATAAGTGCCAAGGAAGAAATATTCATTCAACTAGCAAACCAAGAGCTGAAGAAAATTTCCACCTAGAAGTCACTATTATGAGAATTAGTTTTCTGAAATGAAATTAGTGAAATGGACTGGAAAGAAATTGAAAGAAATACTGGTAACAAAAAAATCATAAATCTGGAGGATAACAGTCAGAGATTAAGGTGTGGGAAGTTAGTAGTTTAGATAAGAAAGCAATCCCATTTGAAGTGTTTTGTAAACAATGAAAAGAACATTTTGGTTTTTAATATTGTCCTAGTCAATATACTAGTTGGGACTGAATTCAGAAGAAATAAGTGAAATGTCTAGACAAACAGCTCAGAAAATATGTAAAGAGCATATATTATTATTAAGGAGACTAGAGAAGGCAGAACAATTGCAAGACAGTAAAATAAAACAAGAGAAAACAAGAAAAAAATGATTATTTATCTGTTTGTATTTTGTAGTGACAATCAGCAAAATAAATAAAATGTATGTGTTAAAAGCAGAAAAAAACATTGGCTTTGGAAATACCATTAGAGAGACATTACTTGAAATGTGCTGTGGCATTTCTAGATTCTGTATGTTAATATTACATTTTGTGCAAATCATATGTTTCATAAACATCATTCAGAATGCTCCAAGTGGTCTGTTGCAGAAATTCTGAGTTTGGAATGGAGATTTACAGCAGAGTACTTTGAGGTTACCCTGAAATAATACTCAAAATAATTGTTAGAATAATTTAAACTTACTAGAGACATTAATTTTATGACCTCTTACATTCATTATTGTGTATTTTTTATTAAATTAGTACAAATCTGAGTTTTGTGAACAAATAAGTGTAACACAAACAATTTTGTGATTAATAATGCAGAAGTGCAGGCACTTTAAATTTTCCTTTGCTTGGCAGCTCCTCCATTTTACTAACTCAGTGTTTAAAAGCTGGAAAATGTATATACTAAGATAAAAGACCAGAATATATTGCACATAAAAATTGCTGACAGAGCATTAAAACACACAGAAACAACACACAGAAAAAAAAATTCTCCTCATATTCTAAAATGTAGTTTAAATTTAAGATTCGGTCTATAGGTCTGTCCAATCACTTTCCCAAATGAACTTCACAGAACTGCTGCTAATATAGTTCCTGGATTTAAATGAAGGGGAAAAAATTCTAGAGGAAAAAAGCACCATGGATACAGTATTCCTGCACAAATTATAGCTGAACATCAGGCATTGCACCTTCAGGGCAATCTATGCATCTTTTTAACACAAACTCTCTCAGATGGGCTTGTCTGGAAACACTAAAAGCACTTGGGCCAAGAATTTTAGCATTAAAAATACAGAAGTGGCTGGAAATGCTGTTGTGTGTCAACCTTTGTTTGTCCTTTAAACCAAGAAAAAAGAACAAATGTATGCCTGTAGGCCAAATGCAGAAGGGTTTTAAGGTGGTTTGTTTTTTTTTTTTTTTTCTCCCTCCAATTTAGATGAGATTTGTACAATGAATTGTAATAGGAGGTTCAGATGACAAAAATTACAGTGGTACAGCCAAGAAAAATACCCATGGGGCTTTCTGCTTCCCTTGTGCCTGGCCTGAACTATCAGATCAGCCTTCTGGACTCAAATGCAACACTGTCAATAGGAATACATCATCTTTTTTGTGGTGTAGAAGAGCTGTCGGTTGCAATTCCCATTATTCCAGGGCCAGGATTTTCCATTAGTGTAGCCACCTGCTGGGTTTCTCTACTCAGGTTTAATGGAGTCTGAATTTGAATTTATCACCATCTGTGGGAAGACAGGAAATGAGAGGAGCATCACTAATTCCTTTCTTCATTTACTAAGCATAAGCATAATCTTTATAAGGAGATAGGCAGAAGCAGCAGTGATCAGGGAGACAGAGAAAATATTTTAACTCATATTGACATCAGAGTTCCAGACCAAGAAAAATGCTGTCTGCTCCTCAGCCAATTCCAGCAACAAAAAGAATGTCTTAATTTCCTATGTAATGTTGTACCAAAACATGCAGACATGGGATATTATTTCATTTTTGCTTCTAAGGAGGCCTCTAAAGATTTAATAATTTAGACTATTAAAAAAATAAATAAATTAAGGGCTTGGAATGTGAATAAGTTCTCAGAAGAGTTAAGAACACTGCACAGTAAAGTTTGTTTATTAAATGAAAAATCTAATATCATCAGTTTACACATTTTGTTCTTGTTTTCTCCTGCCCCCCAAAAAAATTTGAAAAAAAGCACTAAGGAAGAGAAAACAAATATTTAATTGAAAGAACTGTTCAGTGCAAGGGCAACATGAAGAACTCAAAAAATACAATAAAAAGCAGAACTTCTGTATTAACATGAAAAGGAATATTTTTGTTATTTTAGAATATCCCAACCAGATAATATTGAAGTAATTTCCTGCCTAAATATAACAATGGAAGACTGTTTGTGATGCTTTCATATGGCACTGCAGCTCAATTTGGAGTCACCAGTGGGCTAGGAACCATAATTCCAGTCCACCTAAATGTATAATTTGTTGTTCTTGTCTATTGAGGTTGAGATTTATGTACTTCTGTTTGAACATGGTAATTGGTGCTTTGGAGTGGGCAGAGGAGAAGGAGAAAGTTTGAAAATGTGTATTTTTAAAAATCTTATGTAATATCCGTCTGCACTCATCAAAGGGATGCTAACCTCCAAACTGCATTCATGAAAGGGGTGCCATGAGTTCAAGCCTTTCTCATTAATTTTGGTCCATGCATGGAATCTTTGGATTTATGATCTTGAACTTGTGAGGCTGCTCTCTTGTCATGTGCGTCAACAAAAGGAGTTTGAGGAACTTAAATAATTTAAAAGAATGTTATTCATTGCAGTGAAGAAACAATTTCAAGAGGGAAAAAAACCACCACCACCAACAACAACAACAACAAACCAAAACCAAACAAATAACTGTGAAAGTTTTCTTTTCCTCCTTTTCTTTTTACTTTTAAACTATCTAAATTCCTCTTCCGTTAGAGGAGTTTTGCACATTGTGTTCTGACAAAGCAAAAAGCCTTCAGGTTATCTGTTTTTAGTAAAAATCATCTGTCATTGGGTCCATAATGAGGCAGAGGATACAACAATCTTCCTGATTGCTTGATGAGTAAACTGGATGGTTGAGTTTACCTTGTTTCATTGTAGTGTTGATAGTTACCAATTTGTAATTTGTTAGATACCGCTTGGTCTTGTCATACTAACAAATATTGTAACATAGCTGATAATCCTACCACATTTTGCATTGCAGACTGGGATTAACCACGGGAATGACTCTTGATCATTCTTATATTGTTTGGTTTCATTATGCTTGTCTTCCATTTTTGTCTTACACCTACTGTGGAATTTGTTTAGGCTTAAAAAACAATAATTAAACATTAGGATGTGGATGTTGCTGAAATGACAGCTTTCTCATTAATGTTACGAATTGCCTTTGACCATATGCATCCTGAGATTTGGTGACTATTTTTCATTTATTTATTAGGGTTAAACTATTGTGGGACCATAAAGAACCTTTGAGGTGGGTACAGATTACACTTAAACTACCTTGAAGCCTTTTTTCTCAAGCAGACTGGCAGTTCATCAGATTCTTGCAATGATCTTTGAGTCACTGGGCAAAGTTTTCATTCAAAAATACGAAGAACCTAACATGCTGATAGAAAATAGAGACATACGTTTGCAGAGCAAATTCTAATGAAAGTTCTTCATACTTAAGGTTTCCTTCGTTCTTGATTTATTAAATCTGAAGTCTACTGGAAGATTTTCACGTGACTTCAAGTACTCTGCCTACTGGATATTGAAGGACAGGTCTTTATACTTCCTAGGTACAGGAATTCCAGTGGCCTCCAGTATCTTTGTAGAGCTGGACTTGGATGGTTTACCCCTCTGCCTTCCACAGAAGTGGTTTTATTAGTGAATTATTTTTTAGTTACTTCTAGAAATAAAAGGATGGTGAGGATAGAAGCATTATCTATTAATTGGCTGAAGAATTTACAACACATATTGGGCATCTTCCTTTTAACCAACAGTGTACAAATGTGTAAGTTTTGAAGCAGCACCACCCAAAATCTGAAGACCTAGGAATTTTTAAAAGACATGTGTATGTATGTAAGATTCAGAATCCCAGCCTGCACCTGATCTGTATGCCTGAACCTTAGTATCACAGAAGAAAAACTATGGAGAAGACAGTAAATTAAATGAGTAGTTAACTGTGGCTTGCCTGTTTTGTATGATGTCACACATATGATTATTCATACTGAGGGTGGCAACTTTAGTGATTCAAGACTAACACAAGAAAATCTGTCAGCTCTAGTTAAATGAACATTGTTATTACCTCAGGTCAAGCAGATGGAGGGCAAACTTCTCTGTTGGATTCTGCTGCTCTTTAATTAATGTCCACATTTGTTATGTCAACATGATGCATCATGTTTGGTTTAAAAGTTTGTTTTATTCCTAATACAAATGCCTATAGAATTTAATTTTCTACATTCTAAGAGTTGATCTGGAAAATGGGGGACCTGAGACGGATGAAGATTCCTTCAGTTACATTTTGGAAGAAAATATTTAGAAGAAAATTCTTTAATACTTCTGTAATATTACTTTCTTCTTCTTCTTCTTCTTCTTCTTCTTCTTCTTCTTCTTCTTCTTCTTCTTCTTCTTCTTCTTCTTCTTCTTCCTCTTCTTCTTCTTCCTCTTCTTCTTCTTCTTCTTCTTTGAAAAACAAGCCTTTTCAATGGGGAAGGGAGATGTTTCTTCTCTGCAAAAAAATTAACAAGCTGTATCTTGTGGAATGCCTCCTTGGAACATTCTTTCTCCATGCAGAAATCATGAAAATAACACCAGAAGAAGGAAAAAAAATAGTAATTGCATGATTTTGTGTACATAGGCTTTTTCATGGTAGATACATTAAAAAAAAAAAAAAAAAAAAAAAGGTAAATAGGCTGAACAAATACCTCACTTCTGTCATTTAAATCCTAGGAAGCAAAAGAAATCTGTTGGCAGTTGCCAAAATAATAAACGAAGAAGCCTGATGCTTCAAAGAAGCAGAAAATAAATATAAAAAATCTGCACAGTGTGATGTTCTTTCTTAAACAGTTGGCAGATCCAGGTTTGCTGCCCAGAAAACAGTTTTTTACAATGTTTGTAAGCATTTAATATTGCAAGTTTGTTGCATTTATAAAGAAGTTTTCTGGCAACTATTCAGTAGCATTAAGGAATTGTGTGTCTTGCATTTTTCATTACTTCAGTGAGGCTTAGCCCTTATTGGATGATTGTAAAAGCTGCCTTCAGAAGGGTTGCAATGTTGATTACCTATGAAAAGGGACTGTAGACTGGCTGTGCAGGACAATTGTTTCATCTAGAGTGTAGTCTTGGATAGAGGTCTCCAGAAGAAGTGAGTATTGGGAAGTGAATCAGTGGAAGTTAGCCATGGCCCTATGCATGTGGTCAGTGTCTCCTGCAAAAGAAAAAAAAAAGTCATGTAGGGGAATATTCTTGTAAGAATAATGACTGCACGTTACTACTTCTTTGATCTTATTCTTTCCGCCCTCCATGCTCTTCATCAAAAAAAAAAAAAAAAAGGAAAAATAAAAAGAGAATTTTAAAGGATCAGATATAGCTGTCACAAAACCACTAATTTGTATATGTTATATTGACAGATCTGCTCATATATGCATCAAGAATTTCTTTATATACACAAATATACATCAAGATTTAGTACAAGTACACATTTTTCAAAACATTAATAAATAATACCAATGTTCTTTATGGCTATACTCTAATATAATGCTTTAGTTTGTTTACATATAGTCTTTTATTATTATACCCATTTCCATTCACTTCTTATCTGAAATATTCTGCTTTGAAAATGAAGAAACTTTCCTGGTAAGAGCAGGATTGTTTTTGTTGGAAAGCAAGGGAATAATCGTTTCAAGTTTGGAGTGGACACACACACACACTTGCCAGTTCAAAGATATATGGCTTAATCCATCACATCTTCTGCTACAGAAACCTGAACAAAAGCGTGGAAGCCTAATTGTATAAAAAAGATGACGAAATTCCATCTGAGATTTGCTTTTAATGATCCTGCAGGTTGACTGGCTTGAGAAATTCAAATATAGATATCAAGTCATCTGTAATCTTGGCTATGTAGACAAGGTTGTTCCTTGTCTCTTGGCATTATAATAATATTTTGCATTTCCTTCCTTCCCCTTTCCTGCCAGTTTTCCAAAACAAGCACTTCACAGCAAGGAAAACAGTTCCCTTCATTAGCTGCCTTCCCCCTGGATTTGAGCAATATGAGGTATAGAAGAAATAACTGTTGTCCTAACAGTCCCGTGAAAATTCTCTACAATATAAATCTGGTTTGGAATCATGACCTAGAACAACCTTCTCAATAGATGAGGTTATAGCAAATAAAATTCTTGTGAAGAGTATCTTTTTTTGTATTTGAGTTCCCTCATGCCTACTGTGCATAGCCTATATTGTCCTTCCCTGGTTCTCTAAGACATCCTGCATAGTTTCTCCCATGTGATTTTTACAGACTTTTTACCTCCATACACCTTTAGTCCATGTTTACAATTTGACATACACCCATAATCGATTCCTACATTATTAGGTTCCACTTTGTTATTGAATCTCTCAGACCCAGCAATATATCCCATTCCAGGGTAACAGAAGATTCCTAGAACCATATTTTTACAAATAATTAATTCCAGCATGAAGTCCCAGGCTTGGGACATCAGATAAACTAAATGTCAAAAAGGAGTGAGTAAAGAGAATGAGAATCTAGTTCCTACCCATGGTGTCTTGAAGCGTCATTGACCTTTGTCCCAAAGGTTTAATAATAGCATGATATTTGGTGATACTGTGACACTTTTGATTGCAGGAGCCATAAAAGATTCCACTGTCTTTAGTCTCAGTATTCTACACTGTTTGGTCAGCACAAGCTGTACTATCTCCTCATATTTAAAAAAGTACATAGAAGACTCTGCAACTTTGACAACATTAGTATTTTGTCTGTTTCCAATGTAGAGAAAGCAGATGTCCACCAGGTTTTCCAGACAGCTGTCATAGCAATTAAAAAAAAGAAAGTAGGAATAAACAAAATCTATGTGAGAAGGTGTCCCCTCTGGTTACAAAAACGGAATAAGACTGGCTTTACAATGTGACATTTAAAAGATGGCTCTGAGAAATTAGAGGATAGCAGTTTCCAGAACTGAAGCTTCTAACAGAATAGCTTCCTCTGGTGACCTTACCACTGAATGTCTCCATTTCAGCTGCTCTCCTCCAACAAGCACTATTTACACCCAGCTCTAAAGTCTTTTATCATCTCTCGCTGTTTACTCACTGAAGAACCTGGTTCCCTCTTCTGCCATTGCAACCTTGCTCAAAACTTGAACAAATACCTGCTTATCCATTTTCCCCAGGTCTTTATCAAGTGCACATGCCTTGTTGACTTTCCCTAGCTTGTCTTCTTCTAACTGCATGGTTAAAAGTGTTTGGGAAAAGTTGTGAGAGCACTTGTACACAGAGGTGACTTGAAAAATCTGTCAACACAAGGTGAGAAGCTAGCTGGTCTCTTTTTCTGGATCACTTCTGAAAGTTTGAAGATCAAATGGAATAATAATTTTTCTATTAAAGTTTTAGATATTTCTTTAGTTATTTCTTTAATTTTGATATGGTATACAAAACATGCACATATATGTAGGAGCTTAGGTGTTTCTACTGACTGAATATCTTGATACAGATCAGTAACATCTCAAGAAATATTTGAAAATGCATTTGTTTTTATGTGTTCCTTCTAGTAAAGTTATTACCTGTTTGACCAGAAAAATGTCATGGAATATTAACCTGCCTATGAAGTACAATTATGTTAAATTTTGAAGCTAAATTTGAATCTATAGGTCCAATATAAAAGGATATAAATCCTACATTTAGTGAAATTTCAACACACCTTTTGCACATGAACCATCTTAATTATATATTCTTCACACTTGCCCATGTGCTCTGTCCACTCCACTTTCTCTTTTTTCCTTCTGGGGATATTTTCCTTCTAACCAATAGAAAATAAATTAATTTTGATTTTAAAGCAATAAACAACATAATATAGCTCATTTCATCAAATGGATGTATAACTTGTCATTGCTAAGACCATGAAACTTCAATATAGGTTCTGTATTGCTAACTTAATATAGTTCACAAGATTATATTGGTGAGATATTTACAATATGAACACAGCATTCCTTGAAATATTTTTAATACAGTACAGTGAATTATACTTCGGTTAAAAATTTGCTATTGCAATTTCAAAATTCAGTAAATACATCTATAAGCAGCCTTTGGTTGGAAACTGGGTTTTCAGATCCGCACATTACACAGACTCCGAGGCAGAGGCTCCTGGCTTAAAGAACAAAGTGCCTGTGGAACAAAAATTGTTAGGGGAAGAAATTAGAGCCTACGTACTCAAACAGGAGCTTATGGAATTAATAATGGGAATAGAGGAAGACATCTATGCCTAAAGAGAAATATTGGACAATAGGAAAGGCAATATGTTTAGTATCTAGAGGCAGTGGATTCAACACTATCAAAAAAGTCATGTGCTGGACTACAAAATTATGCTAAACCCAAGTTTTTTTAACCACTGTGGGTGTGTGAACACTGGACCTGTATTCAAAAGCATTTTTTTTGAAAAACAGATGAAGATAAAACTATGTCAAAACACCATATACCAAAGACTGGGAGACAAGAAGAAATGTGGGAAGGGGGGAGGGGAAAGGAAGAATGCAAAGACATAAAAAAGGCAATTAAGAAATAGTAGCAAGTACAGAGAAAAGCTGAAAAGTGCAATTCTAAAAGGTGGCTAACTCATCAAAATGAGATGTTTGAGGATAAGCTAGGTGGATACGTTGGGAACTCCATTCTCTCTCACTAAGTCTGTCCATCACAAAGAAGGAATTCCAATCTTTAGCCTCTTTCTGCAGTTAATTGCTGGCAAAGTGTGGTATATGGACTGGCAGAACCACTCACACATTTTTTACCACTACTTTTTAGCAACTAGCTGCACCCAACAAACATTTATTCACATCATAATCAAAGTTCTTTCTGAAAACCTTCCTGCAGAACTTAATGTTATACATGCTCCATTTGAACAGTGATTTTCTAAAGGCAGTCCAGCAAATGTCCTATCTTCTTCTCACAATATAGATTGATTAAAATTGTTAGTTCACTTGGGGGGAAAAAAAAAAAAAAAAAAAAGAAAAAAAAATAAGTGAAATAATGATGCCTTGATACCCTGAACTTAATCATTGGAATAAACAACAAACAATGAAAGTGAGCTCAAAAGACAAGTAGTTTGGTATTTGAGGTTGCCAGTGCAGCTCTTAACAGACAAATTGTCAGAAATTGTTCCGTCCTTTGAATCACTTTCTCAATATGAATTTATTCAAAGCAGTCTCTGCTGAAAAACTGAAATTGTTTACAGTGCTCATTCCGTAAAGCACAACATACTATGAAATGTCTTGAGCTGCTATGACCATAGCAGAGACTTCCACGTAACACGTGTTATAGAGTTACAGTACTACAGTAACTGAACAAACAAAGCAAACCTTGCCATACGGACAACTGCATCCACACTTGGAACTGTATCATGTAAAATTGCTATCTAAAGAAGAGTATTTGGACAGCACAAAATTTCTTTGCAAACAAGCTTCCCCAGGACAAAATGTAATCTTGTTCAAGTCAATGTGGTATTTGTGCCATGCCCTCTCTACATGTTAGCGGGGAAGAGATCGCCTACGGACTTTTAAGATAATTTGGGCTCCTAAGACATACATGCACTTCCAAAACACGTTTTCCCTTCGATTTCCAGTTGAAAAACTATTTTAATTACTTTTTATGGATATTTACAAAGAATTACTTTCTCTAAAAGATAAGTTTGCCCTCCTTGGATTCCAAGAGTAGTGAAAACACCAAGCTCAATCCCATGTAAAACAACATTAGTTGCACTTGCATCTTAGAGGAATTTACCAGATATATGATTATTATATTTCAGTGGGCCATGAGCTGGGAATGGTAAGAGTTTGTCTGTCTACATGCATTGCTCATCAGAACTAGAACTTCCTAGTCTTGCAACTGAAACACATGATAGCTTAATTTATGCTATGTGAACTGCATTTTCAAAAGGAAAAATAGCTGTGACCTTAATTGGAATAATCAAAAAGATATATAGTTATGTTGCAGACTTTAAAAACTCAGTAAATTAAGGGCAACAAAGTAGAAAAATAAAACTTTACAACCTATAACACATCAGTCTTTGCTGGACTCTATACCACAATGTTATGTGGAGAAGTAGATAAATATGTTTAGGAACATAAAATTGCTACAAAGAGCCTATTTATTTATTTTATTTTCAAATTACAGAAGCACCTATACATTAGTACTTTGGATGCCTGAAGCTCAATTAAAAGATAAAAATCACAAAACCAAAAAACAAAACCCAATATTATAGTAAGACTGTTCCATCAGGTAAGGCAAAACATCAAATCAAAGCAGCAGAGGGAACAAATTCCCCAATCTATTTTAGAGCAGCATCCCCTGATAGATGTGAAAATAAGGTATGTTCACAGACATCACCCCAATGTTTGGACTAAAGTGGCATTATCTACTAAACAGATTTTTCTCTATTCTTTAAGAACTGTTGATTAGGACTATGAATTTTCTTTAAAGTGTTTGTGAGTTTTCTTGAACCATGTTGACTATTGAAAAAATAGCCTTTGAATGTTGGTAAATATTTATTCTGTCAAATAATATTCAGCTTATTTCCAGCTCAGCTTCTGCCAGCAGAGCTCCTTTGGGCCACAACCTATTTGTTACAGCAGTGTTTCTGTTGTGAAGACTTGCATGATCCCTCTTTATCTGTCTTCCTCTATAGCTCTTCTGTGTTTCTATGAAGCATTTATCATCAAATAAAATGCATGCCTCCTAAACAACAGCCAAAACAATAAAAGGTCAATGGTTCATTTCTCTCTTTATTGCAAGTAGTCCTTGTACTTTGCCTCTCTCAAAGGAGTATTCCCATTTCAGGTACAGCCACCCAGTTTGCTACTGTGGTGACAGATGTATTAGCAGGAGTATTTTGGTTTATGCCTTGTCACTGTTTGTTTCTATTGTAAATCCTGTTATTGTGCTGCTTTTAGTTTAAGCAGATAAGAAGACTCTGTTCCTGTTTCAAAGGCATTTCAGTCTAAGGCTCTGTTTCAGCAAGGTGGAAAAGCCTCTGCTTAATTTAGAGAATAAATAAATAATAATTAATAAATTAATACAGAACTGAAGAAGAGAAGAAACAAGAAAATAAAGGCAGTGTGATAGAAACGTACACGCCAGCCCAGTACCACTGCAATAAAAAGTCATGAGCAAGAAAACATTCAGTCTACAATCTACTTAAGCCAGAGCATGGGTGGTTAGAACTAAATAGTTGTTCAAAGCTTAAAAATTGCTTCTAATTTACAAAACTTGAGATCAGTGTTTTCTAACACTCTCCAGTTGGTTAGGAGGCCCTCAAATACTCAGACTTATGATAACTTGATCGCACATCTGTGTGGACACAGTGTTATTATATACTTTTCCCTGAAACAGATAAAAAGCTCATACATTCCCTTTTTCATCACAATGCAACAATGAACAAGTGTCTTTTGTGCATCTTATGCTGGTAACACTGTGTCAGTTCTGCTCTCCTCATTGGTAATCTACAGAATATTGTGAAACAGTCAAAGATGTCAGTCTGTATTTTCAAAATGCTTGATGTTTCCAGGCCAGAAAGAGCATTTAAAGGTCCACCCTAAAAATTACAGTCAATAGTTTTATTCCTTAGACATAATAGTCTAGTGGGTACAACAGCTTTACTTTTGTAAAGCACATACATACAGAAAATAAAGAGTTTTCTCAGCAGGAAAATCAATAATACTTTTTTTTTTTTCTATAAAAAAAAAAAAGGCCCAAAAATATTTTTTATACATGTTTGAGAATGTTTTCATTTATCTATTGTAATGGAGCAATACATATATTATTATGTATTATAAACATAAAATCAACACCCATTCTCCTCAGAAAACAATAGCTCTGACTTAAGGAGCCCTGTAATTTTGGACATATATGCAGCATTTTCTGAGAGGTTAGAGATATAAGGACTGCATAAACTCAGTAATCAGCAGATGATCAGCCTTTTGTTCACTGGGGATGGTTAAAGAATCTTTAATAACATTAAATATATGTAAGCATTTTTAAGAGTTGATGTCTAAATAAATAATGACTAAATTAAAAAACTAAATGAGTCAAGACTGTAGCACTGAAGTAAACCTTCAAGGACAGAAAATGAAGAGATCCTTTTCAAAAAGGGATGTTCATATCGCCCAATATATAGCCAGAGAAGCTTCTTTCTATAGTCAGTGGAGACAGAATCACGTGCAGACAGAGGCCAGAGAGAAAGAGCACCTGAGCTATCTCCTGCTGTGGGTGGCTCTCAGGAGAAACCTCTCTCTTCAGTTCAAGAAGCAGCCTTGTGAATCTAGCCAGCTAATTTAACTAGCATAGATTGGTATCTAAAGTTGAGGGATGCAAATACTCCCTTAAATCCTGTATTAACAATTAAATTAAACCGTGTTATCAGAGTCTGCCACGAAGGCAGTATGCTGTAACAGTTTGTTCCTTTTTTTTTTTTTTCCCATAAGTGAAGGAGTTTTATTAACAATACTGTAAAAGATGTTTAAAAAAATATCTTATGTGTCAGTTGACTTCTTAGCTTTGAATTTATATGTTTTTCATGAAAAAAGTAAGAGAATAATGGATTTTTACTTCCAGTTTGGCCCAAAAGAAAAGATGTCCATTAAAAACAATTTTTATCCCCATAATTCAGCCTTACCCTCTGAATGTTTCCTTTAAAATATTTTTGTATTCTTTTCTCCAACTCTTTTCTTCATATATTTTCTCTTTCTTTCCAGCATACATCATTCCATTTGCAAACTGTTTTCCATTCCTTGGTTTTCTTCAGCCTACCATTCTGTTGAAATACCTTTGTCAACCAAACATTGGAGACTCCCTATTCAGCTTGTTTTTCACCACAAGGTAGTATTATCTGTTGTCCCCAAAAGTCAGAAGTAATTTAGTGTTTTATATATGTTCAATTTATCTGTGTTCACTCTTCTTCTCTTGCCGGTGTCTTCAATCCAGGGTGTCCATTATTTTACAGACATAAGACTTAATCAGTTTTATTACTTGCACCAATCTCCTTTTTAATGATTGTTGTCATTACTGAGGTTAACGATCTTTGTCCTTTGAAGACTTTCTTTCATTTTTTTTTCTGCAAAGGTATTTTTTCCAGGGTGTTTTAAATTTTTTCTGAATTGGTTCTGTGCAATGGCAGAAAGACCTCTGAATTCACTGCCTAAAAATAGCCATGATATCTCACCAAAGACAACCAGGTCTACAGCAGCACCCACACATATTAGCAGACATTTTCACCTTTGGAAAGCCCAAGTGCCAGCTCAGGCCAACAGCTATGTGAAGGTTTCATTCCTCATGGTCTGACTACAGGGAAAATAACTCCAATGCTAGAATTGCAATCTTAGCCCAACCTTAGTATGTTTTTCGGAGAGAAATACAAAGTCATGGCAATTTTTTTTACTGAAGATCTGCTCCTCCCCATGTTTCCCACAATTTCTGTTCCACTGTGTCCCAGTCAGGGTTTATTTGCTGTGCTTTCTTCCCACTCCAGACTTTGATTAGAAGTCCTGAGCAACCAGGGTGCTAGAAAAGGTGGAGGGCAACATGAGTTTATTCAAGAAAACATTTATAGGTTGTGTTATTTTGGCCTTCCAAAGCACACACATTTTATTCTACAAGCATATATACTACTTGTTTTTATTATAACTGAGTGTATGTGTGAGAAAGGGACAGATGTATTTTCCCCACATTCTTGAACAGATTTTAAATGAGCAAGTTTATCATTAGCCATACTCAGTCTGTTCTGAGACACATCTCTCCTACCAGCTACAGCTAGAAGATAAGTCTTGAATACTGTGATACAATTTGCTTTTTCAATTCAAAATAGAAAGCATTCAATAATGGAATGAGATTGTTCTTTTATAGGGGAAGAATAATGCAAGTAATATTTAAAAAAAAAAAAAAAAACTATCAGTAAAATATTAGATTCCGAATATTCCCCCGTCAAACCTCTTTTGCTTGCCAGAGCTGTATACTAATGAAAACTATGTATACTAGTGAAAAGAATGCACGGAGAAGAAATACACTATTTAGACTCAGATTTGTTTCATATCTTTTTTTAATGTTCTAACTATTTGGCTATACTTGCGTCTGCTTATAAATAAACAGATATAGGGATAGAAAGATCAGTGCTTTCTGAAATGGACAGAACAAGTGGCAGCATGTGTAGAATGAAGTCTTCTGGTATACTGCCAGTGTGATGTCATGAATATTAACTCTCTGCAAGTGCAGTTCTTTTTGTCAGCTAAGCACAGGTATGACATTTGTGTATGTACCTTCTTTGATTGGACAACAAAACATTGCATTTTTGGGCATAATTCACATTATTTACCAAATGGATCACCTACCTTTAAAAATAACATCATAGCAGTTCCATAATAGCAGAATGACTCTTTATGTATTCAAGCTTGATTAAACTGAGTTCAAGAGACAAGGATTAAATCAGATTGTAAATGAAAACCCCAGAAAGATATTAATTTTATAGCTATCCTTACATGGGTTATGCCCTGGGGCTTTATTATAAAGAACAGTAAGTTCTTTAAAATGAAGAAGAAAATTAGAGGAATGAAGTAGATTATATAGTCAGCTATATATGTCTGGATTATTTCCCATACAAAAAAAAACACAACCAAAAATAATTAAATAGTTGCCCCTCGTTCACAGAGATGATCTAATATCTCAAACACAAAAGAATGCTTACCTCACATGAGAAGAAAAACAGGATTACATTTTCCTCTGATACAGTGTAAAAACTCTTAAATGCGCACTTAATAAAATTCTGTGTAAAAGTTACTATATGTACTCTTTTCACGGACTGACTTTCCTTTATTTACCTCCATCTTCATATCCAGCTTTAATTACGGGATTTGCTTATCTTCAGACCGTAGTGGCTACTTTCATGCACTGATTACTATTTTGCATGTTGTCCACCACCACTGAGTTTGTGGCCTTGTACAATTTCATTTGTGTTTGAAAACATGTGTAACAAGAAAGCAAACGTATATTAAAAAAAAAAAAAAAAAGTTTCCACTTATTATTGCTCAAAGTTAACAATATTATCCATTTAACCCTGTTTATTGCTACTATTGTACATTACAATTTGAATTCAACCTCAATATCAGAAATATAGAATTTTTCAGCTTCTTGAGAAGAATGAAGTTACATAGTTAAAATATAACATGCCACCCAAACAAAAATCCTCCATGCACTTGCATTATGCTGTGTTTTTTTTAGAACATCCCTTATGTAGTATCAGAAAAGCAGATTTCTGTACCTTTAAAAATCTACATAGATAAGAATATCAGACTGATAAGAATGTTTTTTGTCTACCATCAAAACTTTTGCATTCCTTGTCTTGAAATTACACTTTCTGACACTGAAGATATATATCCAAAAAGGGTAGTCAATTTAAGTAATTTTGTCTTTTTCTCTCAATGTACAAGGTCATTAATTGCTATTGGGACCTTCATAAACCCTAGTCTGCTGATGGGGTGAGAACTCTATTGTTAAATGTATTATGGCAGGGCTGTCTTCGGAGATTGCCTGCTTGATTGCTTTGTAAAGGCCCAATGGCACACAGCAATTAAAATCCATAGACCTTTATAACCCTACTGATGTTTTATGGGTCTTTTTGTGTCCTTCGGTGTGGTTTACCATTTGTGTGTCTCCCAGTGGATCTTCTTTTCAGAACTCAAAGTGGGATTTTTTTTCCGGAGTGATAAAGCTAGTTATACATCATGTGAAAGGTTAATGACTATTTTCAAAAAGAGCATATGTTTAATGTCATAGGGTGAAAGTTATATTAAAGAACAATTAAGTAAAATCACTTGCCATTTTCTCATTCTCACAATATTTAGATATTACTACTACTTACGTACAGTCCATTGAGTTGATAAGTCACTGGATGATTTAAAACTATTCAATTAATTTTGAAATACAAGTTTAACTTCTTAAGCAGAACTAAATCATTGGACAATTTGTCTGTGTGTATCCATATCCATATGGAATGAGAAAATGCCAACTCCAGAGCATGATCCCCAATATCTGCTACCATGAAAATGCCCCTTCAGTGAGGCACTGAGAGTCTCCCACTCAAAGTGGTACACAGAACCAACACACAGTGATGGACTCATGAAGGAGTTACATTCTCAGAGGTTATATAGCTTCATATTGCCTCATTTAAATGTTTTCCCTTGGTGTCTGTTAACGGTGGACTAATCAATGCAAGTAACACAAAACAAGCATCTAGTGAATGAGAACCGTGTTTTTGGCCTGCCTGTGGTCTCATGGACAAAAAGTCCTTTCAATAACACTTGAAATCTTTGGAGCCACAATTGATGAACTGTACGATCTTTACCACTATTGATCTTCACATTAAAAAAATGTAGCTATTTTTCTGATTTCTCATGAGATACTTGCATCATATTTTCAGGGATAGGAGAATTGACTTGTAAAATTCAGTATGGAATACCCATTAACTACGATAGCACCTGTGATTTAAAGGAATGGAAGATGCCTGCCATTAAAGGGAAATAACTAAACATTTCTTGGAGATCTCATAAAGCTTTTTTTTTTTTTTTTTTTTTCATTCATTTCTGTATGTGACAGAATAGGTGATTTTAAAGAACTAAATTACTCAACAGTGCTTTAATTCTGAAACAGCATACAGACAAAGATTGATAGAATGGTAGAAAAAGATGTGAAGATGGAACAGGAAACAAATCAACCATGAATTTGTTTTAAAGAGGCTTTTTGAGAATGAAATAATTCACAACTGCTATGAACTACCAAAGGCAAATAGGTTTTAGAGCCTAGCAAATGGGAGAAGTCTATTTATATGCATTTTTATTGAAAGAAAGGACTATTTAAATATGAGGTACCTATGACTTGTTGATGTCCACATCACTTTCACAATTTGTAAATCTAAATGTAGTTTTCATTTTGTTCTCAATGCCAGTCACTCTAGCCACTATGGACCCCAAGTTCGCTCGTGTATCTTCATTCTGTATTATTGTAAGTTGGAGAGGATTTAGTGGCCAAAGTAGACCTTCAGAAATTCTCAGTACAATTGTGCAAGTCTACAGTTACCATAATTAAAGACATTGGGCTTTAAAGGTATAGCTGGAATCCAAAATTGGCCTGCAAAATCTCTATTATTTCCAGTGGCAAGCAAGATGATGATTGTCAGAGGCTAGGGCATGTGTAAACCAGTGATAGGGAAGGAGGGAATATCCTTGTACTTAAACTAATTGTATTTCATATGGAAATCAGGAGGACACAATGAATAAGGAACTTCACAATACCAAAGTAACAAAGCCACTTTGTAACTTGGTTATCACAGCTGAAGGTCCCCAGACAACTCAACAGTAAGTCATTTGGACCCAGTTTATCTAAATAAGTATTTGATCTTCTCATGTCATGACCCACAGCATGCAGTCAAGTATCGTGGTCTCCTTGGCTTTTTAGCTGCTATTATTCAGGGTTGTTTCATTATTAAGAGTGCCGACTGCCATACAATATATTTTGTGGTTGCAGATTATTCTCACTTTAGTAAAGAACAGCAGTGTGGTGCCTACCCTCAGAGCAGGAAATCTTTCTTTGTAGGATCCAGTTTGCATCCCTTGTTTGACTTATAATGATTGGGAAGAAAATCTATTGACCCTCAAAATAGTATTTGTTTTGGCCCCAGCAGTTTTCATTATTTAGGCTTTATCTCTGAGGTTTGAGACAGAGATTAGAGTCCTTTGTCCAGGTTTTGAGAAGGAAGATTAGGTAGGTGATCCAACTGCATATTTCATCATAGCTAAGATCCTAATATGTGTCTGAAATTAGAGTGTTGAGCATTGTTATGCAGACAATTAACTGGATCTGAATCTGATTTCTTGCAAGAGAAACCTGTTCTCACAAAAGGATGGGTTTTTTTTTTTTTTACTTTCTTCTCATCCCCCCTTCCTTTTTATAGAATGGTGCCTACCAGTCTTTTTCCCATCATTTTGTTTGTTTGTTTGTTTATTTAGAGAAAGGTGGCATTTGTACATAAAAAATGCAAGACTTCATATTTTGCATATGAAAATATGACTAGGAATATAAGACAAATTGGACACACTGATATTTTTCATGAAATGAAAAAAACAACAGCTGTTCTTATAAAGTGTTACAACTGCTTTACTGACAGATTAATATCTCTTTCTTGCTTGTTGATTTTCTTGAGCATTTTCTGTGTTGCTCTTGAGCTGATTTTTTTCTTTTTTTTTTTTTTAAATGTGTACCCAGCTCTTCATGTAGTGTAAAATGCAAAGCTAAATTGAAAGCAATAGTGCTCTAATGATCTATTCTAGGTGAGAGTACAATCCTCAGAAATTCAGTCAATTTTTTCTCTATTTGTGAATAAAAAACAAATGTTAACCTAAAGGAGATATCCATAATCAGCTACCTTTCAGGTTTAAAGATGTTTTCATCACTACATCATTCAGAATGCTTATATAACAGTGAAATACTGTAATTTGCAACACATAACTCCACACATAATGTATGGAATCATGTGCACTTCCCTCACTGTTGCAGGTTAAAATACAGCTGATCAGAGGGTTTTAAACTATGTGTTCTAGCAAATATGCATTATGTCAGAGTAAAGAACGAGTTAATGAACTAGTGCACCGGGTACCTCTGAGTCCTATGAATCTAGAGGACAATTGTGAAAACAGATTTTATATCATCTGTTGGAAGGCAAAGCATTAATGATACTTACAGTGTGCCTTGATCCTCAGTATACCATGGTGGCTCTCAGATACAATGTGAACATACTGACTCAAAGCACTAAAGCATATTTAGTGCCTCATTAATGGGACGACCACAATTCAAGTGGAATGCAATAACTTCGCTTCCGGTAGGAAGAGAGCTCTGAATGGTAGTTACAATAGCATGTCATGACACAGATCAAGCAGTACTCTCCTGAAAGTAATTTTCTTAGGTGGATCAAGGAGCTGAACCTTTTAAGCACAACATTTCCTGAAGACGTCAGTACTATGAAGATTGTTTTTGGAGAGATGTGATGTCTGCAGATACATGAGCAGTGTTCACTGAATTCAGAAACATGTAGTGTGAACTTCACACTCTGGTTACTCTTGTGCTACAGTGGTGACAGGGTTTAATTGGACCTCTGTGCTTCAATTCTGAAACTGTTGGAAGGAAAGCAACTGAAGTACTTTTGCAGATGTTTCTTCCTGGTAATGAAAGGAACCTGGCTGGTCTAGTTTTAAGTAAAATAGCTGAATTAAAAGCTAAATTAAGGCTTTCTGACATGGATGATCAGTGATTGCAAGCCAAAGTCTTGAAATTAGTTGACATTTCATACGGCAATCAAAATGGACTCAATGAAGCGACTGAGCTGTCCATTGAGGTCCTCTCCACCATGACATTCATTCAGGAGAAGTAACTCATCAGACACACTTTGATGAAATCAGCTAAGACACTGTGGGAAAGTATCCTTTTGGGGAAAATGAATCCACTTTGAAAGATCTGAAGGTTGGTGGTGTTGAGAGATTCTGAAGGTACTGGGAACAAGACACAAAAGAAAACTGTGTTCGGTAGCTAAAATCTAAAAGGGGACAATTTTCTGACCTGATAAACAAAAAATGATAGGTTTTGTTGCACGGCTATATGAGGCAGAGGCTGAAACATCTGTAATGTAAAATGCCATTAAGCTAGCTACAAGAAACATGAAGCAAGTGCAGTTGTTTCCAAGTAAGCATTTCCTAAGTTTTAAAGACTCTAATGATGAAAGCTGTGCAAAGAAATATTAAGCTGGACAATACTTACATTAAATCTACCTTTGCAAAACTTCAGTGAAAATGTACATTTTACATAGCTCAACAAGATACCAGGTTTGTCTCCTGCATACACCTCTGTTCACTGGGATCACTCAGATATGCAAGGGATACAAACATGAATTTGCAAAATCAGAATTTAGTTTCTTATTCTTTTCAGTATTGATGACCTCTGATAAGTATGAAATGTAGCGTTTATTATAGTCTGAAACAGGCTCCATTACATTTATTTTTGTTATATATTGTACTGCATTATTTTTTACACAAATGAGCCCTGTAGTGTGAGTGGTCAGCAAGTGTAATATGTTTCACAACAAATTGTGAACAAAGTAGATTTTTTTTTTTTAATTTTTATTTACTTATGGGCACTTTCAATGAGATGAGATCAGTCAAACAACTAAAGTGAGAAAAGTCTAAAATAATGTTTATAAGTTTTATTTTTCATTTCAGATCAATAGTTTGGTTTAAAATGTTCAATTTCTTTTAAACCACAAGCTAAAATGATGTGACTTTTTAAAATAACATGAAATGTTGTTTTGAGACTGATTTTTTGTCTTTGAAATGGCCTAAAAAAGGATTATTTTTCAGAGTTAGTATTTTTACAAACATACATAAACATACACAAATATATTTCCACCTTTATTGAAATACTAGTTGACTGTGAAACTTTTCCACATTAATTATTCTGCTCCATAAAATATGCAGGTTAGGGGATAGGGGTAAAACATTTGACCATATTTACCTCTTCCATTTCCAAATTTTTGTAATACTGTTAACTGTGTCTTTTCTGTGTTAATATACACTAAAGAATAAAAAGTTTTTATTTCATACCCTTTTTCACTTTTTTCCTATAGTCTCTTTTTTTTTCCTAAGCTACTGAAGATTTAAATCACATAACTTCATTAGTCTCACAGTGTGCCTGTTAGAGCATCGCTGTCCCACAATGTCTTCCTTTTTGCCATGAAACAGCTGTTGAGCCACCAAAAGCCATCCCTCAGAGTTTGCCGCTGGAGAGCCACTAGCATGGCTAAACAGCTGAACAGCAGAGGGCTCTACAGCATGGTGCTTTTCCACAGCAGGAAATATCAAGCCTACGCTCTACTTTCAGATCTCATCCTATGCAATTCTTGTAGCGCACTGTAACAGGAGAGAGATATTCTTGTTAGAAGTCATGATTAATTAAAATATAATATAGTCAAACCCTTTTAGTCCTGAATATGTGATTTTTCCTAGCCTACCAAACAGCATTTACATTGCTGTATTGATAGAAGGTTGTAAGTCTGTTCTTCAGATTCACGACAGTTTTAGTTGCATAGAAGAGTGATGTGAAGACTTTCAATCCTCACAGGTGTACACCCACAGATAACAATCTCCCATAGACATTTAATTAGCAGACCCGAAAACCAGCTCCAACTAATTCCTCTTTTTCCTCCATCATAGACTCATTCATCTTTCAAATGCAGTGAAAACAAAAACAATTTTAGTGCATATTCCCAGTACCCAGTGATGAATATAGAAAATTATCTATTCTGAAAAACAAATACTTAAGAATGCTAAATACTTTTAGGTACTTCTGCAATACTGTGAACTGAGAACAGAAACTTAGTGTCACTATTTCTTGTCAAAACTGTCTTTCAGATGAGCCTGTCTAACAGACATGAGCCTGCACAATCACCATAGACAGAGCAAATCTTAGTAAATCTTGCTATCCAGAAGCAGAAATAAGGCAAAGTTAGAAAGGTCTCAGGGTAGTCTCATGTCAACAGCAAAAATAGAAAAATAAATAAATAAATAATAAATAAATAAATAAATAAAACCACCTGTCATCATTTATTCAAGAGTTACACAATTCACTGCCAATAACAAAATAAAAATGTTCCTTATAAAAGGCAATGGTGCCTGAGAGATATTGGTTTTTATCAAGTACTTTGAGAATAATTCAGATTTGCAGTCTGGTGGACCAATACGTAAAGAAGCTGAGTGTTTCAACCATGAACACAAACAGAAAATATGACTTTCTACCATATAAACAGATGTATGCTCAAGGTCCCACTGTAAATGTATAATAAAACAGTGTGACATATAACCCCAGCCACATTATAGACTCCATTACTGTGGTGATTTATCAGAAACTGTACATTATTCACTACTGACAACACTGTCAGCTTCAGGCACACAATGACTAATAATATTATCAGAAAGGTTAAGGTCCTGTGATCCAGGTGCAGAGAGACAGCTGGGTAGACTTTAAGAGACTTAAACACAGTGTTCATGGGCTTGTATGTGCAGAAGAATCTACAGGTCCTATGAGTATGCAAACATCACATGCATGTATGCTTGCTTTTGCATTACCACATAGCAAACCTTAAAGAAGAGTGAAGAAAAATGCTAAAAAAAATAGCAGTGAAATTTTTAGAGAAAGATGGAGATCCCTCATTTAATTTTATGTGGGCTGAAGCGTACGTCAATGGAATATGAGCTCTTGTTAGCAAGATATGTACAATTGTTACAGAAACGGCTGTGATTTGAGATTCTACCACTTTACAGTATAAGGTATTGTCCCCTGTGCTCTTGCTGCTGGGGGTCAAACTGATGAGAGCTCTTCATCTGCATGTGACCGAAGTCAGCCTGGGTAGCCTAAACAACTACTAAACACTATCTAAAATGAAATATCTGACTTTCTTGATTCAAGAGGAGCACTTACATGATCCTCCAGGCTTTCTTTAAAGGCAGAGGTACAAACCGCAGGAGGGATTCAACAAATATTAGCAACTGAACTGGGGTCAGTAATATCTGTAATCACCATAGCCACTTCTGCAGCGATTGTCTGGTCATAGCCTTAGCTGATGCTCCATCTAACATCATTCCAGGTGCATTGGCATAAGCCTTGATTGGCACTTGCATTAAGCTAAGATTATATCAAAATACTCCCTTCTAGTCCATCACAGCCATGAGAAGGGGGCATGTAGGACAACAGAATAGTTACTGGCATTACAGATGGATTAAGACAGTGAGATTTCTGAGTAGGATAGGCTTGGTGGGAGCAAAGAAAGGCACAATTTCAAGATGTGAGAATAGTCAGGGAGCCAGAAGAAACAGGCAATTTCCAAGAGGGTTTAATTTGGCTGACACAAGGGTTTATGCATGTTGCATGTGCAAACCAAACCCTATCAGTGTGCCTAATTCACAATTGTCTCCCTCAGCCATTTGTAAAGCCTTCCTGGAAGTGTGGGTAAATCACTTCTTTCAATAGAATATATACTTATTATTCTCTCTCAGCTTAAGAGCAGCCAAATGTCATTTGTTCTTACCAGAATAAGAGAAAAAAAAAAAGATTAAAAAAAAAAAAATAGTATCTAGAGCATTCCCAAATATGTGAAAATCAATAAAAAAAGAAAATATTCTTAAAGTTACAAGTGGTAGAATACAAAGGTTTTAGATGACATAACAGCAGTATGTCATATTAACAAGCTATTCTTTATTGTAAGTACAATGAAAATAGGGAATGGTTAAACATGAATGACCTGGGACTTAACAGGATTTCCAAGAAGGATGGAAGCCAGCAGAATACCACCTATGCTGTGTTTATGATTGTATCTGTTTCTACTTACATTTTTTTAAAAGCATATTTTGTGGCTTTTTACCACTTTTGACTGACTGTCCAACTAGACAAATGGAATCTGTTTCTATTTATCTCTCTACTACAGTATTGTAAGTGGGGTTTTTTTGGCGTCATTTAGATTTTAAAGGAAATTTGACAGCAGCCTTATCCAAAGGGTTTCCATTTCCTCTTTTTTCCCTTAATTTGTGTTTAACTACAGTCCACTGCTTTGAAAAGTCATAAAAATATAACTGCACAAAGTTCTCCATTGAGAAAGTTTTACCTATTGAGAAAAGAAATATAGAACTATATCTATATTCTAAAGCACTCTTGAGAAAGCACCAGGATTAAAACAGACAGCCATTCAAGATTCTTCAGGAAACTCTGCCCTTTTATACTGAAAGAGTTCTTACCTGATGGACATTTCTTCATAACTGGCATGCCTTGAACCCTGACTTGAACTTTTCATTGTGAAGCTTGTGGTCTTATTTTTAGTAGTTCACATTGTATTTTTATTTAGTGGTTCTTAGCAGTAATATAACACATTTCTTTCTCACTTAAGCTTCTATTTGTCTCAATCATTATCACCATAAATGGATTTATTATGAAGGCAAGAAGAAAAATGCATGAAGAGTCAATAAAAGAAAGGAACATAAAGTGAAATTATGAAGCTTCAGGCATATTTTTTGGCTTGTTTTTTGTTGTTTGTTTGTTTGTTTGTTTGTTTTCCAGGAAATGGAGGAAGGTCCAAGAAAAATAACTTTCCCCTTCTTTTTATTTTCATATAAGAGTTATAGATTGAACGTGTATGTCATAACACAAAATCCTATATTTCTGTGTAACAGCTATGAGAATCTCTCTTAGAATACTAAAAAACATACATAAAAATCATGATAGTGTAAAGCTGAGCAATTTTTAGTTTATATGAAACTACAAAATGCCTCATTAGCGATTCCGGACTTCCTTTCTTTTCCCAGCTTTCAGCTATACCTCAGCAGGAAATTTACAGTACTGTTGAGAGTTTCCAGTGATGAAGAAGTCTCCCCTCTGCTCTGGTAGGATCTTAAGTGGCTGACTAATACCTAGATCTGTCAGCAGTCCTGCGTAACTGGATCTTAGTGTTACAGGGAGGGCTAAGTCATATTTCTAGAAAATTTAGTCCCACAAAGCTTATTCAAGAATCAAGAAAAGATTTGTTACTCTGTGTTCTGCACTTTCTGGAACAGATTTCAGACCTGGATATCAGGATGTAAATGCCTTGATTAAGTGTATGAAAAATTATTGATGGGAAATGTGCAGTTTATTGAGGCTGTACGGCCAAATGAGTAGTTTGGGGTAAGTGTGAAAACCAAAAAAACCAACCTCTTGTGGACCACAAAAATTAGAACTCATTTCCTTTGTATCATTCAAATAGGCTTTCCCAGCTTGGCTGATTTCTATCCCAGTCATCCTCCTGAGAGTCAGGAAATTATTTCCGTGACCACTTTGTAATAGGGGATCCATTTGGTATTTTTATCAGGCAGGTTCCATTTTACAGGTATATTTTTTTCTGTGACTAGTGAGCAACAATAATTTCTATAAGGGTAAGCACTGAGTTGTAATTCTTAAATATGCACTACCTCCTTTCTCCCCCTGCTCTCCATTAAAATTTCTAGCTATAGTTAAAGGTTTGCAAAACAGGAGGTGCAAGTATTTCTTCATCCTTACATGGAGGCAACACAACCAGTATCTGTTTGATAACGTCAGCCTTCACAAGTGGGGTGACACCAGTGAGTTGTGTATGATAAAAATGTATTATTAGTTTTAGATATTATCATACCCATGCTTAGCATTAATAATATTGATTATTTAAGGCTAAAGAATAAATTCTAGACAGAGATGGAAACACAGTTCAGCTGCCCTGTTCCAGTGGCTCTTTACCATTCATTAAATTCCTGTTGCGTGCAATCAGCTCAAGCTGGACATTTCTGCTGATGAGGATGTGGCAGATGAAACATGACTGTTTATTCTTCTCTTCCTTTCCAATTACTTATTGCTTACTCAGTTGCTTATTCTGTACCGGCAGGGAAGGTTCAAGGATAGTATCTCCAAAAGGATTTAGTTGTGTCAAGGCTGTAGTGGCTGCTGTTAGTTTCATCCCAGATGGTTTGTGCAGGTACACATGTGCTGTTGTCCCTGTGCCCTTCTCTCCCTCCCAGTTTTAAGTGTTGCTGTTTTAAACAGCAGCTACTCCTGAGTGTACCCAGGGGTCTGCACAGCCACTGCCACATCACTCTGTTATCAGTGCCTTCCAACAAAAAGGCAAAGGCTGGATTTTTTTGTGTGCTTTTTTGCACCCCTTTGAAATAGCTCATATACCACTATTTTTTAAATCTTGGCTTATTTAGACAGGAACAGTTCGCATTTATTTTCTAGCAAAGGGGATGCATTTCTGGCTTCCACGTCTTTCTGCTCAATCTGCCTGACCACTTACTGATCTACAGTATTGTGACTCATTTTACAAACACAAATCAAAGACAACATCCTTCTCTTAGAGAGCTTGAGGGCAATTTTCAAAGGAGCAGAATTCAGATAGGCAACTAACTTTCATTGCTTTCCAATGGACTGAGCATCTAATTGCATTTTATGCCTCTCTTTTTTGGATATAGTAATCCTGTCTGGCAGTACAACTGTCATCAAAGAATTCCTTGATAATGTCTGTTCTCAGGCCTTAAGTCATTGACACAGTGTTGTTGCTCCCCTATACATCAGTTCTTACACTGTGACTATGAGTGTGAGGTAAGGCAGGAAAGGGTTAGCTCTGTCTGTTTTACCATGGGGCCTGGCAGCCCTGACTACTTTCTTAACAAAAAGAAAAAAAAGGAAAAAAAAATGGGGTGGGGAGGAGAGAGGGAGAGACAGAGAAAAGGAGAAACAGAAAAAGTTCTCATGTCAGCGGGTTTCCTAGAACATAAAAATTAAAAATGAAGGAAATTAATTTTTCATGAACTGCTCTTCAGAATTCAGCTTCTTAAATCTTACAGCCTGTTTATTACACTGAGGACTGCAGTTACTTTCCATGGAGGGCTTAAGCACTAACTGATGTTACCAACCAAGTACTGATTAATACCTTGTCCTGTGGGGTAAGTTTGTTGTGAAACCAATGCTCGTAAGATGGCATTTCAGAAATCTTTGTCTGCTCTTGTGACTGATGTTTTTCATCCTCCAACTGTGATACAGTTTGCTTTTATTCAGGGTAGAAGAAGCCAATCCCAGTGACTCATGCCTTTATTCTAATGTAATTGTAGGTTTTTTTTAATTTAAAATATTACTGTATTTCAGCATCAAAATTCAAACAAATGAAATGTGTTAATAAAAGCCAAAAGCAATGACAAGGAAAGCTGTTATTGAAAACATAGTAAAAGAGTGACCACCTCATGATCAAAGACACCATCCATAGCTTTTAAAGAAGTGCCTTGTAAAAATCTGTGTGATTTATTTATGCTAGTAACTTAAAATAACAACAATTAAAACTGAAAAGCCTTGTTCACAGATATGATTTACACAAATATATGTCAGGGTACAGGAGAATCATTACAATATGCAAAAAATCATAGAATCATAGAATCATAGAATATCCTGAGTTAGAAGGGACCCACAAGGATCATTGAGTCCAACTCCTGTCGCTGCATAGGAAAACCCCAAAATTCACACCCTATGTCTGACAGTGTTGTCCAATTGCTTCTTAAACGTTGTCAGGCTTGGTGCCATGACTACCTCCCGGGGGAGCTTGTTCCAGTGCTCCACTACCCTTTGGGTGAAGAACCTTTTCCTAATGTCCAGCCTAAACCTCCCTGGCATATCTTCCTGCCATTCACTCAGGTCCTATCATTGGTCGCCAGGGAGAAGGGATCAGCACCTGCCCCTCCTCCTTCCCTTGTGAGGAAGCTGTAGACCGCGATGAGGTCTCCCCTCAGTCTCCTCTTCTCCAGGCTGAACGGACCAAGTCACTTCAGCTGCTCCTCATACAGCTTCCTCTCTAAACCCTTCACCATCTTTGTAGCTCTCCTCTGGACACTCTCTAGTAGCTTTGTAATCCTTTTTGTAGTGTGGTGCCCAAAACTGCACACAGTACTCAAGATGAGGCCGCACCAGTGCAGAGTAGAGCGGGATGAACTGATGTACAGTGGGGGTGCTACTTGGGTGGCAGGAGATCAAGAGTTTATTTGTATTACTGCCTGGTATCTCACAACTAAAGAATTTCATAAATATCAGCACACTGACAGAGCTGCCTCACAGAGCGAAATTAAATACTGACCAGCAATACAATTTTCCTATTGATATCACTAGAGATGTTAAGTATGATTTGATGCCTGATATTAAAACCTTTTTTGTCCATATATGTACAAAAAATACAATAGCTCATTGTGAGTATGGCAGGGATGGGAAAGATGGGACTGAAAGGACAGGAAAGAAAGAAGGGGCAGTGAAATGGCAGGGGGATGCTGAATAGGTGTACATTTGAGTTGTAAGATATGAAAGGGACCACGGTAAGGTATGTGGTATTTAGTTCCCATCCATACCTCTGTTGTTGCTCCCAAATTGGACTTAAAACAGTCAAGAGTGGGGACAGGGTGTCATCTCACTCTGATGGACTCTAGAATACAGGCATGCCCCTCATGCCTAGTTGGTTTGTTGGCAGAAACCTGAATTCAGTTCAAAGTGTGTCTCAGTAATATATTAAAATTGTGCATATAAGCACTCAAATGTACAAACTCTGCTGTTGATATAAGACTTCACAGCTCATTCCACGTGAGTGAATGCCATCTTGCTAAGGATCAGGCTGATGATCTCTGTTGCTACTGTTGCCATCTTGGTTCCGGAAGAACCATCAAATGCTGGGAGAAGGACACTGACAGAAAGCAAAGTGGGGAGCCCAAAAACACATAGTGCCAGGGCCCTGATGGCATAAACAATGCACCTGACCAGCCTCCCATGTGGCCTCCTGCCTTACCCTACTCAATGGCCCTGGGGCTCCATCTCAGCTCAGCCTGGGGCTGTCAGTCCGTGCTCAAACTCCCTTTCAGGGTGTCGGGGTCCCTGGGCGCTGCAGAGGCTTGACACGGGGCAGGCAGAGCAGGGTCTCACAGCCAGGGCAATTGAGCCATCATACGTAACTATGCAGCACCCTGTGCTTTGCAGCGAACTGCCTCTTTGATTGTAGGATCACATATTTGTTCTCAAATAAAATAATGAATTTTTTTTTTTAATTAAGATGTGAATGTGCATAATTTTCTAATGCTCATCTTTTATTATAATGATAATTCATTTTCATCAGAAATCAGTTCACAGAGCTAAAATGCTCTGATGATAAATTCTCATCTCTGCATGTCAATATAACTTTCAAAAATGTGCCACATATTTTTAAATGTGCAGCAGCACTGCACTCCTTGAGGATACTCAAAGAGGAGATGCAACTTATCACAGCCGTAGTTTACTTGTCATGCATAACAGATATTCCCAAAACTGGAACGCCATGTTAGAGTTTCTGCTGAAAGAGGATTGGTGAGAGGATCTATTGTTTGAAGTCTGTCTTGATTGTAGGCATTGCACACAGCAGAATTAAACATAAATCTTTTAAAGGCAATCAATTTGCTACAGTGCTGCATTTTCAGATGTATAACCTGGGGGTTATCTTTGAAAAAAAATGAAATAAACCCAATGTGTCTCTGTGCTCCTCTTCTCCTGTGTAGATTAGAGTGTTGGTAATATGAAGGGAAGTGTACTTCAGGAGCTCTCCTTCCCAGAAGTCCCCTGACTGCAACTCCATACTACCTATTTCCTCTCTGTCGCCAGCTTCTACTTCCCCTGATCCAGCTCTCTCTGCTCCCGCTGCCATGAAGATCCCATGCTTTTGATTCCTTCTTGATACTACTGCTTGTCAGGAATTTTTTTCCAAAAATTGTTGCTCATTTAGACATCCAGAGATTACTCTGAGTCTCAATATTAGTGCTGTAGCAACTCTCTGCTTGCACTCCAAGTCAAGAGACAGCGGCGTGCAGTGGATGGTCTTCTTGACTGTTTTTATAATTTGAGATTCCTAGTCAAAGCCATGGCTGGCTGAAAGAAAAAATCTTGTCCTTATCTTGAAGGAGTAGAGAGAGAGGATATTCTTTGTCACTGGCCAGAGTTACAACTGTCTGCCTTCCCATCCCAGCTCCAACAGTGAAACTGTACAGTAACGGACCATATTTGTGTGCACTCAGCCAGATGTACGTGGAGCAGGAAGCCATCAGCAAAGTGTCAAGTCTGGCCTTACTTCCCTAAGTGGATGAGGCTCTTTTTAAAAATAAGCCTTGCAGTCCAGAAGTTATTGCCACAATTTGTGAGGTTCTAAAGATAATCCCTGTTCTAAGTAGAAGGAAAAAGGGGTAGCATCTTCAGTATCACTGCCTAGTAGCTCTTAGGGAATACCAGGTCTCTAATGATGACTACATATCTTTTTCTTGTAAGTTTACTTACAGTCTACCAGAGAGGTCTGCTTATATTTACTGCTTGTTTCTACATCCCTGACTTTAATTGCACCTAACCTTTTACATCCGTTTTTTATTTTGCCTATTGCAGGATAGGTACTCAGTGAAATTATGGTTTCACTTAAACTAGGATAAATGGATGAGGCTACAAGGTAGCAAAATTTGACCTTCCTTACTCCTCAAAGTGAATTAGCAGGCTCAAGCAGGCAGAGTATTACCACCTTGTGAAAAAAATAGAAGTATACAATTTCAGCTGATCTTCTACAGCAATTTTTTTCCATGCCCTTTTTCTTCATCCCAACACAAAACAGCAGGGAGGAAAGCAGGGTCAAAATCTGTAACTGCCTCAATATTCCCTCAATTTAAATCTTTTCAAGAGTTCAGCTTTCATGCAATTTTCTCACAATGAAAAAGAAAAAGATGTAGGGTTTTTTCTTGGTTTTCACTGGCAACGGAAAGTAAGTATGTATAGTCTGGAATCCTCATGCAATGCCCATTATCACAGTATCTGAGTGCTTCACAGGTCATCATATGTACAGCTCTCATACCTTTTTTTCCATGTCCGAAATTCTACCTCAACATGTAATGTATTTTTCAATGTTTATACTGCATCAACCAATTATTTCTACCTCATCCCTCTGATCACCCAGGGGATATAAACTTCTACACACTGTGCATTAATGTCTTGAACTTCTTTAGGCAGCAAACAGGTTGAATTGGAATGAAAACATTATTACATATGTTTAGCATTTTAGATGTGTCCATTTTATTAGCATTTAATGCGTAAAATTGGCAAATTTATTTGACATACAAAATACAAATGTAGAAATCATTACTTTGAGGCAGTAAATGCCAGGCAGGTTTTCTCTTCACAGATAACATTTAAGAAACCAAAAATATGACATTTTTCACTAGCAAAAGAAGAAATAGAGAATGGTAAAGACAGGAATTATTGCTGTTTTCTACCCTGAATGGCAGATTCTCTGTTTGAGCAACAGAACTCTGGATATAGCCCAGAGACAGTCCTGGCTCAGAAATCAACATTTCAGCATTTCTAGTGCCAATTACATTCATTTGCTTTCAGTTTTTGGGGGAGGGGAAAGCTGGGAGGGGAAAATAGCATGGGCAAAAATAATGAAAGAAGCCTGGCAGCCATGTTCTCACCATCCTACAATGTTCTTTTTAAGATCTGAATAAGGTTGTGCTCAGATCTCCATATTCGTTTGTCAAGGCACAGCTCCTGCTGTTGGGAATTCTAGTACTGCAATGGTTATTACCACTTTGCTAAAGGCGGCTATTACTCTAGTTATCTAAAGACAAGGAAAGACAAGACCCTGCAAAAATGAGATTTTAATCACTGTGTTGTTTTATTTGATACTGATTTTAATCATTTTTCCCCCCTGAGCCTCATTTTTATTAAATTACAAAATATAAAAATGATTGTGAGCCCTGCTAGAGGTTTCTGATTTAAACTTCTGAAGTTGAATACTGTAGGAGTATGTACCTGGAGGAATTTTGCATTGCAAACGTTAAAGATCCTTTTCTACCCAAAATCTTTCTTTCTTTATACAAGTATACTTTTATTTACCAAACACTCTTACATAGTACATAGACAAACAGTGCTTAAAGGCAAGAAAGTCTGTTTGCAATCTGTACAATCAAAAGTAGGTAGGCGTTTTGACTTAGCATGCTGTGTAGCTATGCTTATGATTGCAAACTGATAATGGGTTAGTAGTGGCTGATTGGTATGTGTATGTGGTCTCTTTGAACCCACACACCTCTCATTGGTTCCTTAATGTTCCATCTCCCTCTTTTTTCTAACTGCTTCTTATAGCCATATGCTGTCCTTTGTCACAACTAGATTAAAACTATGGGGAAGAACTGTCTTTCACCAAACAACCTTAACACAATAACATAAGAGACCAAGCTAATAAAATAATACACATGCTAAACTACAATAAGGCAAATCCAACACTTAGCAAGTTCATTTAAAAACTGAAGTCTGGTCTGTACAGAAGGTAAAATTTCTCAGCTTGGGAAAACTTGAATAGGAAGTGATATCAGCTAGAATTTGAGACAATAATTTAGAAGAAATATTTTATGGAATGAACACTTATTTTGTCCCAGCCATCATAACAGCAATGTGCAAATCACTGTTTCCTCTGCATGATGGACTAACTGAAATTCTTTCTGAGAATTTTTTTTTCTATCAGCATTGATTGCCTACTTTTGATTACTTTATGGCTTTTAAGTGTCTGTTTAGCTGTGGCTGGTCACATGATGCACGTTACATCCCTGTACCTGGTGAACATTATTCCTCTCATCAGGAAACCCCACCTGCATGATGTGTAGAATAGACTCTTGCCTACATCTCTGTCTTGAAATGTTTTTCTGTCTGTGTTCTTGTGTTGACAAAAATAGGGACAGTAATAAAATGTACCATAATATTAAAAAAAATTAGAATGTGACAGATTAGTCTGCTATCTTCTTTGATAAGGTTAGCTTGATTTCTAAATAATACCATTCATGTAGATTTTTGTGAAACATTTAATATGGTGAACTATGGGAAAATATGAATTAAAATGAAGGAAAGTATTAGCAGCAAAACTGGAGGGCATAAGGAACAGTCTGAAGAGGATGCAGAATGGGTAAATGACAAGAGTTATGACTTGAAGGCAGAATTGTTAGGCATTTATCTTGGGAGTCATCTTATTTAATATACCCAGTAATGGGTAAAGAAGGAAACATTGTAGGACACTACTAAATTGCCTGGATACCATACATTAGGGAACCTTTACAGATGTACTGGAGATGAGAACACCACACAGCCTTGAGGACTAATGGAATAGATGATAACAGTGGGTGAAGCTTACTATATAGGAGGTCCCTTCCAGGTCTGTCTTCCAGACGTGAAATGTATGATCACTTTAAAACCAATGCTGGAATGGAATAGAATATGGCAGTCAGTCACCTGTGTTTGGACTGCCAGTACTAACTCCATGATATGAAAGTAATTTTCTTCTTTCCTTCCTTCCTTCCTTCCTTATTCTCCCCAGGAAGTTATGTTCAATGTCTGTAGAAGAAGAAAATTCACTGTTTGTAACAGCAAAAACTAGAAGCCACCAATACCAATGCCGCTAACTCAATGTTTTTCAGAGTAGAAAAATCTAATGTTAGAAGGTCTATTAGTGATACCGGATGGTATTTGAATCATATAATCACTGAAGTCATTGGCTTCAGTGACACCTGGATTTCAACTGTTGTTTTTCATGAAATGAGTACTTCTTGAAAAGGGGAACTGACACAGTTCTTCAAAAAACTTCGGCACTAATACCATTGCTCTAGGAAAAAAACAAACAAATATTCCAATGAAAAAGGAGCTAGCAAAACAACTACTATTGCCGCATACTTTATTGTGCAGTTCAATTGTTATTGTAATTATTCAGAGTATAGTCCACAATTTTAAAAAGTTCAGTGATTTTAATTCTGAACACAGCTCTGGTAATAATGTATCACTATTTACATTCCCATATGTCTGCTAGACTGTGCAAGATCAAAGCTGAGCAAAACTAGCCCTTCTCACTATTTTGTCACCGTCCCTTACCCTTATAGGCATGAAAATGGAAATTTTTCCCTGTTATGGAGAGATAATGTTGCTATGGTTATAATTCTATAAAGGTAAAGTAGATTTATCAAAATAATTGGAGGCATGATTCTCCATTAAGGTCAAAGATTGCAGAGACAGGCTGACATGAAATGAGTGAACTTTTAATTTGCTTTTTTTTCCTCCTTTACTTCTTCCCTTCCTGTAAATGGATATTCAGCTGGGATATGCTGACAGAAGCCTGTCCTGGGAATGACATATTAAACCTTAGGTCTAAAATGTTAATGCATCAGTTAATGGGACTACCCAAAGCTCTGAAGGCATGCACAAACTTACTTTTACAGGACCCTTCTACAGTTTAGAGAGCAAAGCTGGAAAGATATACAGTAAGTATATGTATAAAGCATGTTAAGAAAGTTTCAGGGTTGTGTATATTTTTGGTTGTGCATATTGTTGGTACTTGGTGGAGTTCACGCTTATGGATACCGATGTAGGCGGCTATGAGCCAAGTTAATTAATTTGCTGGTTTCCAATAAACATTGACTTACAATATCTCTGAGTAGTAAAGAAAAAATCAATGTGAATAGTACAGGCCTACGAGTAATCATTTTCTTCTTTAGGGTTGTTGTTGACACCTAATGTACAAACAGTGCTGTACTAACTTCTTTCTATTAGTTACATGTGTGTGCTAAAACATTATTCAGGTAAACTGGTTTAGCAAAGCACCTAATATTTTCATATTGTAAGACATTATTTTCAGTATTTATAATGTTACAAAATTTAAGTATTTGGATTCAGATTTTATATATTAATGTCCAGCTTGGACATGTTCATCCTTTTTTCCCACTAAATAGTGGTTAGATTTTTCTGAATGTGAGGTAACAAGAAAATGTACTGGTTTCTCCCTCTTAGAAATTGCAGTGGCTTATCATTCCAATTCTCCCAAGACTTTCTGATGTGAGAGTTATCGCCAGATATTGACATCATGAATATGCCTTTAATCATGCCTGAGAAAATTCCAAAATTAAGGTGACTGGGCCCTGAAAAACTGGTTTTCCTTGCTCAGTAAAGTTCTCCTGCTTTCTAAGGATGTCACCTGTGCTGCTCTTTGGCTCCTGTGGGACATAATGAATTGCCACCAAGTGTGGTAATGGGGACGAGGAAAACATTCATAGTAAAAACTATGCTCAAGTACATTTGCATGTGTTGTAAAAAAATGCCAGGGTAATACTGTTTCCTTAAGAGGAATGCTCAATGGGAATAGTTTCCCATTTCAATTTTCATTAAATCTTTTCCCAGGAGGTTGAAGGTTTGGGAAGGGGGGGATACTAAACATTTTGGTATTGGGGTGTCAATGGCTGAAATATATTTCATGTATAGAAGTATTTTTTTTCATGAATACAAACACAAATCTGTTTAAGAGAAATACTGCTGAAAAGAGAAATCCCTCATTCAATCAGAAAAAAATACTTGAAATAGAATTTTCATTCAGTTTTAAAACATAGTCTGTTCTTCCACCTATAAATTGTGCTGTTTCCATTCAGTGGAATAGCTACTGCTTCTTTCACATTGTCAGGTGTAAATTTCATCTGTCATATCTCTGGTAGGATACAGGATACTATAGGCTACAGTTATGTGCTAGCAGAAGCATGTCAGATGTAACTTGCTTTAAAAGATTTTAATTTTTGTCAGTTATAATTACTGTTTGTCTATGAAGAGACATTGTTTTCTGGATACCTACCTTTCCTTTGAGCACCAAAACAACAGTGGGAGTTTTGGGAATCTATGAAGGTCATAGTGGGCAAGGGAAAACCAACAAGGTTATCAAAGATAACAAACCAAATTTGCCCTTTTTCTTTGTTTCTTGGTGCTTTTTATATGATTTCAGTTAATACACAGCAGCTCTCTATTCAGTGGCCATGCAAAACCAAAAAATGCCTTGATTTTATATTATGAAAACACCAGATATACCCTCATAGCTATTCAGCTATTAGATTTCCTTAGAGTTTTGCCAATATGACAGACACCCTAAAATTTATGAATGATTTGGGAATAAGCTCAACCTGGGGAGAAAAAATACTTATTTTCTGTGATCCTGTTAATTACTTTCCTTGCTAGCAGTTCATGACCTTTCCCTCATTCATGTTACTTTGTGATGTGTTTGTTGCATCCACTAAATGCCAAAATATTGTGAGCTTCTCAGTACTACTTTTCCCCTTACAGTCCTTCATGATTGCTTTATGTTCAATGAACAACTTACTATTTTTCACTCCAGGACTGAATTTGGCCAGGAGATTAGCATTTGAAAAGGACTATTAATTTATTTAGTTCATCTGCCTGCAGGTCTAGGTTGATTCCCTCCTGTACAGGGATGACACGACTGTGAAAACACAGGGAGAGTGCAGTTCTTTATCTTTTATAAATCACTTATGCAGGACATGTACATTTATTTTAATATAAATCTATAGTATGCTGTAAGAGGTTTATCTCTTATTGTGTGGGACCATAATGTGTGTTATGCTTCCTATTGTAGCTCATCTTGGCATATGTGATGTAAATTCAAAATTTCTGTTGCTTGTGTGCCTTCTGAATTTGGTGCTCTTGTAGCACCAAAGGATCATGTTCTACTTCTAGGCCTCAAAACAGTACTTTTAGACTCTTCTCTGCTATTTACATTCTGTTGGCCAAATACTCAAAGGTTTTGAGGTTATATCTTTTGAAACTATTTAGACTATCATATCCAAACCCCCTCTTACAAATCTTAAAACATTTTTTATGCAGGTTTTAGGTGAAAACTAAATAGACACTTAATTTATAAGTTCAATAATTTTCTGATTTGTAGTTTACTTGTTTTCCAAACTGATGCTTAATTTATCCATACATTTACCAAACCATCTGATGTAACAGCCATGGATTCTGCAGTTATGTGCTTGTCTCCTTTTGTTCTGTGTATCACCTTGTGGTTGGTTAGACTCAAGCCACTATTTTAAAATTATAAGATGACATAGTGCTCTTGCTTTCTCAAGAAGGTTGTTTAGAGTGCTGCCAAGTTTTGTTTTTGTCAATAAATAGTCTGACCAGTCAGGTCCAACATTGTAAGTAATATTTTCAACCTTCATCATCCCTAATTTACCATCACTTAAAAAGGTATTTCCTGTTAGACTGATTTGTTCAAGAGATAGTTTATTGTTTTCAAAAGACTTATTGACAGCTGGCTGATCAGAGACCACCATCCATCTCACCTATGATCTGTTCTTTGGTTAGTATTGACAATTTTTACTCTATCAGTGAAAGCTGAGTGCTTTATCTATTAATCTGTTCACTGCTTATTTTTTGATGATGAACAATCATTCTCTTTTATTCCAGAAATACCATCCTCACATAAGATTTTTTAAGCACCAAAGATAATAAAAGCCGATCAGTATTTTTAATTACAGTGCTACCAGTTGAGGGGAATGAGATAAACGAACATAAATTCAATACTAGTTTAAGGTCTCAGACATACTTTGAGTATTTGGGTTTGCTACAAGTTTTAGATGGGATGACATTTGGAAGCAGGAGAAGTTAACAGGATCTGGTCTGGGGAACTGCTGGGTTTCTTTCAGAAACACTTCCATTAGCATCTATTTCCTTGTTTGAGACTGTACAAAAGCATCCCAGCATAACCCAAAACAGACACACTGATGTGGTATAAAAATCTTCTCATATTCAGTAAGTATGCAGTATCCTTTTTTGTAACAATTTATTTCTTTTCAGTTTCATCACAGAAAAAAAAAACAAAGCTGTTAACTCTAAACGAGTGCTTGGTAGGCTTAGAACAAATAAATGAACTAATATACACAACCTGAATAATTCAAAGAGCAACTCACTGCTGAAGGAGGTAATCAAGTTAAAGATTGTGAAAGATCAAAAAAATTAGTCTTATAACCAATTTTATAATTTATGACAGTTTTCATTGCATAGAGTAAGTTAAAGTCAGTGCTTTTGGGTATAAAATGATAATCACTGTCTTTCAGCTCAGGGAAGGAATCCTCTGTCATGAACACAGTAACACAGTAGGCTGGATGGCTGGTGGCTGAAACCAATCATGTTCAAGAAATGGTTCTCTTCTCAGAAAAGGGAGTTCCCAACATTAGTTCTCATAGCAAATTCACATTCAAAACATTTATACCCATTGTACACTTTTTCACTTCTTAATTTTCCAAAGTTTCCATCATGGAGACTTAGTTGAAACGGAAGAAGATGTATTACAATGTCTTTTAACAGTTATTTATTTATTGAATTTATTTTTTCAATTTATTTTCCCTTTTTTTTTTTTTTTTTTTTTTTTACATTTAATTACCTTGATTTTTTGCACCTAGTGATCAAGAAGCCAACAGTTTTTGTCAGACGTTTTTTCAAATTAAGTGGGGGGTGGTTGGAGGCATTGAGGTTTTGCCTGTTGATTGCTGGGTTGGTTTGCTGTAGTTTGTAACTTGGTGGGTCTATGGCCTGGCTTTTTAAGTTTACTTGAGTCCTAAGTGTTGTGAGCTGGACAGAGACTTAGCTGCACAGTGCCAGTCTTCCTGACTTCTGTGGCAGCTGACTATGCAAGGAGAGTCTGCCAAAGGTTATTATGATAGTTTTGGATCAAGGCGTGATGAGCTCCTGTTGTCAGCCCTACTACTCTGAAAGCATGAGGGAAATAGTTTTGCTCAGAAAGATGGGCTACATGGCACATATAAACATTTATGAAGTTGGAAACCTTTAGAAAAAACATCAGACATGTCTATTCAGATCAATTAGAAGTCAGGGTTAAATAAACCCCAAAACCATTACTATTGTTCTGCTGAGTAGCATTAGTTCTAATCAGAACTAATGAGTCTAATGAGTTAAGTATTTGAATGTAAAGTTAGGTTAATATTTATTTAAATCGAAGTGGCAAAAGTATCTGGAATTTGTCTCCCAAGTAAGAAAAATAGTGTAGGAAAGGAGCCTAGATCTCTTCAGAGGACTAATAACCTAACTGAAGTGATAGCTGCAACTTTTTAAAAAAGAAAAGAGCCAATAAAAAGGCATAGGGGAAAAGAGCAGAAAAGAAGGTCATGTCTTAAAATTCAAGAATTATAGGAAAGAATTGTGAAAAGTGGAATTGATACATGTTTTGAAAATTATATTCATGCAAAAGCAAACTGTTCTTCAAGCAGATGGTGCTATGTGGTGAGGATGTGGTAGGGATTAAATATACATTCTCAAAAATCAAGGGAATATATTAAAAATGCCTCAGTTAAATATAAAATAAAAGTTTCATATAAAATATAATTTTATATATATTTATATTAAAAAGTTTTATATAGTTATATATAGTTTTCAGTAAACATGGCAGCATGGAGAAGAGCAAATAAAGGTGAGCTGGCAAATGAAACTGGTAGTCTGAAAATGGGAGTTACTATGACTGAATTGGAAGAAAATCTGAAGGAATTTAATGCATTCAATTATAAGCAAGTTTGAAGCTACATCCTTGGGTTCTGAGTAAGTAACATATGACTGTCAAATAGCAAATTCTTTTGATTAAACTAAGCAGTCAGAATAACGTACAGGGAAAAGGCTGTGTAATGCCTGTGGTTAAGACAAGAGAAAAAAAAGATCCAGAAAGATACAAACCTGTTAGCCTGATCTCAAAGGTCTTCAGAAATTTTATGCAAATGTTGAGGGAAAGTTGATTAAAGACTTAGGAGGGGGGAGGGGAGGGGAAGAGGGAAACTTTTATATGAATTATGTAGATAAATTGTGCTATATTAACCTGATATTTTGCTTTGACATCTTGTCTTATAGACAATAGGATTCCAGTAGATATAAGCTACCTAGGTTTGGTTAAGCATTTAAAATAACATCACAAGCAAAATTGTTAATGAAATGGGAAAAATGGGCTTTAGCAGACAACCAGGAAAGAATTTACTTAAGCAATGATGCCAAAAGGGCAGATATTTGCTCAAAGAAGTTTCTTAGTGATGATTCTCAAGGTTGAAGCTTGAGACAGCCATTTTAATATTTGCATCAATGACATTAGGGAAAAGAAAAAGAAAAAGCGAAGTTCTGCAGATTGTGTAATGTCTACAGGAGGTGGCCAGAACAGAACACAAGAAGGTGTAGATTACCTTGAAGACTGGAGCCAAAAGGATAAATAGAATTAAAATCTGTAATAGCAAGTGCAAAATAATGCTTTTAGCTACCAATATTTCTGCAATAAATTGGGATCCAATCAGCTGAAAAGAGCAGCTGTGATCAATTGCAGAATTACTGTGAACCCAGTATGTTGCTGTGAAGAATGTAAATGTGATCTTAGAATGATTCGGATAACATATTCTCTGTGAAGATATGAAAACTATTAACATCACAGCACAAGGGGCTGGTGAGACCCATCTAAAATATTCTTAATAATGATCATGGACATATTCTTGTACTATTAAATAATAGCTTCAGTGGAAATTTGGGGAAAGCAATGAAGATCAAGTGAACGGAAAGATACCATCTGAGAGGAGATTAATATAGCAGGGCTTAGGTGGCACGAGCACAAACAGGTGGCTGGCTATGAATTTGTTCAGTACAGTAGAAGAATGTTTGTACCATGAAATGTCAGACCAGTGATTTTTAGAATACCCTTTTTGCAATAGCAGGAGACAGAGCTGGATGGCCCAGAAGGATCCTTCCAGTGCTGAGTCTTATAGAATAGTTTCAGAGTGGTCACGCTTTTCAATATAACATAACTAGCCCAAATTTTCCAAGTAGAGATTATATTTTTAGATAGCCAGTCCACTTCTGATCTTCCTGGAACTATTGCAACAGTAACTTCACCGAGAATATTCATAAAATTGGATTTGATGCAGAAAGTTGTTATTTATACGCAAACATCAATAACAATATCAGCTAGAACAGGACAGTCCTATAGAAACTTCCTTTGGATAATAAAATTATGTTTCAGTTTTACTTTCCTCTTAAAGTCCTTCTTTCTGATACTGAGGACACTAGTGTAGGCACCACTCAGAACTGCTGTGGTGAGGTTTGGACTAAGAGAATGTCCTTTCTTCTCTCCTATTTTGGTACTAAATCATAAAGCATTCTGTAAGAGGTCTTCCTGTCAAAGGAGCTGTTAGAAACTGACTGCTGAGGCTGTTACAGGAATAGATGTTGAAGCTAAGAGGTAGCTTTGCCATCTTTCTCTATACAGGTCAGCACAGTGCCACAGAGATTAAATAGAATTTCACAGAAAAGCCAAAAAATCATTTTAATTGAGCCTGGACCTTGCAGCACAATATTCTTCTCTTAAAATAGAAAATTTCTTAAAGTAGAATGTTCTAAAAGAGCTTGAAAAGTGGCTTTTAATACTGACCTCAGTTAAAGAAAAAAAAAATGTGTTCTTTCTTTAGTTCTATTTAATCTTCATGGTACAGAGATGCGTCTCAGAAATCTTTCCCATCTTTTCCTTTCCACTTTTAAATTTGTTAACTTTTTTCCATGATTAATATATGAAGATATATATTTAATCTCATTACTTTTAATTCCAATACATTTAAAAAAAGAACAACAAACAAAAAAGTTTAAAATGTAGGACTAAAAAACCAAAGAGAAAATTTTTAGGTATTTGTTTTAAAATTAAACATGGGACAAAACCACATGATTTCCCTTTAAAATGTATTTGGTTTGTTTTAATTCTTCCTTGCTCAATTGATACCTATAATCCTATTAAAATCACTGGGAACTTCAGGGAGAATATAGTCATAGGACAAAATTATGCCCTCAATTACCTCTGTGTAATAAGGTTTGAATTTGCCCCTGAATGTCAACTTCGTCTCTAAAGATCTCACTTAACACCTTGTCAGAGCTGGAATCAGTGTCATAATTGCATCTTTTCTTTCAAATGGATTAAATTTACTTTTACATCCAAGAATGTTGCTTAGTGGCATTTGTGCATTGCAGGCAAAAAGTAAAGCCTTTTCACTGAAACCGAACATGTGGAAGGTAGAAGACAATTGACTTGAAGTGAATCTAAAAGTCAGCGAAGACTGTAACTATAGGACAGAATTGTACTGGGTAATGGAGCCTGAACATTGCAGCTACTAATTATAGTCCAAATTATGTCCATGGGGGTCTCTTTCTGCAAAGCTGAAGGAGCGTTTCTCCAACTCTTTCACTGCTAGAGCAAGGTACTGTAACACACGGGGCCTCCAGGGATGCTGCTGCAAGTAAAAGGAGAAATGTCTTGTTCTTCAAGTGTTCCCTGCTGGCACAAACCCCTCTGGGCCAAAAAAGAAATTCATAAGCAATCAACTTAGGCACAATTAGTCATGGATGGGGAATATACAAAATAGCTAAGGAATTTCATTACGATAACTCCCGTTTACCAAAACTGTGCCAAAAATAGATGGTTTCCTGCCTTGTAATAAAATTCACTCTCCTCCAGAAAACATGCAAAATACAGTGGAAATTTTTCAGTATGATTCAGCTTTCAAATCTCCTGATCCAGAAACAGGCTCCAGGCTGTCCTATTTAAACTGTCGGTTTCATAAATCTTAACCATCAATTAAAATAAATATAACATGTCCTGCAATAATAATTTTAAACACAGAAGATACTCTATATCCTGAAATTGACTGATAAATTTCTGACTGCAGACATCATTAACATTTAAGAGAAAGAGTAAAAAGTTTGTGTTATGAAATTATGGTCAAATTAAGTCAAAGTGTACCATTGTAAAGCTGCATTTAGAGGTTGTGCCATTTTTTACTTTAAAAACAAAAACATAGACAGAAGGAATAAGTTCCCTGCATGTAGTTGCTCCACAGCCTAAATAGTCAGAGTGGAACTTAGATATAGATATAGATGTCAGTGCCACATCATTGAGCAAATGTGAATGAACAAGCATATCGGCTCCCCGCTAGGCTGTTTCTCAAGAGTCAAGATAAAAGATGTGTCTTTAGATTGTGTTAGCAAGGGCAACGAAGATACCAAAATTCTAAAGATAAACTCTAAAGATAGCTAAACGTTGTACCACAGCCTTTTCACTAGAGTTATCACTTTTTCTGGATAGATAAACCTAGCACATCTACAAGTACTTTTCATTTTGGAGTGGACATAAAATTTCAGACAACTTACAAGGTGAGATAAGCAGTCTACCTGCAAGATTCCTGGCTGATGCCTCTGCCTGAGGAAGGCTCCTGCACAGATTTTGTGTGCAGGAGAGTAAGGGGTGACCTAAGGGGAAGATCCCTTCCACAACCCTAGACAAGAGTTTTACCACCTGGTGACTTTTCCTGCATTGTGTGTTTGCACACTCATTTTCATTCTTGATTTTACTTAAAATAAGAATATCATTTTGGTAGAGAACAGAGTATGTCTCAAAACGGGTTGTATTACAATACATTGAGAAATGCATAAGAAAATTTGATCAAAGATGGAAAAAAACCCCAAGAGACCTGGATTCTGTCTGATCATTTTTCCAAGCAGTCCCTCTTTGAAAGGGCTCTGGGCTACTCTGCACTGTGTTTATGATTTGATTAAAACTACCTGCAAACTAACGAGACATAGTTCTTCACTACTGGCATAGTGCCATACACCACCTGTCTCCTCTGTCGTGTCTCATATGTTGACTTTGTTCTCACTATAAACCTAGAAAATATTTTTTCTAGATAAAAAGCAAATTGCTTCATACGTCTGTAATGGGTAAATAATGAATATAACAGCTATGAGACTGAGTGACAGCAAAAGTAGCAGGGAATTTGAACTTAATTCATATTACACTTAGATACCCAGACTGTGTAAGCATTCAAATACCTTATTGTAAAGATATGCGATGGCCAAAGATCATCCACATTTTTCTGAAAAATAGAAAGAGTATCATCTTAACTGCTTATTTACATCTCTGTGGGACTTCTCCAAAATGCTTCTACTATGGAGCTACACTTATATGGTATTAGGAACTTCTGACTAATCCAGTAATCAAATGATTGCTTCTGAGGTGAAGATGTGACGGTATTTCAGCATTTTACAGTATCTGTCTATTTGTTCTTGTGCAATTCATAATTCCTACTACAATCTATGAAGCACAGATTCATAGAAGTTGAGTTGAAGAGTTGAGGCCCATGCTTAGTTTAGGTTGTACTGTCTCAGTTCCTCAGGAGTGTTTATGTCCTTTCTCTTTGCATGCTGGCAAAAGCAGAGCTGTATCATTACTGCATCCTTCAATTTTGGAATAACCTCCCACCAGATATCTATTTAACATAGAGTTCGGTCACTTTTAAAGCCAGTAGCACTGTGTACATCTCTTGTTCCTAGATTTTCACTAATCACAATTTCTGGAATTTAATATTATGATAATCTCTTTTTAATTTTCTTACTTTCAAAGTGTGTGTGTGTGTGCGCGCGCGCGTGTGCGCGCGCGCGCGCACTTGTATGGGTGGGCATGCATGTGGGGATTGCAACATTAAGTATTTGATAATCCGGTTTGCTTAATGTCAGTTTCTCACATTTTCCACCATTTAAAGTACTTCCAGATTACACATTGATGGGTGTGTAAATGACAGTAATAATAATGATAATAAGGATAATTTCTGCAATTTGGAAGTGAATTTTTCTGAGTTCAGCTGTTCCCATAGGATTTGCTTTGCATGCAAATTAGGTATAGAAAATAGGCCCATTCTGATTTTGAAAATGACCTGAAACTGAAGTAGATAGAGCTTTGAGAATCTGATATCAGCCTAGGTAACCCTAGTAATTTGAAGAAAACTAAGACATTGATAAATATTAGATTCATGAAACTACTACTAATATTTAAGTGCATAGTCATTTATAATGGGGAGTCTTGTATATATTTAATCATAGATGAAGTAAAGGTGAGGTGAAAGAAAAAAGTACATCTCTGTATAATTAAATGCACACACACACACATAAATATGTGTACACACATATACACATATGTATATACATTTATACTTTTTTCCCTTGCCTCAAATATATATACAAGGGTGGGGTTTTTTTAAGATCTGAAAATTATGAGTTTTCTAAAAATGCCTTTGGGATCTATTTTATCTCTGTATGTGAAGACTAACTTTAGAATGATCCTACACACTATGTATCATTATTAAATAATTATATTTTAACTGATCTTTGGAATCAGTGAGACCATTACTTGTAAAGAGACAAAAACAGATTTGAGCTTCACACAAGTCCTGAACTGAACAGACTGTATCAGACCCCCTTTTTGCTGTCAAAAAGAAATGTATATTAGCTGGAATTTTGAGCCCTAATCTTGCTTCATGTCGCTTGTTTTCAACTTCTATTGAAGTTAATGAGAGTTGAGGATACCCAATACTTTGTAGGAACTGCTAGGCAGCTCATGGGAATGTGTTCTTTATTAATTATATTTTCTTTGAACTTCAGCACTTAAAATTCAGGCCCCCCATCTTGTAAACATTTATGCATGAGAATGATTTCTCACATGTGCACAGTATAACCAAATTCAGTGGAATTATTCAAGTATCAGAGAGTTTGTAGAATCAGGCCCATTGTCTAAAGATCTGCACACATGGAAACCAATGAAAGTTTTACCCTCATAATTTTACCAATGCCATAGCAATTTCTCCCAATGCTTTTGTGACATTACAACTAAAAGGGTGCATTGAAGGCAGAGTAAAAATTCTGGCAATATGCATGCAGGTTTTATTCGCATTATTGAATTAAAATACCCCTCTGTTTTGGATGAGGCTTGTCTTTTAAGTGTCTGACAGGAATAGCTGCTCTTGAGGAAGAACAGACTTTGAGAGGAAAGACTCAGGGGAAGACAGGGTGGGGGAGAATGAGGCAGCCAGAGCCCAAAGCACTTGGCTAAACTGTTCTGTATCTTTCTTGAGCAGTTATTTTCTCTTTTAAAGCTTTCAAGTTTTAATCATTACCTTATGGGATATGGTAAGAAATTGGTAAAAAAAATAATTGCATACAATAATCATAAATGAAGTGCACTGAATTTCAAAACAGATTCTTACTACCAACTTCCTTTAAGACTTAAGGGAGCAGCAATTTTCTGACAACACTATCATTATTATTTACTATTTAAATTGAGGAATAAAAATGCTCCTGTTAAGAGATGCTTTAAAAATTAGTCTTGGGACACAAGCCAAGCTCACTGGTGGGGTAAATATGCAATGGAAATTTTCAAGATGCCCAGTGAGACACTTCAATCTTTAAGGCCTACTCCAGGTCTCAGGGAGACCAAGGAAATGTATGCAGTATTAAGTTTCCAGTTCCTCCTGATGGCCACCCTACCATACTTTCAAAAACTCCTGATATTGCCCAGGAAAGGTGTACCCGTGAAATGTGATTTGTACCACAGTAAATCAGGAGTCAGCTCACAAATTTATCTGCAACCAAGGCAGACCTGCAGAGCAGAAAAGGCCTCAGGACAAAATCCAGAAAGGCAATAAGGATGATAGACGTTGAAATGCATTACTCTGAGGCACTGGGTTTCCTAGATTGCAGTCTAAAAACCCTTGCAGATCTTTATTTTGCCTGGGGGAAGCTAGGTGCCTTACAGTGATCTCCAAACCAACCTCAAAAACAGTGAGCCACAGAAACAGCCTGGGCAGAGCAGGCAGCCTCCTGAGGGGGATGAAGAGGCAAGAAGGTGATTGTCATACACCTTGCCATGGGCATCAGGCTTCTGACTCCTGGCTTCAAGAGTTATGTCCAGGCACTCACTGTCCACAGGGCAGGAAGTTACTCTGAAGATAGGTTCAAGTCTCTTTTCTCTCAAGAAGCAAACAACCCCTATTTTCTTTTACAGTATCACTAGCTAGGGGTCTTCCTTTTCTTCAAAACCTTAGGTAGTCTATATAAAATATGGAAGACTGATTTTTTTTTTTTCTTCTGATAAAGATGTCTTAAACTATTTAACATGACCTCACTGAAGAGTTATACCTGGGATACTTTTGCGAGGATCAGGGAAAAGGCGAGGGAAGGAATGTATCCTTGTAACTTCCTTTTAATTTGTTCCAGCACACAGAAACTAAATAAAGAGATACTAGGTAAGAGACTAACACTAAAAGAAAATATGTCATCCAGAGGGTTAAAGAAGATCCCAATTCAAAGATTAGTTTATTTTCTTTTATCCAGTAATTTCTTTATGTAGCATACTTAATTCCATCTAAAACCAATTCTGCCTACATTTTTTTCACATATGGTCCTTGGTCATTTAATCTGAATTTTATAGAGGTAGCATGTTATTAATATTAAATAATTTAATAAAAGCTAATTCCTATTCATAATGTTTATGCAAATGTCTAATAAAAAACTAGTAAATCTTATTTTTATTTTATATTTTAGAGAGTGTACAAATTATTTCAATGTTATTTTACAGAATGGTAGTGCTGATACACATGAACATGTTATGTTTACAGTGTAATGGGAAATCACATATCCAAAGCAAAGGTAAAATTTTAAAGTATGCAAAGGAAACATCAGGTGAAAATAGCATTTCTAATGAAAACTAGTGAGTGTTCCCTGGAGGTGTCATGGGTGCATACGACTTTTCCTGTTTTCCTTATTTCAGATATTTCAAAATACACTGTAATACTACATCTTTTAAATTACTTTTGTAACTGATAAAAGATGACTTTAAAATCTTTCTTCAGCCATATTCTGTTCTTCTTCCAAAAAATTTGGTTTTGAATAAACTGGACTTCACCATGGCTTAATGTAGTCTTCCTGATGGACCCCAGACTCCACAGATACACTTTGTGGTGGATTTCAGCTGCTTGTATTCTTGATTGTCCAGACTGGGTACTAGCCCATAATGAGGAATATCCTTCTTCTAGCTCATCTGCCAAGGTTTTTTCCCCAGGAAAATCAAGCCTCTCAAGAGAGTTAGGCTTTATGAAACTCAGGTTTCATCCTGACACGATGGCAAGATTGACCGGGAGAACAAACTTGAACCAAGTATCTGAAAAGCACTTGAAAGTTCAAACAGAGCCTGTGGGAGTCCATAAATGGCCATGTACTATTTATTGAGGACAGTAAACACTGAAGGGAGGCATAAAATGGGGTGATTGTATCTGGGTAGCAAAAACAATTTAAATTTCCTGGGAGACACTTCAAATATTCTAATTTAGCAACTGCCTGCTCCTTCAGAATGATGTGGATACTTAGATGGAGAAAATAGCCTCATGTAAGCTATTAACTGATTACCTTATTACATATAGACATAAAAATAGCTGTAATAATTCATTCTTGGTGACCAGATGTAGGTGGAAGTGACCCACAACAGACTTTTTATGTCTTTCTGTGTTATGCCTCAGGTCACACATTTCATAAAACTCCAATACTAAGCCCAGAGTTCCTGGTCAGAAATGTCAGTTGCTTCAACAAGTACATGTCTTTACCTTTCATCACCATGACTAACAGGGTATGTTTTCATTAGCCCAGCTTATGGCAAGAAGGTTCACAAAGATATTAAAAGATTCTCCAATTCTGTGTAATGAACTTTGTACCTAGGCAAGAGGGTTTAATATTGTGTGACATGTTTTGAAGCAAGGTAACAACATACACAAATCATCGTTTTGACTGTTGGATTCCCTTGAAGATGATCAGAAACAGTGTGGCCAGCAGGACTAAGGAAGTGATCGTCTCCATGTACTGGGCACTGGTGAGGCTGCACCTCAAATATTCTCTTCAGTTTTGGGTCTCTCCCTACAAGAAAAACATTGAGGTGCTGGAGCGTGTCCAAAGAAGGGCAACGAAGCTGCTGAAGTGTGTACAGCACAAGTCTTATGAGGAAGAGCTGAGGAAATTGGGGTTGTTTAGCCTGGAGAAAAAGAGGCTGAGGGAAGACCTTATTGCTCACTACAACTACCTGAAAAGAGGTTGCAGTGAGGTGGGGGTCAGTCTCTGTTGCCAAGTAGCAAGCGATAGGACAACAGGAAATGACCTCAAGTTGCGCCAGGGGAGGTTTAGATTGGATATTAGGAAAAATCCTTTCTTCTCCAACAGGGTAGTCAGGCATTGGAACAGGCTGCCCAGAGAAGTGGTTGAGTCCCCAGCCCTGGAGGTGTTTAAAAGACATGTAGATGTGGTGCTTAGGGACATGGTTTCGTGGTGGACTTGTCCGTGTTAGGTTACTAGTAGTGTTAGGTTAACAGTAGGACTTGATGTTAGGTTGACAGTAGGATGTTAGGTGTTAGGTTAACAGTAGGACTTGATGATCTTAAAGGTCTTTTCCAACCTAAATGGTACTATGATTCTATGATACGTGTAGCTGTGGTTGTCTAGCCAGTCAAAGGCTGTTCGGTATTGGAGGTAAGAAATCAGAGCTCTACAGGGCAGTATCAAAAATAAATTGACTGTAGCAGCATAGCTCCTCTAGAATACATACTTCATCAACACTGGTAATGTTTAAAGACTGAATTAATCTAGAAAAAATAATTTTATATGCCTATAGCCCTCACAATTCGAAGTTTTCTAGTCTGAAACAATACCTCCATCTTGGTGTGACTGCCATCTCAAATAAAATGGGATAAGAGGGAATGGGGTTCTGTTTTTAATGCTGCAACTTGATTAAAATGTTCAAGAAGGGGATTTCAGAAAACAAATCTCTTCACTGTGAACCACACATGGCCTCAAAATGGTAGCTAATGACTAGAGGAGTCAGTCAAGAGCTCCTATATGTGTGTTACTTTGTCTTGCTAGAGACCATACAGTGCTACCAACGGGGCCACCTTGCATGAGGTGTGGAAAATATCAAAGTACCCTCACTGTAAATGAAATCAGTGACAAGATTTCTCAACCTGGATGAAAGAGGGAACCCAGAAGAGGATGCCTATGAACCATTCCCACAGTGCTTTTCATATCTCAGAGCACAGTTAGACTATAGGTCCAAAAACTCTATGGCTCTTGCTCATGGTGACTGCTTCCGGATTGTTCCCACTGATTTTCTCTCTGCAGCTAGATGCAAGAGTGTTGCTGCCTGTTGCCACTTTTTCACACAGTGCCCCTGTGGCCTAGATCCCTGTAGTCATTCTCATTTTCACTCTATTTTGCACTGAGCATGTTAGGCTGGTTACATACCCTTTCCAGAATGGGACATATTATACACACATCCATCTTGCAATAGAAATTTTGACAGTGTTGATTTAGCCATGGTTACATAGTAAGTAGGATATGGCACTTGAAGGAGAAGGGTCTTGTACAGTGAAAATCTATGTAATTAATGCCCTTAATATTAATTTCATGGAGAAGTGAGACCACTCTTGGAGTAATGGGTCCAGTCCTGGGCTTCCCAGTACAAGAAAGATATGTAGCTACTAGAGAGTGCCTAGCAAAGGACCACTGTGATGTTTAAGGGATAGGAACATCTCTCATGTGAGGAAAGACTGAAGGAACTGGTGCTGTTCAGCCTGGAGTACAGAAAGGTCATGAATGTGTACAAATATCTGAAGGGAAGCTGTAAAGAAATCAGAACCAGGCTCTTTTCAGTGGTTCCCAGTGACAGGACAAAAAGTAAAGGGGAAAAACTGAATCACAGGAGGTTCCACCTGAACATCAGAAAACACTTTTTCACTGTGGAGTAACTGAGCACTGGCACAGGTTACCTGGAGAGGTTGTGGAATCTCCATCCCTGGAGATATTCAAAAGCTGTCTGGACGTTGTCCTTCACAACTTACTCCAGATGACTCTCCTTGAGCAGGAGGGGGTGGGACAAGATGACCTCCAAAGGTCCCCTTCCAGCCTCAACCATTCTGTAGTTCTGTGATTCTAAGAAAAGAACCATATTTTAACTGCACAAAATTCCTCAAAAAAGATTTGGGAAATAATCCAATTGAAAAGGAAGTACAGATGTGTGTGTTTGAATTAACTATTGAAAGCCTGAAAAGTGAATCAAACGTTGAATAGCATATTGACTGTCAACAGAGTTAGAAAGGCAAACATTGACATGAGCAGACTGAATATATCTTGAGGCTGTCCCTCTCTATGTGCTCACATCTGAGCCTGTGCACTAACTCTCTGTGACTGCTTTGTGGCAGAGCAAAAGAGTAATTGACATTCTAGTTAACATAGGCTGAAAAATGACCTCGATTATTCACTTTGTCCCTGGCTTAGCAGAGTATGCGGGTTAAAGAAGGTCAGTTGATTCAAAATCTGCCAATACTGCATCTTAACAAACACCAACAAAATGACTTCAATACCTTGATCATTGTGTTGTTTATTAGTGAATTCATTGAATCAAGTGAATTCATAGTCCAGTGTTAAAAGAATTAGATTCAGTTTTCAAACATACACACATTCTCTGTATATTTTCATTTTAAACCCTATTTAACATTATGTATTTTCAAACATCTGTTCTGGACAATGTCCTGGCAAAGAAGACACAGTTTTGATGGCAAGATGCCTAATTTTTGTGGTGCTGTGATATGACAGACTGGCATTTCTCTGTCAGTGTCATTTATATCTAGAAAAGGAGTGGGTTTTGAGTCAAACATGGAATTGAAAGACAGCATCTGTAGAGTAGGCCTGGTTTTATTTTTGTTGTGCTTGAATTCAAATTACTATATGTTTCCCAGACTTTAGTATCCAAAGAACATTTACACTGACCACATGTAAACACTTAAAGAAAGAGGCAGAAATACACTATTTGTTTTGTAGGTGGCTAGTGAGACTTCAGATAACTGGGAAACCCAGTCAAAAGTGAGAAGTTGAATGCTTTTTCTAAAACAGCCACTATGCAAATAGTCAACAGTATTGATCTTTAAATTATCACAATTAGGAAATCTGTGCACATTCCAGTGTATCAGCTTAAATTTGTTCAATTTACTATAGATTTCCTTCCAGCACTGAAAGGGAGAAATCTCATTGTTTTTAACAGAGGATGTCATTCTGACACAAAATTTTGCAACAAGGAACAGGATTTCTGGAAGAATCTTCTGCTGTGGAACTGTGTTGAAAATTTTAAACAAATTAAAAAAACGCAAGAAAAAAACATTAGAACCCATTCTTATCCACGTATTACTTTTTTCTATGACATTTAAAATTTCAAGAAATACCATATTTTGTGAAGTGAATTGCACATGGCACGTGCCATTTAACTTGGTATTGAATGTGTAAACCTGATTGGCTTCAGAAAAAAAAAAAAAAGTGGAGTTAATCAGAGCTTATTAAACATGAACCTTGTAGAAAAAAATAAATTGGCTTATACATTACTGGGAAGCCTGAGAAACAAAAAAGAGACTGTAGAAAACATCCAAAGCTTGAACTTTCAAACTACAGGAGAAAAGTAGCATGGTAAGGAACTGGTTTGAAAAGAAATGATGCATGAGTATTAGGAGTATTTATAAAGTTGAAAAACTAAAAAGTCTACAAATATCCACAGTAGTTAAAAGAAGAAAAGCTTCTTAAAGTGGTTTGACAGCACTGAATGACTAGAGAAAAGGCTTGGAATCAGTCTCCAAATCCCGGCTGTGGGTTAAGTCAGGCACACTGGGAAGACCCAGAGGTAAGAAGTGTAGATGGAAAAGAATTGACTGGAGGAATAGAAGGGGTGGAGGTTTTGTGCATTTGCTGCCTAAAGTGGATGATTAACATAATTAATCTATACTTTGCACTGGCCCAGAGGGGGAATGATTCCTTGATGCACCTGGTGAATAGAGTGATTGAGTAAACTAAAGGAGGGAATTGCTAATGCAGCTACATTACAGCTTTTGTGAGTAGCAAGCAGGTGCTTTCAACTCATCATAGCTGCCTATGTCTTGGGGAGAAGACAGGAATGTGATTTGACTGCTTATGGCCTGACCCATGTCCTGCAGAGCTCGTAGATGGGAATGCAATGACTGCATGAAGTGGAGAGAGACTGGCTGCCTGATGGCAAAGCTGGTGGAAATCAGTAGCTGATCAGTGTCTTTCTGCAGAAGTATGTTGTATTGCTACCGGGCATGGAGGAATTTGTCAGTTCAGCCTTTCCCTGTTTCTTCTCTTTTTTTTTTTCCCATCTTCTTCCATTTTAAAAGCAAACTCCCTAAAGAACTGCATGCGGCATTGGCCACTAACGCGCAAGGATTAATTTTAAATACCAATGTCTTGGCAAAAAAAACCATGCAAGTGCGTAGTACTGGAACCTCCTGAAGAAGTTGTATCTAAAGGCCATTTCTTTGCATTTTTGTAGAAGTCCTTCTTCATACAGGTTAAGAACTTAAAAATTCCGACTGCTGTGCAACTTCAGGAAAACCTCTATTTTAAAGGTATTTAAAAATAAGCATTGGATTACAAAAAGTACACAATTCAAGATATTGTATTATTGTACAGAATACAGAGTGTGGGTTTTTTTGGTTCCTTTTTTTTTGAGATGTTTTGTTGTTGTGAACATCAAAGAACCTTTTTGGATTTCCTTTGTAGAACTTTTAGATTTCGAAATAAAAATAAGAAAGGGAAAAAAAATAAAATCCCAAGTGGTTTTTTGATTCCAAACTATTACTTTATTTCCTCAAACTTGAAGTTTATGTACATGTGGAAGGAAAAGCTGGGGAAGATCAGCAGTGCCAAGAAAATAGTGAATAAAAACAAAGACATCTCCTTCAAAAGCTTTATTCAAAGGCAGTGGTTGAAATATGTGTTTAATTTACAAAGAATAAAGATAATTCCTGAAGTGATGTACAATTGTAGATTGTAATTGATTTGATTGACTGATTTTGATAACTTGCAGAATTACTTTGGTAATTTTTTGGTGGTGTTCGTATGCTACTGGAGTGTGTATGGATTTAGAGGACCAGCCCATAAAAATAAGGGAAGTTTAAGGCAAGGTGAATAGTGAGACTCAGCAAGGCTACCAATCTGGGCATGATATATTCAGTTTTATGTATGCAATTTCATTCACTTATGCATTTATTTTCCTCAATATCCTCTTGCTCTTCTGGTGGTAAGATAGAAAATGTATTTAATGTGGGTTAGTATGAAGAGAGATTTCAGAATTATAACTTTGATCTGGCACTAGTATAGAGTAGAATGAGAAATAACAATTCAAAAAAATGAAGATAATGGATAGTGTACTGAAGAATTAAAAAGAAATAGCAGCAGATAATCAGAAGTGAGAGGTAGGACTGAATGATGTTAAGAAAGCCAGTGTCTCAGTATCCAATATCTTACTAAATGCGTTGCTGAACACTTGGTTTATCTTGAAAAACCTATTGCTTGTGTCATTAACAAGTTAATGCCAGGTGGTGTCCATGGCTTTACATTTTACCATAATTATCAGAGCATCACTGCTAAAAACATTTCTTGCAAAATTGTAACTAGTCAACTTACCTGAGTTTGCTTTATTGTACAGATAGAAAAATAGCAAATGACTATTGTCATTGCCTTACAGTGTGTTTCAAAGGAACACATATTATGATAAGGTTTGACAAACTAATCAGAGAAATGGGTAGTTAAATTATCAGTGATAAAGTTCAAGATAAATAGCAGAGCATAAGCTCAACCTGTTCTTCATGATGTGATTCTGTTGAACGTCTGGTTTGGATGATCTTTGCAACAAAGCTACCAGATGGTCGCTAATGATACTCTGACGCTATTGTGTCTGGCTTTGCTGCAATAATAAACCTACTGACATGAACATTCTCAAAGTCCTCACCTTCTTCCCTCAGCTCACTCCCTTTTCAAATGCACCTAAATTGTCTTGTGCAATTAAGCTTCATTAAGAAGTTGCATTTTAGAGTTTTTCCCTTAAACATTCATAAGTCTGATTTTCAGAATCACAGAGTATTCAAGCATAAATCAAGTCAGTAGGTGTCGGAGATATACGTCTCCATTAATTTAAGTCTCAGTTTTGTGTAGATAATGATAGAAAAGGTCACTTTCCCCTCTAGCTTAAGAAAGAATTAAATGTAATTTGAGGAAATTCTACTAGAAAGGAAAAACACTTCTGTTAAGTCTAGCAACAACCACTTAAATATATTCTTTCCACTAGCTACACTGGTCATGGCCCAAATGGAAAGATATGTGATTTCTTTAACTACAAGGCAGGCTTTCTCTTATTTTATTGGGAGCTTGGTTTATTTTTTGTATTCTCAATACTTAAAGGGTTATGGAAAAATGTGTTTGTGAGTTTGAGTTAGATGTATACCTTTCACATCTAGCAAAGATGTTTCGATTCTAACTTGTCAAGGAATTTGATGGAGGAGGTAAAAAAAGCATACATGAAGAGCGCTCATCTGACCTAAAGAAAGATAAAGCTTATCTGTTTCATTTCCAGCCAGTGACTGATCTTGAGTTTGGGAGGTGACACAGATGTGTACTAATAGGGCATTTTATTTCATAGGTATAACTCACTATGTCTTGACAGATCTTTCTTTTCAATCGTAGTGTCTGTATCCCACAGAAAATATTCTGGTACCTTCTGATGGAAAAACAGTATGCTATTTATATGTTCATACTATTTTACCTTTTATTCCTTTGTTTTAAAGGGTTATATTTCTCAATCAAGTGAAAGATTGATAAGAATGAAGAGATTGCATTGTGGTATGTGTAGTTACCAAACACATAGTAATTTCTGCTCCTCTTTTATATTACAGAAAAAATTATGTACATGTTAATTATATAGTTAAAAGTCAGAGCAGAGCTTACAACCTATGAATACTGTTGGTGTACTCCCACAGTATTGTGACATAATTGATCAAAATAATGCTTAGGGTCCTCTCATTGAGGATTGATTTTGTATTCATTAGAGTATCACTGATCATAATGATTTCATTTGGTATTCAGAAATGTCATATGTTTCTCCATAGGTGTTCATGGACACTTAAAATAAATTACTTCTTTCCTCTCTTGAACTCTTTGATGATATGTTAATGCAAAATGCTTTTACACTAACACAGTCTCTCCCAGCCCACCTGGCACTACAGGGGCAGATCTTCTTCTATAACATCTGAATTAGTAAAATAAAGATTTTCCCCTCCTGATAAAATGGAAGGTTGTACTATTTAAAAAGCATATGCAAAGGTACACAATATAAGAACAATTTCATTTTTCTATTTAAATAACAAAGATGTGAAAGAACTTGGGATTTTAAGAGGGACGTAGAAAATGCTAACTTTTCAGTACTGCTGTTAAGAATGTTATGTCAGAGGGGACCTATAGTTAAGACATATCAGAAGAAGAGCATTTTGGACTAAAAAAAAAAAAATAGAATCAGAATTTGGGATCTTAGACTATCTTTGAATTAAGCAAAAATCTGTTGTTATTTTTCTTAGTCTGTCTCCATTTGCACAGGCTAAAGGACTTCTAACTGACATGAAGTGAACTTCAGTATTTATGCATACTTTCCTGTCTGCCCTTCTCCTGGGTATGTATAGATCTAAGGTTGAATAAGCAGAGCTTGAATATTGTTCATAGGGTCTCTTAGGAACACTGATTTCTGTGTCAGAGTGCTACATATTCCCGTCAGTATTGCCTTGTTGTTGCTGAAACTAAACTTTCAGGGCTGGATAGATGACAGAAGATTGCCTTTTTTTGTCCTGTTGATTCTGGTTTGAGAAAGTAAGCTGAAACTCCTAGTTGCTTCTGGTATTTCCTGGATAAGGATGGAACAGAATCTGTTAGGCTCAGTATTTTCATCCTGCTATGTTTAGTGAAGTTACCTGGAGTTGTTGTCTATGTAAAAGGAAATGTGGAAGTATTTTCTGTACTCTCAAAAAGATTGAGGATTGTGTGTCTCTAATGAGTCTGTTGTAGTCATGCTTCCCAGTGTCTAAAAGTAGTAGGACAAAGAAAGTCCTCCTTAAGGTAGATTTAGTATTCAACACAGTTAAAATTCTCCAGACAATAAGTTCTTCGGTATATAAAAGCCAAATTCACTTTCACTCTCATAGTTTAGCTTCTTAAAAATAAAGCAATGTCTTGACTGTCAATGATGCAAACTGAAATGCAAATCTCAGGAGGCAAATGCTTACAAACCAAAAGGGAACTGCACTGTAAAGCTACAACATCTTGCTTGATCTTTCAAATATCTTTGCCCTTATTTCAAGTGCCTCATGTGGCTTGAACACAGATTCAGGCTACATCTTTCTGTTTCTTAAAACATTGACCCTTTTAAAATAGATACTATCGTAACAGGTTATTTAGTTGGACTTAGTACCATTTCCTTTCCTCTAGCACTACAAATGAAAAGAAAATGGTAGCATATAGGAAATGTGCTTTCCCTTCAGTGAAGAATTTTGCAATTTCTTGCATGTTCTTGCAGAAATCATTCTTTGTTTGCAAGGTATAATTAGAATGCACTTTCAAATCTAGTTGTTATACATTGCTGACTTAACAGGTCCCACAGGAAAGTCCTTTGTGAATCTCAAAAATCTCATCAGATCTTCTTTTTTTTCTCCATGGCTTCCTGAATAAACTTTCTGTCTTTTGTTTGTTTGTTTGTTTGTTTTGTTTTTGTCTTTTTCTTTCCTTTCCCAAAAGCAAATGCCTTAAGTTAAACTCTTAAGTCCATGTTCAAATGACTAGAGTGGCTTCATTATTAAAAGTGCTCAATGATGAGCACCAGCATTAATATAAATCTATTTAGCATATTTTATTCTTAATCTTAAGAAGTTTCATATTCTTTCTAAACAATCTATCTGTCTATGAAGGGAACATCCCTGGTATTAAATTTTGACTTCAGCCTGAGTGCTGACTCTTTGCTTCTTAGAACAGTGGTGATCTCAGGAACTTCAAAGCTAAACCAGATAATAGACAATGATTTTATCTTTTTAAAGTTTTTCTCCTGTTAATGATTTAGCCTGTTAATTCTAGCTAATCTAGCCAGCTCAGTGACAGGATAACACTAGCTCCAGACGCATCTCAAATTATTTGCCTGTTACTCTCAGAAGCCCCACAGAAGTGCCTGAGAATGGTCACATAGGAATTAGGGCTTTTCCCACCACAAAGGTGGTGGGATCAATAGATCAGCTGAAGTGCACCTACCCCAGTGCATGCAGCATGGGCAACAAACAGGAGGAGCTGGAAGATGTTGTGCAGCAGGAAAACTATGACATAGTTGCCATGATGGAAACATGGTGGGATGGCTTGCACAACTAGAGTGAAGCAATGGATGGCTATAAACTCTTCAGAAGGGATAGGCAAGGAAGGAGATGCAGTGGGGTGGCCTTGTACATTAGGGACAGTTTTAATTGTCTACAGTTTAATGATGGTGATAATAAGGTTGAGTGTTTATGAGTAAGAATCAGGGGGAAGGGCAACAAGGCAGATATCCTGGTGGGAGTCGGTTATAGACCACCCAACCAGGATGAAGAGGCAGAGGAAGTATTCTATAAGCAGCTGGGAGAAGTCTCATGATCACTAGCCCTTGTTCTCGTGGGAGACTTCAACTTACCAGATGCCTGCTGGAAATACAATACAGCAGAGAGGAAACAGTTTAGGAGGTTCCTGGAGTGTGTGGAAGATAACTTCCTCACAGAGCTGGTGAGGGAGCCAACTAGGAAAGGCACCCCGCTGGATGTCTTGTTTGTGAACAGAGAAGGCCTGGTGGGTGATGTGACGGTTGGAGGCTGTCTTGGGCATAGTGATCATGAAATGATAGAGTTTTCAATTCTTGAAGAAGTAAGGAAGGGGGCTCAGCAGAACTGCTACCTTGAACTTTTGGAGGGCAGACTTTGACCTGTTAGGGAGCCTGGTTGGGAGAGTCCCTTGGGAGGCAGTCATGAAAGGCAAAGGAGTCCAGGAAGGCTAGACATTCTTCAAGAAGGAAATCGTACAGGTGTAGAAGCAGGCCATCCCCATGTGCCAAGAGATGAGCCAGTGTGGGAGAAGACTGGCCTGGCTGGACAGAGAGCTTTGGCTGGAACTCAGGAAAAAAAGGAGAGCTTATGGCCTTTGCAAGAAGGGACAGGCAATTCAGGAGGACTACAGGGATATAGTGAGATCATGCAGGGAGAGGATTAGAAGGGCCAAAGCCCAACTAGAACTTAATCTGCCTACTGCTGTAAAAGACAATTAAAAATGTGTCTATAAATAAATTAGCAACAAAAGGAGAGCTAAGGAGAATCTCCATCCTTTATTGGATATGGGGGGAAAGTGTCCCATCATGACAAAGGGTGAGGTACTTAATGCCTTCTTTGCATCAATCTTTAATAGTAAGACCAGTTGTTCTCAGGGTACCCAGCCCCCTGAGCTGGAAGACAGGGATGGGTAACAATGAAACCTCCATAATCCAATGGGAAATGGTTAGTGACCTGCTACACCACGTAGACACACACAAGTCTATGGAGCCAGATAGGATCTACCCAAAGGTACTGAGGGAGCTCGCGGAAGTGCTCACCAAGCTGCTTTCCATCATTTACCAGCAGTCCTGTTCAACCGGGGAGGTCCCAGTTGACTGGAAGTTAGAAAATGTGATACCCATCTACAAGCAAAATTGGAAGGAGAATCTGGGGAGATACAGGCCTGTCAGTCTCACCTCAGTGCCAGGGGAGGTTATGGAGCCAACCATCTTGAGTGCCATCATGCAGCACATACAGGACAACCAGGTGATTAGGCCCAGTCAACATGGGTTTATGAAAGACAGGTCCTGCTTGACTAACCTGATCTTCTATGACAACATGACTGGGTTAGTAGATGAGGGAAAGGCTGTGGATGTTGTCTGCGTGGACTTTAATAAAGCCTTTGACACCATTTCCCACTGTATTCTCCTGGAGAAACTGGCCTCTCATGGCTTGGTTGAGCATACTTTTCACTGGGTAAAAAACTAGTTGGATGGCCGGGCTCAAAAGAGTTGTGGTAAATGGAGTTAAATACAGTTGGAGGCCAGTAACAAGTGGTGTTCCCTAGGGGTCAGTACTGGGGCCAGTTCTGTTTAATATCTTTATCAATGATCTGGATGAGGGGAACGAGTGCACCCTCAGTAAGTTTGCAGACGACACCAGGTTGGGCAGGAGTGTTGATCTGCTTGAGGGTAGGAAGGCTGTACAGAGGGATCTGGACAAGCTGGATCAATGGTCCAAGGCCAGTTGTATGAGATTCAACAAGGCTAAATGCCATGTCCTGCACTTGGGTCACAACAACCCATGAAATATTACAGGCTTGGGGAAGAGTGGCTGGAGAGCGGCCCAATGGAAAAGGACCTGCAGGTGTTGGTCGATATCTGGCTAAATATGAGCCAGCAGTGTGCTCAGGTATTCAAGAAGGCCAATAGCATCCTGGGTTATATAAGAAACAGTGTGGCCAGCAGGACTAAGGAAGTGATCGTCTCCATGTACTGGGCACTGGTGAGGCTGCACCTCAAATATTCTCTTCAGTTTTGGGTCTCTCCCTACAAGAAAAACATTGAGGTGCTGGAGCGTGTCCAAAGAAGGGCAACGAAGCTGCTGAAGTGTGTACAGCACAAGTCTTATGAGGAAGAGCTGAGGAAATTGGGGTTGTTTAGCCTGGAGAAAAAGAGGCTGAGGGAAGACCTTATTGCTCACTACAACTACCTGAAAAGAGGTTGCAGTGAGGTGGGGGTCAGTCTCTGTTGCCAAGTAGCAAGCGATAGGACAACAGGAAATGACCTCAAGTTGCGCCAGGGGAGGTTTAGATTGGATATTAGGAAAAATCCTTTCTTCTCCAACAGGGTAGTCAGGCATTGGAACAGGCTGCCCAGAGAAGTGGTTGAGTCCCCAGCCCTGGAGGTGTTTAAAAGACATGTAGATGTGGTGCTTAGGGACATGGTTTCGTGGTGGACTTGTCCGTGTTAGGTTAACAGTTGGACTTGATGATCTTAAAGGTCTTTTCCAACCTAAATGATTCCGTGACACTAACTAAGGGACTTAGGCAAGAAAACTTCATTAAAAAGCTAGAATTTTGTTGAACTGATTACATCACCTAGGACAATAGCTGCATAGACTTATTCTAGGCTACTAGGAAACAGACCCATGCAATGAATCTGTTTTGTCCATTTAGTTACTGTTGAATGCAACTATGGAGGGTTACCTGCGGACCCGATGATACACTCTATTTTGAGTGCAACCTTAAGGGGAATCAGGTTAGGTTTAAGGCTTACAAATTGAGCTAATACTGACATCAAGCACTGCCAACTCTATCTGCTCCTATAAAAAATCTGAAATCATCTACTTAAGCTATCTAAAGATGGGTTCTGACTCTGGAGGGTTAAAGCAATTTATATAGTACTGTTTTCTCACTTTTCGTTACACTCTTGAACACCCCCCCCCCCCCCATATCTTGGTGTTTCAATCTGTCTGAGTCTGTGCAATGTTTAAATTGCCTTTGACCTTTGAGCAACTTATCAAAGCAAATGAATTCCAAAGGGAACATCAAACATGACTGTGAGATTTGTTATTTCTCTGAGAAACTCTAAACCCAGAGCCTTAAAGTTCATGTACCCTCACAGAGCTTACAGCTGTGGTGGCTTGGAGAATATGATGGCAAAAGGCCTATGGAAGTAAGGGGTTTTGTGTGGTCTGAGAAGAATGAAGTTAAATTCAAATACTTCTAATTGTTCCCTAGAAACAGACAGCCATAAAAAAGTTAGGTTGGAAGGGACCTCTGGAGGTCATTTTGTGTAACCTCCCACTCAGATCAAGACCAGCTGAGATCTGACTGTTCAGGGCCCTACCTCAATAACAATAAAATAACCAGAAAGAACGTCATGAACTCATAGGGCCTCATGGAGTGTATTTCTCTGCCTCAGCTGTCCTAAAATCAAGTTCTGATTTTTTTGAATGATAAAAAACTGTACAATGTTATGGGTCCTTCCACTAGCACTCGTATAGATTGATAATACACCTGAAATAGACAAAAGATTACAGAAATTAACCGACACAAATTCAAAGATACCGAAGAGTGCTAGAAAGTGTTCAGAGGCAGTGCATTATAACAAATAATTACACATGGGATGTTTGTCTTTATAGTTAAGATTAACTTCTTTCCTCCCTTTGCACAGACTGTGTAGTATATTTCTGTTTGGATAGTAGAGTTAGAAAGAGGCTGTTTGTACAATTCCTTGTCTTAATGACTGAAAATTTGCCCTCCATTAATATTTTATTTTTCAGAAAGCTTTGGGTTTTATGTATGTTTAAGAAAAGCATTTTTCCTAACTCTTGTGCAGTAACACTTCGTGTAAAATGGACAATTCCTCTTTTCAGAAATTAAAGCAAACAAAAAGCCTTTAAGGTATTTCTGTAATCCTGATCCCTAATACTGACTATTTGAATTAGAATGATAACTAGAACCTCTAAAAAATTGAAAATATTTTAAATAGCAACCTATGATAATGTGTTTATTAGTATTTTTCTTATCGTTAAACTTATCACTGTCTTTTTTACAATAGCTTTCTTACTTCAGCACTGCTTTTATATACAAACTTGATACAACATGTTAAATGCAAAGGTTTAAATAAGTTTTTCTCAGAGTTTCTTGGAGTGTCATTAACTTTACCTTTTTTTCCGTATTTGGTCTTGTCCAAAAACACAAATTTTGAGTCACATTTAACCTGAAGGTGTCTTTATTGCTGGTAAATCTGAAGATTCTTAAAAGCAATTCTGATGAAGAGTCACCATATCTGTTTACTGGGGTCTGCTGTTGCATGGCACCTTGAAAACAGAACTCAGTATAATCTGGGATATCATGTTAAAACTAGAAGAGAGTTCTCCTTTGCCTGCTGCTTTTTGCATAGATAATAAGTTGGCAATAACAAATTAGCAACTTGAGTAAAAAAGTTTAGGCACAATAATAATAAATGGACAGTAGAATAAGACACTGGTTAATGAACCCTAAAAGAAACAGAACTGCAGCAGTTTTGCCTCTGGCATCCTGGTGAATATTGCCTAAAACCATAGCTGTGGCAGACAAAAATTCCCTATGGGATCATTGTTGGGATCATCACTGTTGATCATTGTTGGGATCCTCATTCTGATCCATCAGTCAGAAATTGCACATAAATAACTTCTTTGTATATTAGAGGAGGAGAGGGAGAAATAGGGAGAGTCCTATGTTAATGACTTTTGCCACTGAGTACAGACAGAGCTGAAAGAGAACCTCAAGTTAGCAGCCTGATTTGAAGAATGTAGAGAGTCTGAGGCTGCACTTGGATCTGAATTACTGGCTGTGATATTTTGTCTTCTCTTATATTTCAGCCAGCTCATCCTAATGATACAGAGTCATTTGTTTTTCCCACTCTGCTGTCATCTCCACCAAGTTTCCTTTGGGATAACCAGAAAGCTAAAATCAAAGTGTTGCATTTACACAAAAAGGATTCCTTAGTCCTCCTACTTGATGCTTACATAACCCACATCAGCAATAGCTACTGGGTGACTACAATGCGACCACAAGGCCTACTGGACAACAAAGTGATATTTCATTTAACTCTGCTCATTATTTCTTCCCGTTATGACTACAGGAATAACAGAGAGCTGTGCATGACTCCATACTGGGGTAAACACAACTACTCTGATACTTACAGCCAATAACCTTACTCCCCTTTTTCTCTGTAACACCATGGGACTTCATTCTGCAAAAACCCATGGAGGTCCTGGTATTGATGGTTGTTTAGCACCTTCTAAAATTTTTTGCACTCTTACAGAAACCATACCTTGATGAGAGGTGAACACATAGGCACAATATAAGTAGGTGCAAAGGGATTTAACTTTTCCTTAATTGAAGTCCTGCCAGGTGACCACTGACACTCAATGCTATACTTCCCTGGTGGGAAGAAACTAAGCATCTAATTGAGAGTGATAATTGCTAAATATTGATGTCAAAGATGGCACTTCAGCCTGTGTGAGGAGAGTCAGTCTAAATTTGTATTTCACTTAGAATACAACTGGTTTTAGCTTATGTCTTTCTGAATAGCAGTACGCATGTTGATCCACTGAGAATTACTACAGAGGTTTTACGTTGTGGTTGCAGTTCATATTCTTCTGTGTCCGTGGAGTTCCCACTTAGTATGATATTCAAAAAGAGTCGCATATGTAAATACAGACATCCACCCACAGTGCTGCCACCTGTCCACACCACTTCTGAAACACTCACTGAAAGAATATTAATGGTAATATATCAGTGGCGACAAAACCTGCTACGCTCCAGGATAAATGACGCTTGTGCTATCAGAGCATATATTAATATAATTCAGTAGTTTGCATGATTAATAAGAGGTGTAAGCATATTTGAGCAATAGCTGGCATTACTTGTACTAGAGTTCATAGATTCTAATAATTATTATCCCATAAGCACACCAATACATGCTCTGTGGTCCAAGCAAGAGCCAGCATCAGCTGAAAGTCTGTTTACCCCAAAGATGCAGTCAGGCACTTATTTAATCTGTTTCTAGCTTGTGTGGTTACATCATTGTCAGAAATGTCTTTATATGACCTTTTAATTTTTTTTTTTATTTCAAAATCTTTAAGATAATGAAAATAATCTGCTGTAGCAAAACATTAGTTTAGGGTTAAAAGTCTGGTCAATCACCTAGAGACAAAGAGGCCTTTAGGCAAACATCCAACAGCATGTAGCTTATGACCTCTGGAAAAATCCAAATGCTTCCCTAATAATGAGATCAATTACTAGCTCTGTGGATCTGAGATATTACCTTCTCTTAGTATCCCGTGCTAGTTTGCTGGCGTTCCCTGTAATAGGTGATCAAACCTGTATCCTTCCACACCTGCCTTTTTAACCTTGTAACTAACTAAACCCTTATAGACACAAGGGGAAAGGAAAGCAAGAAGCCCAAAGCTGCTACAAGGTCAGGGATCAAGTAAGCAGAAGCAGCTTGTTAACAGCATTCTCAAAGGGAAGCAAGTCACTAAGAAATTATTTGTGCACCAGTGAACTAAAGACACATGGTTTGTATACATCTGTTTGTCAAAGACCCTAGAAACTGCCTCAGTAACGTTGATGCTGTAGGAGGCTGTAAAAGAACAGACAGTTTAACAAAGGTTAGGAGCAGTTTTGGCATATTCATTCCTTTGATGCAGCTTTTCTGTCTGAAAATAATGAGTTGTTGCAGTGACCTCAAAGTGCCAGAAAGCAGTAAACTGGGTGAATAAATGTCAGTGTCATACCTTCAACCATGAATCAGAACCGGAGTTTGTTTTGTTTAATCACAGGATCATGGTTGGATCGACATGTACAGCAGGAGTAGTCATAGTCCAGTTCATTCTAGGAATGGATCTAGGAACAGATCAAGCTACAATACGAAAAGCTTTTCCTGTGCTTTCTAAGTTGTAGGGGCTGTTTTCAGACAGACAGAGAGGCTCTGGTTTTTTGTAGTTCCACAGACCTTGTGAGCACATACTTGATGCTATGTGCCTGTATAAATGCTGAATTTCAGGCAGGAATAGTGTATATATATTCTCTGTTCTTAGCAAATAGCAATCTTTAACACTGACTGGAACTAAGGGTACATAGAATTCAACTAATTTTTTTCTCCATCTTCTGTGGGCCTGCTTCCTAATATGGTGTTACATGGTTTTGTCTCATGCACAGTCGTGCTTTCAACATGTATTTTCTATCTGAAATATGGCTGAGGGATTAGCTGCACTATTAACACTCTACTGCAGCTGTGGTATTTTAAATCACTGCAGGGCTGGTCAAACAGATGAAGATATGCATGTGTTTACACACATACACATATGCAATGGGAAATGCTCTTTTTGATGGGTAAGAAAACAGAGAGACAGGCATAGTGTCCCTGTCCATGCTATCATTTACTAATTGGCTCATTACTGTACTAATACAAAATGATTGCCACGATCATTAAAAAAAATGTTCCCAGTTTGTGTTTCTTTTTACTGTCTGGGTTGTCTCCTTTTCTTGCGTCATAGGTAACTATTCCCACCAACTTGTCTGTGATTTTTTAGGATATGACTTATTAAAAATATTTATATTGTCCTTCCTTATAAACAAATATTACCAAGCTTATGTTAATTGGTTGATATTAGGGCAATACTGAGTGATTTTCCAGCAATGTTTCAGTGTTGCTCAGTAATAAATTTTAGTAAGGGTTTATGACAATCTACAACCTCAAAAATAGGATATTAAAAAGAGGGAAATTATTTGTGTGGCAAATCATGCAAATTCCCTCTTGCTTTCATTCTAAAATCCAAAGCTGACTATGCACTTTTCCCAAAGTAATTACTCACTCAGAGACTTTCATCCCCTAAACAGGGATTGATTGGCAAAACCAGGCCCTTTTCTAGCATCAGTGAGCACTTTGCTATTTTCCTTTAAACCTGCATGCTGTTTTTTTCTCGGAATTTCTTTCAAAACAGCTTCTTAACACGTATCCAGCTCTTTTTAGGGGGTAAAAGGCAAATTCTTTTGGGGCATGTATGTATGTGAATGTAAATGCAATCTGAGCATCTGTGTGCCAGATTCAGCTGTTTAACAGATGAGAGTTTTCTAGATCTCTTGCTGTGCTAGACACACTGACCCCTGGGAACAGGAAACTTTTCCCACAGGACATGTGCATATGGAGCCTTCCTCAACGGGTTTCCTTAAACATGTTTTACACTCTGAAAAAAACCAACATGTTGCCTCTTCTCCAGCTGGGATGGAACAAGGTTTACCTGGAGCTGGGTGTTCAGGAGAGGGAAGCTAAAGTGGTGGGTATAATCCAAATCCAGATGATTGCCTTCAGAATAGTTGATGATTTGAGACATAGGAATGTGGAAACATTTGGTTTTGGAGAAAATATTTCCACCTTATCATTCTCCTTTTACCACTGATACCACTGGAGGATCATATGATAGTGGTCTATTCTACAGACAGGAATAAATAAGATTGTCAGACATTTGCCTGAAGAGCATTTCCTAGACATGTTGGGTCCAACAAGTCCATCTGTTCACACACTTCAAATAACTGTCCAAGCTGCTTGGAAGGATACAGACCAAAAATCTTGTGGTTCAAAGATGGTATTAGTGATCCTGATTGTCCCTAGGCAAAAAGGTAAGAAATGGGTGGTCAGCATTTCTGCCTTCAGAAGAATGCTGTGTTTTTCTGTATGTGGACTCTGGCTTTGGTTCAGCTCATTTCCACTGACAGAGATCCAAGAAACAAAGCAACAATAAGTGAAGCAGACTGATAAGAATGTTTCAAGCTATAGATAGAACAAGAAATGGTTTTCCCATCCTGAAAAATATGCAGGCTTTGGAGGGAAAAAAGGAAAACCAAGACCAAAAAAAGTATGCTTGCATTTAACACTAGAGGTAAGATAAGACTATCGTAAGGATTTTTTGGTTGTTTTTTTGTTTTGTTTTGTTTTGTTTTTAATAGAGAAAAAGATATAGCAATGCATCAGAATGCACAGGGTTTATTAGCATTGCATAACTGTGCTCAGGGAGTTGCTCTGCTCATGTTGGTATGTTTTCTTCACTGAACTTCACTGTGCCATATAGGCTTACTGGTAGGGTTGCTCCATGTTTACTTTAAAGTATGCATTTGCATAAAAGGTGAATAATTTGGTAACAGAAGATGACTTGCCCATGGTGTGGAAGACAGAGTCTTACTCTAATCGGGTAGAGTAGATAACTGACCTGATGTTCCCACAGATCCCAACGCAGCTCTTAAGCTAGGGAAAAGGAGAGCTGGCTGCTCTTTTTGATTAAAATTTCCACTGCTTACTTGATAAACTTATGACTGCCACTATCCTGTCATTGCAAAATATGGCGCTAGTGCACCAAATTCTTCTGATGAAGTTACATTGCAAAAAATTTTCTAACTTCATGCAAGATAAATTGCATTGCTGAAAGCTCAAGACAATTCTTCAGTGACACTGAATGCTTGCTCAAAGTAATGCATCATCTGTGAATGTAGTATTGGTAAACTAAATCCAATAAGAGATTTAGATGATTTTTGGGGAAGTGTAAAGATTCCTCATGTGTTCCTATTCCTCATGCATTTATTTCTTCTTTTGTCTGGTTTTCCAGTGGTAGAATATTCCATATTTTTGGCAGTCCATTTATCTTTGAGATGACTGTATTTTTTAAAGTACTTGCAACAATTTTTAAGAAATAGAAGTTTATATTTGCAGTTCTACAGACTGCTGCTACAGCACACCTAGGTAGAAGTTAATGGGAGTCAGGCGAGACTGAATGAAAGCTGAAAAATTTCATGAAGTCTCACTGCAGTGAAGTCAGTTTGAATTACAGAAATAAAATTAAAGGTCAGAAATTAAACTTTGCCCTTCAGCTTTTTAGTTCCACAGTATTGGCTCTTGCAAGCCAATTAACAGCACTGAGGGATCCCAGAGGAGTGATGGAAGCTCCAGCACTCTGGCACATTTAAAACCAGGCTGCACAATATACCAGAAAATGTGTTTGTAAGAAGCAGAATCCATGGGCAGGAGGCGAGTTGGTTAAGCTAATGGAGCTTTTGTCTTCCTCTCTCTCTCACTTTCATCTTTAAATTCTGTGAATTCAAGGTAAATGTCAACTGCATTGTGAAGGGTTTCATCCTCAAAAATGGCATTTGCCCTGACTACTAATCCATAGTGTGTTGTAACAGAGTGTAACCACTAAGTAAGCGAATCCACTTTTCTCTTACAGTCCTTCTAGGACAAAGACAGAACCCACTCATTTAAAAGTAATGGGAGGCCTTTGACATATTTCTGGATCCTTTATACATGAGACCACAATCAGGAGTTTCATCAAGACAGTGATGACATTTATTTCTCACTAAAAGCAAAAGGAGGCAAAAGTGGCTAGGAGATAGGAATAATTCCTCTCCTCGCTTTCATAAACATTTCAGGACGCCAGCTGTCTGAAGACCATTCCACCCTGAAAAATGTTAGGGTAAGGTACCCAGTCCTCTTGTTATTTAAAAAAAAAAAAAAAAAAAAAGGGTCTTCAGGGAAAAAAGTAATTAGAAAAAAAAGCTGGGATATTTTAGGGGCTGACTTGACAGTGTTGAGCAAATAAATACAAATAATTATATCTTTTCAGCAACAGGCTGAGTCCAAAGTTTCACAGTGATACAGAGTGTGTCATTCATATTAAATTTAAGCACAACAGTTATTTATCTAAATGTAAGCTTGTTAAACTCTCTTTATAAACCCCCTCAGCTGACTATGCAATTAATGCAAATACCTATCTTAATGTAGGATGAACTGTCAAATAGAGGTGCAAAGTACTATAAAGGAGGACAAGGCAGAGAAGGCAACAATTACATCTGTAAATTAAAGTCAGAGGAATCTTAACCATAATAAAATCTTTTTTTTAAGAAACAGCACTGACTAGCTAAAACTTAACAGCAAGCATAATACTTAAGTAGCATTTAGCATTAAATAAAGACCCTAGAGAAAATTTCTAAGATCAGTGAATTCTAGAATGAAAGTAGGTGAAGAGCAGATAGAGGAAGAAAAAAAAAGCATTTTGGTCAGCTCAGGAATATTTTTATTTGTGTTTTCTCTACTGTCGTAGAATGAACATTAGCAGGTGATTGCCCGTACCTATAAAACTATACAAAAGAGATAAATAGCAACTTATGTGTTACAAGGTTCATTATTTAATGCATAGAAGACAATAAAACTTCAAGAGGAGAATGCAAGCGCTGCTCTGACTCAGTCATGCTGGAGATTATATTCTTTTCCTGGAGAACAAACCTCTCTTTGCACTTACCTACAACTGCCTCTAGTGACAAGTACGTAACCAAAAAGTCTTTCCTGCTCTACTGCAGCTTTCACGTTTTCCAGTAAAATAAATAGGTTGGTGTCATGGTTTAACCCCAGCTAGCAACTAAGCACCATGCAGCCTCTCACTCACTCCCCCACCGGTGGGATGGGGGAGAGAATCGGAAGGGCAAAAGGGGAAAACTCATGGGCTGAGATAAGAACAGTTTAATAACTAAAGTAAAATAAAAATAGAACAGTAGTAACAGTAATAATAACAACAATAATAGAAACAAGTAATAATAGTACAATAGTAATTCAAAGCAAGCCATACACTGAATATTGCTCACCACCCGCAACCCAATGCCCAGCCCGTCCCCCAAGCCGCGATCGTTGCCACTCCCCCGGCCAACTCCCCCCGCTCATATACTGCGCATGATGTCACGTGGTATGGCATAGCCCTTTGGCCAGTCTGGGTCAGCTGTCCTGGCTGTGCCCCCTCCCATCTTCTTGTGCACCCGGCAGAGCATGGGCAGCTGAAAAGTCCTTGACCAGTGTGAGCGCCACTTAGCAACTACTTAGCACTACTTAGCAAGAACCAAAACATCAGTGTATCATCGACATTGTTCTCATCCTAAACCCAAAACACAGCCCCATACCGGCTACCAAGAAGAAAATTAACTCTATCCCAGCTGAAACCAGGACAGCTGGCTATCTCTGCTAATGTATATTTGGAGATCTAGGAACTTTATCTTATTTATCACAGAATAATTAGATTGGAAAAGACCTTCTGATATCATCTAGTCCAACGTCCTCCTTTTCAAGTGCCAACAATATTATTGACAGAGAAAAAGTTACAGATAAAATAATAATTGCTGCATATATAACTTGGCAAAAAGTTGGATATTATATTTTACTGAAAAGTCTACTCAAACTGGTAAGATCTATTTGATCTTGCTTGAAATTTGTTGAAATAAAAACCCCATTTTATTCAACAGGGTTTTGGTTTTACCTAGATAATTTCAAGACCTCTTTATTTAAATACTAAAAGATATCTACCAATTTTTTTATATAATGGAACTATAATATATTATAATATACCAATTCCGAATGGAGATGATTTTTATATGCTTAGTTTTTACTTTCTTCAATCGGGAGAATTCTGAGTGTGATTTAATCTCAGATATCAACAAAATTCCTTAGCTTTGACTCTCTACGCTCTCCCTTTTCCCTTGAAATATGACCTTGGAAAGATTCTAGCTTCCTCCCAAACTACATTTTTGAAGTTCAGTTGCAGTTTGCCAAATGCAAGTCTTTCATCTAAAGCATTGAAATGCAGCAAATGTTTAAGTCAAACTTTCTCGTTTGGGATTTTCCTTCTGTATTACTTCCATTGAACCTGAAGTGCTTTTATCTCTGTCTATGGACTAGTTTTAATCTCATTGACTAAATTATTTTTTTATTATTATTTTATAATATGAAGCAGATTAAGTGTGTTCACCAACTAAAAATAACTAAAATATCCTCCTTGAAGATTATTTTGAAATTAGAATAATGAGCTGCCTCTTAAGCAAAGTGAGTTTTGAATCTCACTGAACTTAAGGTTTCAAACCTTCTGCTAGGTACAAATCTCTGGAAGCCTGTGAGACACTGGTACGACGCTAGTATGATGTAACACAAAGTATCACAAGTAGTAGCTCAGTGACCAAATTCTGAGAAGCTGCGGTATTATAAGAGGAAAGGTTTAATAAAGAGAGATCACAAAAGAGAGAAGGAATAGATGCGCAATGGTTCTTTAAAAGAGTTACACTTAGATAAATAGTCATCCAGAAAGACTGACTTCTAGGAAAGGGAGAGATACTGAGAACTAGCTTTATAGTTATTATGACTCTCATGAGCTACACAGCACTTTGGAGTGTGGCTTCAGCCATACTGACATTGTATATGTCTTAATATATAGAATCATAGAATTATAGAACCATTAAGGTTGGAAAGGACCTCTGAGATCATCAAGTCCAACCTGTTAACCTAACTGCCTGGTCCATCTCTAAACCATGTCCCTAAGCACCACATCCACACGTTTTTTGAATACTTCTAGGGACTGTGTATCGCTTCCCTGGGCAGTCTGTTCCATTGCCTAACCACTCTCTCCGTGAAGAAATTTTTCCTAATATCTGATCTAAATCTCCCCCAGCACAACTTGAGCCCATTTCCTCTTGCCTTATCACTTGTTACTTGGGAGAAGAGACTGACCCCTACCTCACTACAACCTCCTTTCAGGTAGTTGTAGTGAGCAATAAGGTCTTCCCTCAGCCTCTTCTTCTCCAAACTAAACAATCCCAGCTCCCTCAGCCACTCCTTGTAAGACTTGTCCTCCAGACCCTTCACCAGCTCCATTGTCCTTCTTTGGACACGCTCCAGCTATATTAATATCTAATACCAAAGAGGCTTAAATTTGTCTCGAGGATTAGTGAGGGAAAAAGGTATGTGAAAAGTGGTTTACATTCTTTAAGGCAAAGGAGGGAAAGAAAGCATGCAGAAAAAAGTAAAGAAGAAAGGTAGTCTAGAGTGACAGTCATGGAGTCAGAAATAATGGGCAAGGATGCTAAAAAAATACACAAAATTACATACTTGATGGTTATGCTTTATTCCTACTTTTTTCCTTAATTTCTCTAGATGAAAAGGTACAATGACTTCTTTGTAAGAAGGTATCCCACACTCTCGATAATTTTTAACATTGGCTTGTATTTTTTAGAAGTTGCCAAGCCTGGTAGCCCAATAGGGGCAAGGATGCCATAGCTCCATGACCCCAGGTCCAGCCAATAATAAGGCTGAGGCACGGGTGTGCACTACAGGTATACATATATATGTGGCTGGCCACAAATACTAGACAGACATGCAGAGCACTCAGACGAGCACAAAGAGCAACAACAGCATTATCCTGTTCCTCTCTCTGGATGAGCAGGATAGTGGTCCACTGGTGAAAATGTGTATATACATATGTGCAATGCCGACCCCATCAGCAGTGGGGCTTAAACACCAGTATCCTCTGTTGCTGGCACCTGAGCACACCAGCCCCTGAGGCCACTCAGGTACAGACCATGTCACTTACATGCATCTGCAAATGCACACACATGCATGCATGTGCACACACACACACACACATACACGCACACATACATTTATACACCCACACCCCACCCCATCAAGCTGGCTGGGACACCCCTGGTCCCCCAGTAGGCAATTCTCCATGGTCTCGCTGTTAGAGACCCACTCAAACCCTTGCTCCTAGGCTACTTCGCCAGCTTGATCTTAGCTAGCGATCACACTTGCATACCCCCACTCAATCTGTTTCCTGGTACCATGGGCACAGGGGCCCTCCAACCCATCGTCTGACCATAGTTGCTGCATTCAGACCCCATACATACACATGCACTCAGAGCAGAGAACTCTCACCTGGGAAAAAGTTAGAAATGGAATGAAATAAGAAGACAGGACAGGCTGTGCTGAGCAGATGTAGAGCAAGCCAGACAAGTTTACTGATGTCTTCATACATCTGATCTGAATTCTCTCATTGCCAGAAGGCACACAAGGCGCGAACATTGTTCTTCCACTTCGATCGGTTCTCAGCCTGTTCTTAATCCTTTCTGATCGAGTGCTCTGGGTCTTGATGTCTTTCCTCCTGTCTATCAGCTTCCAGGTGTCTTCATTTTTTTTGAAAGTTGATGCTCGCCGTTTCTGCAACTTTTTATTTTTTCCGGGAGGAGGTAGTTGGCCTCCTGCGCAACTCCCATGACTTGGAGGGCCAGTGTTTTTTCTGTCAGGGTGGCCTTCCCTTAGGCTGCGTTGGTTCGCGGCACCTTCTTCAATTTTATCCAGTGCACCCTCCAGAGAGGGATCCCCTATCCACCACCCAGAGGACGCGCCTTCTAGCCGTGCAGCCCCAGCCGAAGGTGTCTTCATACATGACCAGCCTCTTTTATCCAGTTGTGTCTCTATTTTGGCATGCTGGTTCTTCCCAGGAGACCACCCTTTCCCTACAGCTGGTTCCCCAAAACATCCTGTAATAAGTCTTGTACAGTCCCAAGAGGCTCTTCCGCTGCATCCAATCATGTGTCCTCTACCTTCAGGCAGTGAATCCCCTCAGTCCCAAAGGTGACCTGTGGAGTTGTTCCTGCTGACTTACTATGATGTCCAGAATCTGATGGCTCCTGTGATAGGCCTGGGAGGAGCAAGTGTAGGCTATTATTCAGGGTCCTCCACCTGTCATTGCCTCGCTGTGTTACTTTGCAGATAACGGGAGTCCAGGTTTTTATCATGTAACTGAACAATTTGCACATCCTGTTGTGTGATATTGTCATCAGAATTAAAAGAAAAAAAAAAAAATCACCCCACTATGTGGGTCATCCTACCTTCTAGTGCAAACCTTCTACCTTCTACTTCAAACATAGGCAACATGTCTCAAACAAATAAACAAATGACTCTCATACAAATAAAACCTTCCAAGATATTTTAACTTCTCAGCTTTTGTTGAGATCACATTAATAATCATGATGTAAAAGAGTGCTTAAATGTTTACTCTGAAGGTATTGTTGACTATCATAAGACTTTGACAATTGTGGTATAAATATTTGGACTCTGAGTGCTGCTTGCAAATTTATGAGAAGGAAATTGTAGAAATGATTACCTTTTACAGAAAAGGATATTTGGACTTTGCTGCTCAGAAAATACGCAATAAAGCCCTGTGATATATTAATTTGTTGGATTACAATGTTGGTCAGCAAGATGTGCATAAACAGAAAATATTTTGAGCAGAAACTTGTGAGGCTGGACTCTATTTCAGTACAATATTTTGGAGTAGGTCTAGTTGTACAGGGCCACTTTTAGCTGTGAACTAATGGGACAATAATGATGTTGTCAACATGAAGATGATGTAAATGACCTACCGTTTGTTCAATGAAACCCAAGTAACCTCACATAACTTCATATAGTTAGATAACTTGGGTTCTAAATGAGTATGTTTGAGGAATAGGTTTTTCCCTCAAGTAGTGCTTTAGGAAAATCTTGGTCATACAGTCTAGCAGCCCAGGAAACTCCAGCTCTTGATTGCAGCTTGAAGGGGATCTGTGGTAGCTTTAATGTGCTTGGTTGGAAATTAATGTGGCAATGATGTTATCAAGGACAGAAAAGTTGTTTATTGATTTAGCTGACCTGGTTGATTTGATTTGCAGCAGTTGAATTTAGAATATTGTTTGAAATATTTCTAAATCTTGGTTTACTCTACTGATTTTACCAAGCTGTCTATAAATGAGACTTAGATTTCAGTATGGTTAAAATAATAAAAGTGCAGGAAGATTCAGATCTCTTGTTTGCAAAAATTCTTTAAACTCCTGAATGGCAATTAATGACGTTGAAAAAAGATGGTCATACTAGTGCCATTTGGCTTTAATAGGTGTTGCACTCTTAAATAATAAGCTTTAATAAAATCACATTTTGCAGATGTCAAAGCTTCTCTAAAGGGAAGGTAGACATAGTTAATTTATTTTATGACGTTGGCTACTTCTAGTCTGAACATTTTAAAAGGATTAATTAAAAAAAAAAAAAATCCCTGTAGGGATCTGTTTGTTTCGAATCCTTTTAATAATAAACTTGTATTATTTATGTTGATTAATATTCAGAATGCACTCCTCAGAGTTGATTTTCAGCTGAGTTGTAATTGCAGTCAGCTGAAGAATGTAATAAAATTATTATAAGTTAGCTGTGATCATGACAGGACTGTTTTATAAGCTTTAAAAAGTTCTTCATAACATAAGAGATAGAATTGAAGTCGAATATGGAGCTTTTATAATATGAAGACCTGAATTTTACAGGCTTATCTGTATAACTATTATATTTTATCTACATAAGTTTCTTAATGAGAAGTCAACTCCAAACAAAATACCAAGAAAAGGATGAATCACTGTCTAATAGTCACAGATAAAATTGCTATTTAATTAGAATGCTAAAAAAAAATCATATGCTTTGGTTTTTATTTTATTTTTTTACCACCATGTCAGAGGTTATGAAAAGGTCATTAACATTTTTTCATAAAGTTTAAACCAGTTTTGTTCTTTAGTTCTGAGAATCTTGAAACAAATAGTCTTTTGTACTTGCATCCTAGCATTTGATACGCTCATTTATTAAGGACTGTTGATTATAAAGTGTCATGGTTTAAGTCCAGCTGGCAACTAAGCATTACACAGCCACTCACTCACTCCCGCACAGTGGGGTGGGGGAGAGAATCAGAAGAGTAAAACTGAGAAAACTTGTGGGTTGAGATAAAGACAGGTAATAGGTAAAGGTTTAGATAGGTTTAATAGGTAAAACAAAAGCCACGTACACAAGCAAAGCAAAACAAGGAATTCATTCATAACTTCCCATTGGCAGGTCAGTGTTCAGCCATCTCCAGGAAAACAGGGCTCCACCACGTGTAACTGTTACTCGGGAAGACAAATGGCATCACTCCCAACATCCTCCCCTTCCTTCTTCTTCCCCCAGTTTTATATGCTGAACATGATGTCATACAGTATGGAATAGCCCTTTGGTCAGCTGGGGTCAGCTGTCCCAGCCATGTCCCCTCCCAGCTTCTTGTGCACCCCCAGCCTACTCGCTGGTGGGGTAGTGTAAGAAGCAGAAAAGGCCTTGACTCTGTGTAAGCACTGCTCAGCAGTAACTAAAACACCTCTGTATTATCAACACTGTTTCCAGCACAAATCTAAAATATAGCCCCATACTAGCCACTATGAAAAAAATTAACTCTATCCCAGCCAAAACCAGCACATAAGGGAAGAAAGAAGAAAACCAACCCTGACATTTGTATCATAGGTCAACAAAAGTTAATCAGCCAGTCAGTTTACAAAAACTGTATTGATTTCTACCATGTTGTCTAGCATGAGGCCTCCAAATTGGAGAAATTAAGGCAATCTAAGGGCACAGATTCTACACAGAAAGATCTTAAATAAAACAAACTTTGGAGCAAAAGGCTGCATTACACATATCAATATCGATATAATCTATGTCTATACCTATATGAAGTAAATGAGTACTTTTTTTTCAATGCAGTTCATCCATCCAAGTTTTAATGTAAAGATTTAGCATATTTCACACTTTATGGAAAATGTCTTTGATATATTTATATCTTGCAGCTAAGCTTTTACATTTTAAATATTCGTGTTTAAAATTTTATTTTAGCAAAACTGTTTTTTAGGTAATATTTTAAGATAATTTGAATTCTAAATTTATGTTATTTTTACCCCATTTTATGAAAGTGTAATAGGTTAGTCCATGTCATATGCAACATAACTCTGTTCTCTTGGTCAGTCAAATGAGTATGCAAGAATGAGGACTGACATATCCATAGTAACTGATAAAATATTTACAAGTGGGACCAATCTCACGAGGATGAGTGTGAGGGAGGTCTCTGATTAAATGTGAAGGGATTTTAGTTTTTAAATAGCTACAGTTTTACTTATGTCTCACAGAAACTGCTAGGGCTTCCCCCCATCACCTTTTTTTCCTCCCTCTGATAGGTGTAAATTGCAGCATCTGCATTAGTCAGCTCTGCATCCTCCTGTATCAGGCTCACTACCTTAGAGCTTCCCGAGGCAATTACTTGTCTATATGTCACAACTGATACTCCCAAGCAGTTTGACATTTCATCTATTGAAATTACTATAGTATGTGTGTCTCTGAGCAAGATAAAAGCCTTTCATCTTACTAATGCAACAGTATCATGTCATTTTGGCAAATCAGATATGTCCTATTGTGAAAAGAGCTAAGTTTTCCACAGCATACCTTATGATTCCATGAAGGAAGCCATGTATAAAGGGATGTGAGTGAATTATAGTAAAAGGAGCTACATAAGCTACATCCATCCCCTATTTTAGAAATCTATTCTCAGATCCTTTCAGTCATAATTTTTGTGTACAAAAGGCACAGTCTGAGACAAATATGGCTCAAAGTCTGAGAGTGATCCATCTCCTTCTGTATGACAACTATCATTCTATTTAATACAAAAAAATAGGGAAGGGGACATTTATTTTAATGGCATTTCAGTAATAGAAGCTGACTGATAAGAGGAAGGAAATAACCGAGGGTGCCGTTCCAGTGTTATGGGGCTATTGTTCCTAGGTCTGTGTGAGCTGTTTCATCCTCTTTACATTTTGACACAAACAAATTTCACAAAATAATTTAAGGGGGGGCCTAAGTGTCTGCGCACTTGTTATATTTGACAATACAGAATGTTTGTCACAATAATAAACATACTCCTCCTCCAACGAAAACTCCTTAAGAATCACAGCTGAGCTGAAACTTCAAGCCAACATGATGATACTCTCTAAAAATACACAGAGTGTGAAGTCAGTAAGAAAAAAGTAGCTTTACATATTGCTTTTTGCATGATATAGAATTACAGCAACCAAGTTAAAAAATAGTCAAGAGGGAAATACTAGAGTTCATAAAGGGTATGTCAGAAGTCTTAAACATTCTATAAATTGTGATGCTGCTTATAGGCTAGGAATGAGGATATGTCATTGACTTAAATGGATTACTTGATTTTTCTTTCAATGCATGAAAGATTGCAGGTCTCCCAAGTCATGCCTAAAGGCTCATAAAAAATGTCTGACAGACAGGGGTAGGTTCAAATTTTAAAACCTATACTCTTTCTTGTTTATATTTCAGATGTATAGGGACCTCAAAATACCCTGGATATTTCTTGCTTTGCCTCTTCTTTGGAAAAATAGAGGGAAATTGTTACAACACTTGACATTTCAGTATCTGATCCAGAGTATGTCTAGATGTCTCATACGGGGCAAAGACAGTTGTTGTCCATGTTGTAAAGAGGTGGAGTGGAGAAAGTGTTACCACTAAATATTACTTCCTAAGAAACTTTATGTTTATAACACTTGGAACTCTTTTTTTCTGGATTTGCCAGAAGCATGCCTTGTGTTATTCCTGTGTTGATCAAACAGATTTTTCTAATTTCAACATCATTGCATTAATTGGTTAGCATTAAACATCTAGCTATAAATTAAAATAACTTGGGATTGAGCCAGTTGGGTTTTTTTGTTGATTTGTTTTTGTTTGGTGTATGTGTGTTTGGTTTTGGTTTTCTTTCTTTAATGTCAGAAGAACAGCTGTTCACAGTTTTAGCTGTGCAACATCCATCCTTTCCCCAGCGGTGACATGAATTCCTAATGGCGAAATAAAGTTACCTTGGGGATTTGGAGTGTTCTTTTGGAAGAACATAGGCAACTATAAATGGACAAGATTCAAACATATATTAAGACCTCCAGATTGTTCAGTTACAAACACAGACACTTGTTCAACTGTGGACAAAACCAGTACTTCCAACCTTCTGATACCTAGTATATTCTCATTTTATAATTGACTGCCATCATAGCTTTATGATATAAGTAGATTTTCAGAAGGAAACTACAAGAGGAAGACCATATGATATAATCAGCCAGAAGTTTGTTCAGATTGTTGAGGACAGTTGTGAAAATGGCAATGAAAGGGGTGCAACTGGCACAAAAAAAATTATTGAGAATATAGGAGGAGATGAAGGCAGAAGCAATGCTTTGAAAATGAGAAGACACTTGTTCTACAGAGGAGACAGGTCAGAAGAACTAGAAATGGAAAAAGCATGATATAAAGGGAGGAGGATTTTGGCAACATAGTCTAGGACTGGTTACACAATCAAGTGAAAATGTGACAAGGAAACAGAATAGGGAGCATGACATGCTGGTGAACTGAGGGGAGAGGAGAAAAATGAGATATAGTAGAAGGCAAATAAAGACAAGAGAAAATGTAACAATTTTTATTTATTTTTCTCTCCAGAGTGACAGGACCAGAGCTGTACATGTGCTAACTCATCTTAGTTGTATTTTTGTATCTCGTAGTACGAAAATGATCATTTCAGATAACAGTAAGCCACCTGCTACCTACCAAAAAATGTTTTTTATCCTTTCATCATCAAGTAAGTAAAACCTGGGAGAAGGGACACAGAGACTTGTAGAAAGAAAACATGTCTTGGAGAAGAAAGATGTTCAACTAAGTTTAACTCAACATATTCCTGTTTTAGTGGCATCCAAGGGGAGAATTAGGGAAAATAATTTAAAAGACCAGCTAGCTCCTTACATATTTCCAGCTCTTCTGTCTGCACAGACTTGAACTTGAAATCCACAGAAACAAATTGAGGTTTTGCATCGTCCTCGTTGGCATGCAAACTGTATGTAACAGCAGATTTGTTACAGAGGATAAGGCACACGAACCAGTGTAACACATGAGCAGGATTCATCTTGATTGAGCAAAATAAACTTACATCAGCAGCGCAGTGAACACAGAGAGTAGTATTTTTTCACTTGAGTAATGGACTCTCACCTAAGAAATATCATGTGAGAGTAATGGCTAAATAATTTGTGTCTACAAAGGTCACGAAATAAGTCTGACAGTTGATTCCAGTAGTCATCTGTGTAAGCAGATGTCTCTACTATTTACAGTACACCTAAAGAACTTTCCTTAACTTTGGACAGTAGCTATGTTATGGAGTTTATTAAGGCTGCTGAGAGACCCATATTGTGGTAACAGCTACTGCAAATCTGGACACCTGTGCTGGAGCAGGCACTGCACTGCACTCTGTGTTATTTTTGACTTTGTAGGATCATGAAGAGAGGGAAGGAAAAGACATATTTTAAAGGTACCCAGGGACCCAGCTTCTATCTAAATCAGTTCTTCAAGAAGGTGACCTTCTCTGCAAATGAATAATAACTAGAACCTTTTGATATTCCTGGATAACATATCAAGGTAGTGTTAAAATCAGTGAGAAAGTGAGAAAGACCTTAATTTACATGACAGTGTTAGTAGCTCATATTTTATGGTATGATGTAGCAGTGTTGTAAAAGCACATTTCTAAGGATTTCTGCTGGCATGACTTCCCCCTTTCTGTGCCAGTAAAAACTATAGCATATTTGCAAGCAGGAAAGATCCAGTGACCATGTTTGCTTCTGACTTCAGAGAACTGGATTCCTCATGCTGATTCCCATTCTCTTGGGTTCTTTCAAGTGGATGGAGACAACAACACCTCTTTAGGGATTTAAAGGAAGGTTAAAATAAAATTTTGGGATAAATATTTTCCAATAGCTCTTTCTGACCAGAAAGGGAAGGTGCAAGTTCCCAGTTTGGGATCAGGCATGAGAAGTAGAGGAACCTGGACTAGGAACTGTCACTTAGTAGAGGGAATGATAGATAAAATGTTGTATCAGATAACAAAATGAAGCTGGAGCTATTGCTATTTTTCCTTTTTAATGACTGTAATGAGCATGCACTACAGTGAAGCAGCAGTAGGAGAAGAGCAGGAAGTTGCAGGAGGGGGAATTAGAAGTAACTTAGTCTTAGGCTGGCAATGAATTTCGCACTGTAAGTTTCATCTTCAGATCATTTACATGACCTGGGTGACTATTTGCAGATGAATCTTTGTGCTACTGTCTAAGTTAAACAAGATTATGTTTGCTCTAGGTATGTGATGCTGATTTGTCCCCTTAGTTTCTGTAGCCTTTTAAAACATGACTGCACTAGGGGATTTAGTATGGGTTTTGACACCCACTATCTTTTTAATCCTTTCTTTTTGTTGGTAATCACAGAAACTCAGGCAATGAAATCTGAAAATCATTCTTTCTGGCATTTGACTCTAGCAGATTCCTTGGGCCCTTTTTTTTTTGTCAGCTTCATGTTTGCCTCTAGCTGTGACAAACTGGGATGCTGCTTCTGTTTTTCTGCTGGTTTCCCTTTCCTTTGATTCCGCCAAAGTCTTTCAGCATATTGATGGATTTTAGATTTTTCAAGGATGATTATATCCAGAATTAACCCCTTGATTACTGGAGAAATAGCTTTCTTTTTTTGTGAATCTATTCCTTTAAAGGTGCATTGGTAGTAATATTTTTACTTCGTTCATGTATGTCATTGGGAAGTAGGAGACAGATAGTGAATTTTAGTCTTTATCCCATGCAAAACTTGCATTTAGAAAGCATAACAAAACAACCAACCAAACAGAAAACAGCTCACAAATTTTGGACCCAGATTAGGATTCAAGACTTCTGTAACTGTAGGACTTTTAAAATTCTGGCATTAGTTTTAAATCATCCTTGGATCTAAAGATGACAAATCAGTTTAACTGAACTTTTTGAAATGCATCTTCTTCCTGAATGTAGTGTAAAGCTAAGTGAAATCTCATTTTAAGATCTATTAAGGAATCTTTCAAGTCTAAGTCGGCAAAAGGGGGCATACAAGGAAATTCATATAATCTAATCCTGCTCATGTATTATACTTTTGCACTTTACATTTCAGAGTCATACAAGGCTTTCACAAAGCTCCTTTTAGGCTTGTATTTATGAGAGTAATATGTTTACAGGATGCAGACGCGTATGAAAAGATCGTTTCTTACAATGCGCTCCAGTAACACATCAGTGTCAGTCATACACTGGTAATAAAAGTCAAATAAACATCAGTAAGTGAGAAAATAGAGTGCTTGTAGGCTTCATATTCCAGGACCACTTATATCTACATTGGCTGACACACTCAATACATTTAAGTGGTATATTGCAGTCTATCAACTTGCCTAGCTCTACGGCTTATCACTTTGAGCTCATCACATTCATTCTTCAATTTTAGTATTGCTTGCAATAGTTCTTTCAATTAATTCTAGGGATATTTTTGCACGTGTATTTGCACTAACTTTTCAGAATTACCAATAAAGATTCACATGACATTACAATCAATATCTATTAGTCTTAATTTGTCAAGATTTCACATTAGCTCATGACAACTATTTTATTTACAAGTTAGCAATTCGTGCATAATAAATGAACAATGAACCCTTCTATGACTGCAATTTGTCTGTCATTTATTCTGTAATAAGATAATTATTTGATATAATTAATGAAAAATGTAAATATTGTGTATTTATTAGCTTACTACACGACAAATGAAAAATAGCTTGCTTTGGGATTTTACAATGCACTTATATCATTTAAATACATTTGTATTGGTACCCAAAAGTGTAATCATAGTATTTAAGAAATGAAATATAATGAATCATCCAGCTAATTCAAGCACAGATAAATGGAAATTACTGATAGTTTAGGGTACACTTTCAAAGCTGGGAGGAGGTTAACATCCAGGTTCCAAGTGATTTTAATGGGAGTTGCATAGCGCAATCCCTGTGCACCACTTTGAAAAAGTTCCTCTCAGTCTAATGGGTTGCCATTAAAACTATCAAGAAAAAATTGTGGGACGTGGAAGCTCCTCCATCTTTTTGACATATTTCTCTATGGAAAGAGCAAGAACTGGAAGGGAAAAAAAAACAACGACAACAAAAAAAAACTTTGAATTCTAAGGTTTCTTCTCTTCTAAAATAAAAGACCCATGCTTGCTTACTTTTTACTGTATACCATGTTAATTTTTTGATGCCTGTCTCATTATTTGGGGTTGTACTAATTGCAATCAGTTTGTGGGTTTTCTGATGAGATTTTCTTAAAGTGGATGAGTCCTAACTGTATTCAAAATGTGCAGTGGATTGTTGGAAGCGTCTTTACTGAACGAGAATACCAGTTATATTAAATTAAAATTTTTCAGTGGGTATTTCCAACAGAAGCCAAAGTTACTGACAGAAAACTGCCTAGATACCTTGCAGCTTTGGGCTTTGGGTTCCTGGCAGTTCAGCATTGCTCTTAGAAAGCCTTAAATCACTGACTCCTTCCTCAGTAGCTTTTAGCTCCTGGTGTTTTGAGACTCAGTTGCTCCATGAAAACCTGTCTGGTCCCAAAACCAGTGTTCAAAACCACTGTAAATCTAAGTTCTGAGGCTCCCCAAACTTCCTACCTGCCTGCAAATTATGACATTATTTTGAAAGAGAGAACTCACATGCACAGAATTATTCACAAGTAATTTTCAGATTAAATTAATTATTTTTTATTCCAGAATTTCAAACAAAATGCAGTGTCAGATCCCAGTGTGCTCTGCTTAGGCTTTTATGGTGCTCATGCTTTTAAGCCACCCATATGACAATGAAGATCTCTCCCTGTCTTGGGGAGCTGCCAACTGGAATGAATGAGATTGCAATGTACAAAAGAAATCACAACTGTATTAGAGAATAGGATATAGTTACATATGAAGCTAAAGACGAATGTCTGCATCCTACAGTTGCTGATCAATGGTAACAACAGCTCACATGGAATAAAACTGGAAGGAGAAGCATTAACTTGCCTCTCCTGTCTTCACGTGGTAGCGCTGTTCATCAGAAATGGACTAAGCAGAACAGATTACACAGCAGTGTGATTTAAGAATGATTCTCTGAAAGGAATCTTGCAATGCCTTATCTTCAAAGAATTCCCCATTCTACTATTTTCATGTGAGATGGCAGTTTACCCCACAATTAAAATCCTAAATACTTGCATGTATCTGGGAAGTGGAAGAGTGTGAGGTGGTACAAAAAGTAAACAATTCAAGTGCCTTAAGTGTTAGAAATAATCTGGAAAAAAATGTGTTGGAGTAACTAAAGCAAAATTCATCCCTCCCTCACCAAACTTGTCATTCCACAAAATAATAATTAATAATAATAATAAAAATAATAACAACAACAACAACAACAATAAGTCAAATTTGTTAGACTAGAAAAAGAGGATTTTTTAATTACCCCCAAACCAGAATTGCAGAAGTACGAAATGTTCTAAAATGACTACATACTCATCTAAACCTGTTGAAATAGCAAAAAGAGTTTTCCTGGGATTGTGAAAAATTAAACTTCTGTGCCTGAAAAAGAAATAATGTACAAAATGTTGCTAGTGTACAGACCAGTCCAAGACTGGTTTCAGTGAAAAGAAACCAGTCACTGGATGACCTTAGAAGTTAATGCAAGGGGCCCCATCAGCTATAGCAAGTTACTTTCCTGAAGCTCTATAACCTGAGAGGAGATCAGAGAGAGCTGGGTTCTCAGCTGGCTACCTGAGCAGCCCTCCTGCTAGCAGCACTGAAAAAGGTATCAAAGATAATCTATTACATGTCTCTCACTCTCTTCTAGCCTATAAGGGAATGCCTGTGGAGATACTAGAATAATACTAAGCTATCATTCCATCTAGAACTGTAGTGAAAATTGAAACCAGTCATGAATTTGCCACTCGGACAATTTATAAAACTACCAGTCTCGTTTAGGTAAGGACTTTAAATACATGTTTGTCTTATCTTTGGGAGATGAACTAGTTATCTGAAATAGTTAATTATTTTGTGGAAAGGGTATACTTGAATAGGTAGGAAGAGTATACATTATCTAAGCATTAAGTCAGCCACTAAATAGTATAATGAGTACTTGTGTTACACTAACAGTTTCCACTCTAAGTACTGAAGAACAATTTGAATCAATAAGTGACTGCTAGGAATATGAAAGTCTTGAAGACTTTATATATATGTGAGAACAATACACTATTTAGGAAAGTGTAATGTTGTGTAAATATGTAACTGTAAGAAAAGTATTTCTAAAGTATATTCACGGAGAACACAACTTTTGATTTCGATAATCAGTGTTTTCAAAGGGCAGTAATTGTGAAGACTTCAGTTACAAACAGTCAAGATATACTTTTAATAAATAATATTTAGGCTTACATTCAGAAGTAACACATTTGTGTTAAAAGCACGCAACTGAAAACATATTTCAAAAGAGAATAACTGATATCATGGCATTCATTGTTTAAATTCCAGCTGATTTCAGTTACAACTAAATAATGCTTGATTTCACGCGTCTTATTAATAACTGTCTTCCGTAACTCCATGATGTTCACTTTTCAGCTCTTCCTACACAGCCCTCTTTGTTCATCCCGCCCCATCCTTTTTCACTTCCCTCCTCTTTTCTTTTTCCACTGCAGATCTCTTTAAAACTCAAATTACCAAGCTCTTCTCAACTTTTATTCACCCTTTCAATGTTCTCCTAATTCCCATTCTCCTATAACCCAAGCCAAAGACCCGTAAAATAATGTATATTAAAATAAATGTTACTAGAAACAATCATGTGTGTCTTTTCACTTAGCTCAAATAGTAGTTTGAAGACTGAAAATAGCTAAGATAATAGTGACTTTGAAAAATAAGTTGACAGAACCCATAAATCAGAAAAAGTACATCATACATAAATGCTCAATCCCTGTGTTTTTACATTGCATTCTTCTTCCTTCTTTTGAGTTCAACTTCCTGGAGTTAGATTCTCGATGGATTATAAGAACATGCCTTCCCTACTTCTGTGACAGATTAAGGCAATTTAAATGCTGTCGGTTGCATTTCCTTCCCCTTCTTTCTTCTGGTTGAGGTTCTAACCTGACCATGCGAACCAAGAGAAAACTATCCCTGTAGGATCAGTTCTTGCACCTAGTGAACTGTATTAGCTCACCATAAGGCGTATGGGTGGGGGACAGAGGTGTAGGGCTGGGGAACAAAGATGAGGACCAAATGGCAAAGAGTCTCAGTACAGTTTGTGTTCAGCTGCTATCAAACTATAACCTCGTATTTGAATGTTCATGCTGCCTAACCTTCCACACACAGAAAGTCCCTCTGACTGATATTTAGAGATGATTTATGTCCAGCCTAACTACCCATCCTGTATTATAAAATTTACACTTATATGTGCCTCTTACATATGTCAGTATGACATTTTCATACCTTCTGAGGGAATAAAATCGTCGCACTTCAGCTGTAAGACCAAACATGCTGAGGACATAATTTTTGAAAGTCCACCATCTGAAATGAATATGCCTAGCATCACTAGGGCTGCAAGACTTTAAACAGGACTTTGCAGCATGCAGCAACTTGCTATAAGGCAAGTTCTTCATCCTGATTGCCAGCTACTCATCAGAGACATACTCTATACAACTCTCAAAAATGATGAAAGAAAAAGTATATCTGTCTCATTTGGTTTGCTTTTATGGAGGTTATCACATTTTGGCTATCCCCCAGAAGGTACAGACTGGATAAGAAAGAGCAGGGTGTGTGACTAAGGAAGGTAGGGTTTGATTCCACTGTCTCCATATGTACTAGCTATGAGTAAAATGGTGTGCATCTTTACAAAGGCAAGGAGTTGCTATTCCTAATAGCATTTGCAATCGAATTAATTCTGTCTGGGACTGAATTTTTTTTCCCATGAATTTCACCTACAACACCCTCTTTCACACCCATTCTAATCTTCTCTTTGCAAGTGTTTGGAAAGGGAACTAGTCTCCTCACACACCTGTAAATCATCTTTCAGATAAAAGAAACTCTGCAACAGAGTTAATGATATTGCAGAAACATGCTATATAGGTATAGTAGGACAGCAATTTTGTTCTACTTGTTTATTACACTGATGTAGGTATGCAGATGTCTGAATAACGCCGTAACAATTTTTGAGCATCCAAATTATATATTTGTTTCATTAGACTGCACGGCTACTGCATTAATTACAGCAAAACAAAAACAACAAAAAGCCTTACAGAACCATCTATTCCACTAACTAACCTTTGCATTTTCAAATTAAGTAATAAATATCTTTTTCTCTCACAACAACAGAATTAAATGCTATGGCATTCATTTAGCAGGGGAAAGGAACAGTAAAACAGAGTAACGAAGAGGAAAAATATAGTTTCAGTTGATCCTTGTGGATAACTACTAAAATTTCAGTTCTCCTTGACCTGCAAACTAAGATCATATGTCTCATGAGAAAGGATATTGACTTGAGATTTGTAATAGTTCTGTGTCTACTCAAGCTGGAAATCGCAGGTGCTTCAGATCCTACTATAGGGTGTTGACCCTTATGGGATCAATGAGATGGTCAGAGGCATAGTAAAGGTGGAGAGTACATATTTCTAAACAAAAGTAGATAACTGAATTTTCTTGAACATCAGAAAGTTTGGGATCCCACCTTTGATCTCAATTTTCAATTGAATTCAGTAGACTTCTACTGAATGGTGACTTTAATAAGTAAAAATAAGGAAAACATCATAAGCTTTACAAGTAGAGTGTAAATTCATTTTTTCTTTTACCTGGACTATTGGAAATGTTGAAAGCAAAACACATTTATGATGAGAGACGAACAAGACTGGACAACTTCTGGGACAATAACTCCATCAAAGTCACGTAAACTTGATGATCCAGAGGCCAGTCTCCAAACTGCTGATGAAATAAAGGTAGGGTATATCAGGGCAAAGATTACCTAGACATGAGCTTGTTTCTCTCCTACATGTCTACCACTGGCCATTATGAGGGGCAGGATATTGTGCCAGAGGGATATTTTGTCTGATTCCATAGAGCAGCTCTTCTGTAAAGTGGACAGAAGCTAAATACATAGAACTCTATTGCTCTCTCTCATGTTACTAACAATAAAAAGTATCTTTATTAAAACTTGTGTGAGAAAAGACCCAGATCTAAAATTTAACTGCTAATAAGATCTGCTGTACTCTCCATTTGCCTTTGAGATTTTTAGAGCCATATTCTAAAGCAAATGTGACCAGAACACTAGATACAAAAAGTTTCGCTGAATATATGTGTCTCTGTATACTAAATAAGATAGTATATTGGTAGCTGTCACCTTAGGGCTTCTGACCTGCAGCCAGCATGCCCTCAGAAAACATAAAAATTTTCTCATCTGCACAGTATATTCGTTTCTTTCTTTTTTGGTCCCAAATTCAGCCAAATGAACCATTAAGTGGAACAGACAGAGCAATGGAGCTGATGAACAACGAACTGAAACATGCCTAAGGCAACAAACAGGGTTTTAATTGCTTAACTTTTATTTCACTAATGTCTAGCTCTCTAGGTGATTGTGTGACAAGAGTTTTCACTATGCTATTTATTTTGAATCAGGTATTTGTTGTAATCCTACTGATGCATTGAGCCATGATCTCGCAAGCAACAGCTTTGATCATTTCACCCCATGCTCCCCTCCTGCCTAAATTTTGATGCAATTTTTCATCATGAGACTGGAATTTATTAGACATGTCCCTCCACCAAGAATTCTGGATACTGCTATCAGTTTATTGTGAATTTCTCTGACAAAAGCACTTTGTACAAACTATGAGCAACTGAACAGAGAGTAAAAAAAAATAGAAGTTTAGAAGGCTAATGACTCTCTCAATGTCTTCATCTTAGAACAGATCAGAAAAAATCTTTTGGTGAAGAAGAAGAGGGAGTGCAGAAGTTTAGCTCATGCACTGAAGGAAACGCAGGTGACCTCCAGTGACTTGTTCTGGCGCTGTAGATTAACATCGCTGTCCTCTGGTAGAGTTTGCATCAATACAACAAAGATGGTGGAGTGAATGTCACTACTCCTACCCTTGGCTGAATCTGCTGTGGAGAGCAGCTTTGGGAAACACAGCAGATATACGTGAAGAAACCTGAGAGTTAGTTGTTCAGACAGGACCCTGGTGAAGGCTGTGTACAAGTCCTGTGCGGAGTTCATAGCTGCACAAAAGAGAATCCTCTTATTCTTTTTGTCTTCCTCTTTTGCCTCTTTTATTCACCATGGAGTGCACGAGCAAAGAGCAATAGACATTTCACTTGTTTTACAGGGATCACATTTTAAGACCTTTTTTTTGGTATGTGTTTTGTGTTTGCTCCTCTCATCGCTTCAACTGTTTCCTTTTCTTGTCTTGACTGATTATCTCAAAAAATGCTCACATGTTGGAATGAATGACACTTCACTTAGAGCTGTTGCTTCCCTGCCCTGCTTTGTGTAATGAATTTGTGTTTATAAATTCACAGAGAACAGGGGAAGACATTTTTCATTACTGTTCATGTAGTAAAATCCTCCAGTTTTATTGTGAATTCTTGTCATAACCCAGGAAGCATTTGAAAATAGTAGAGGTATCAAAATGCTGAGTAACTGAAGACTGGGGAGGCTATATCTTCTCAATTTGTCACAGGCAGTAAAATCCCTTGAGTTAACTTTATATCTTACATTTTGCTGGAAGGAACTATAACTAAACATTTACAACACCAGTCCTGCTCATACATACTCTTTGTACAGGGCTGCAAGACAATCATTTGTCGTCAGGCTGCTTCCCCTTTCTCAGAATTTACTGACCTATCAACACTTTGCCTGGTGAAAAATGGCATTTGTGGATCAGAACCTAATAAGATTTTGGATCAAGCTAACACATAAAATTCATATGCCACTATCCTATACCAAGATTCTTTTTGAAAGTGAATGCTGCCCATTTCACTTCAGATACCATAAGTTTTATGCATCCTTCTGTAACCTTTTCTGAAGCTCATATGTTCAAAATTCAGTAGTTGTGTCTCAGGAACTTTCCTTGATTAAATAAATTAGCTCAGTGATCAAGCTCCTGACTCGTGTTAAAACTCAGGTTGCCAGCAATTATTCCTCCTGACAAAAAAAAGTTTATTTATCAATGTCTGCTTGTTACAGCGTTCAAATAAATCTGTTTCTAAGTGAAGTGCCTGATTTACTGCCCGAGACTATCTGAAAAACATGACCATTCAACCCAATATCAGATTTACACCTCAGCTCAAAATACACTCAAGTGGGTGATGTTGCCTCTAGCCTTGACTGATAATGAACTGATCTGTGATTTGACATTAAACTCAATTATTGGAAAAGGAAAAAAAAAGGCACCTTTCACATACATTAGTAAAATTGTCACTGTATTTTATCTTCTATTACATCAAAGAGACTTCAGGATTGCTTTTCTCAGGTTTTATTGTTAAAACATTTTAATTAAAAAATGTTTGCAAATTATTTTCTGAATTGTTGATGGGAACCAGGCACAAAAGCTAAGATTTGCATATGAAAGCAACAACTCTATGATATCTAGCTGTCAGCATTTTTTCAAAAGGAATGTAAACCTGCCAAAGACTCTTTAATGTTGTAGCACATGCTAGGGTCTTACTTCAGACTAAACTGTATAAAAAGAAAACATAGCTTAGTCTGCCCTGGTTGCCTTCCAAAAACTTAAGATAAAACTTGTACAGTTTAGCTTTTTTTGACTTGAATGTAGTGATACTTTAAGTGCTCAAGGTAAGCAGTATAAATCCAATTGATGGTGTTTCACCATATTTAAATGGTTTTTTGCTTTCTTTGTGCACCAAAGTACATGTCATTACAATGAATTGTCATGTCTTATCCCTCTAGGTAAATGCCTCATCTGTGTAGGCACATTTGGCCATATTCATTCAGGCATGCATAACTTGGTGTGGTATATATATTGCTGAACAGTAGGACAGACTCATAAGTGAATTCCCTGCTCATCATGATTGACTTATACGGAAGTATGGCAACTCTTGCTGGCTCAATATCCATTCATCAACGTTCACCTGCACTGTGTGTGTACAAAGATTGTTGCTGTTGGAGTACACATCGATCACCTTACCTTTTTTTTTTGCATAAAATTTTAAATCTGCATTCTGTTCACTATATCCTAGGCAGCTGAATGTTACTGTCAGGATTTTTTTTTTTTCCTTATGCAGCCTTTTGCTAATACCATCATATATCCATGAGGAAAACAGTCTTGCATTCAAGTTTCTTTTCCAACATTGTAATTGAATGAAAGTGTACATGCTTTTTTCTAGAGCTGATGGCTGCAGATATGCACAATCCCCCTCCTTCTTCCAGTGCGTTTTTGCCTGCTCCCTCTAATGGCTTCTGACATTTGCTGAATGTTGCATGCCACTAACCACTCACTGACCCTGCTGTACCTGAGTACCAAATCAGAGGAGCTGGGCCAGATGTGTCTCCCTTTCTTCTGTCTAAAGGAAGAAACATGAAATGGGCACCTCTTCTATACTGAAGTGCTAAGCATACGGATAATAATACTTAAATGAGTAAGTAAATAAAAAAGATAATTCAAGCATTAAGTTCTGTCAGTTTTGACTGTTTTTGAAAGTGCTTGTTTAACAGTCATTCTCGTTAGAATGTATTATTTCTCTGAGCAATAACAACTTTGCCTTTTCTGAAACCATCTAGGGAACAAAAGGCTCTAGGACACTGAAAACCATGTCAACCAACAGAATAACTTTCATTTAATTATTTGAAGGTCAGAACTTTCACTTACCTTTCCACTATATTAATTTCTTCTGTTTTTTTCCTTGGACATTTTTCAAGGTCAGCAATATGTTGACTATTTTAAGTTAACTGGTAACAGATGTACTCTTTTGCGTACATCTTACTTCCCCTCCTGAAATCTAAAAACTCAAACCAGCTTTAACAGTTCTAAATATAATACCTATTTTATAGCTCCTAATTTGCTGGCTTTCACAACAGGGTAGTTTTTTCATTAATTCTTTGCCTCAAGCCATTCTTCAACTATAATTCTGTTTTGCCTAACAGTGTTTAAAAGAGTCCCTCAGCACTGGCACAGACTTTACACAAACTGAGTCTCAGCTATTTCCAGTACAGATTCCTTCTTAATATTGATTATGTTTTTTTCCACCAGTAATTGTTTATTTTTGATCTCTAAAATTCACTAACTCTGAATCTCAAGCTGTTCAACTTTCACCATGGATAATTCACTCCTCTACATAAGGAAACATTTAATGGGAAAGATGGAAACAGGAATGGCATAAATTCATTGTAACAGGGGAAACTCCAGAGCAAGAAGATAGATGTGCCAGTTCTCAGGGAGTCTGAGGAAAGAAGGCACAGGAATATTAAAAAGTACATTTACCATAGTGCCTGTACCAGAACCCCCTGTAGTTTTCAGGTACTACACTAATGTGCACCACTGAGCTTTTGAGTCTGAGGAGTAAGAGTATTGTGTGTAACTTCAGGCACAGCCACAGTAAAAGAGACGACACAAAGCCTGTCCTCTCATGTCAAAAGAGAAGCTTCTATTGATTTCAGACAGAGATTAATCAAACCTAATAAGAAGAAACATAAACTTCTAATGAGAAAAATCACCTTGAAATATTATTGCAGAAGTGCCTTTCTTGTCTCAGATATTGGTGTGAATACAAGGACTCCATTGCTCAAGTATCAAATTGTTGGATCTATCTCAATAGATTTGTAATATGAGTCTGGCCTTTTATGTGCATAATCAAAATTTGACTTGAGATGTCTCCTGTGACAGCAGAGAGAGTTTTTCTCCTTTTTTTACAAGCACACTAATTAACTTGCAACGCTAAGCTTAGTTTGGCACCCTCATTCGTCTCCAAAAATTAGGCCCAGGCACTCCTCTAGTGACTCTCCTTAAATTGGATCTGCTGTAAGAACACTTATGTCCTTCTGTCTAGCTTATTTTTATCTGCACAGCTGAAATATATCTGCATGACCTCCTACTAGGACTTCCAGCTGAACTTCACAACTCAGTATGTTGTGGTTTTTACTTCTTCTAAGCTGATACAGTTAAGTAAAAAGCAAAGCCATGAGTCAAATGAATCAAGCCTCCTGCCTGTTGTCAGTTATCCCGTGTGAATAAAGAGTGGTTAATGTTCAGATGTCTATAGACAAAACATGCTTGACTTTATATATCTGTTTATATTTACCTTGCCTACATAACAAAAAGTCTCAGTGGCTCCTGCTTGTTTGCTCACCTTTATGATAACAAATCTGTAGTCCTGCCAAAGTGTTCTGAATTCTGATGTCAGATGAGGAACAGCCACATAAGCTGTTTGCACATGATTTTTAGCTAATGTTAGCTACTGATATTGAGCAAAGAGAAAAAAAAATGACTACCTGAACCCTAAGTAACCTAGAAGAAAATTCAGCTGAGTTTCTCAATTCTTGGCCTGACATATTCTTGCAGAAAATAATAGTAATGTTATGTCAGCCTTTGGGACAAGCAAGTGACATTGGAAGTGAAAACCAGTGACCAATGACAATGCAGTGACCACATGAGTCACACAATCAGTGTTTAAGGGAATTATATTTAGCCTGTAAGATTTTGCCTGTTTTGCCAAAGTTACTCAGTCTATCAGCTACCCCATTGCTTGACTGTGGCTAACAAGTGCTCATATCGTATTATTAGTGATGTAATCTGGTTCACAAAATCATGAAGCTTTCCTGCTTCATACGAAGGTTTATTGTTTTTGAAAGATGCCTAGAAAAACCCTAGCCCTTAGCTGGTTCAGTATCAGAGTACAGTGGAATTTAAACTCACCTTCTGTTTTGCCCTGTCATTAGCAGATGAGGAGTATACAAAGACACATCTCAAAGATCAATACACTGTAGCCTCAGTGCCTTAAAGCATTGGTCTACAGACCACTAATTATTTCTTTGTCATCAGTCCTCTTCCACCAAAAGAGCACTGATTAGATGAGTTTTCCCAAGACAAATTATTATACTGAATAAGACGTCTGCTGCTGCGCAACATATACTTGTCCTTAATAAGCTCCAATTAATTGTAATCAACAGCTACAATGAGTAAGATGGAAAAAACATTGTCATATCTGTGTCTGCCAGGTACTGATCCAAACTGAACAAAACCAGGTGTCTCTCAAAAAACAATGTCACCAATACTAAAATTATTATTCTTCTTGTCTTTGGAACGTAAGTTCTCACCATAAAAAAACTTCCCTAATAATAGATGAAATAGTAAGTAACAATAAAAGTTGACTCTTCCTCAGAGCCTGATATAGCTGCAGCTGATGTGAGTGGAAGGAGCCACTAGCTTTTGGGGACCCTGGACCTAGACCTGAGAGGACTCAGATCTTGATTCTCCACTGTGATGGGCTACAGTAGCTGAAAAAAAATGGTTACTTGGAAATATTCAGAAATGCTAGGGCAAAGCAAAAAAGAGAAAGAGACTGGGTGATGAAAGCAATGTCACAGCCCATCTTATTAGTCCATCCAAGAAATTAAGGATGGGTTAAGAGAGAAACCTACAAGTATTTGAAATACAGAACGACTGCCTTCAACACTCCACCAGGAGGGACTGAATTTAGGTGTACGCTGGTGGCTAACCTAGGATCTCTTCTGTACCCTGCCCTTTCAATCATACACAGGAATGAAGCAAAGGTACAAAACACAGTTATTTTAAAAAGAGCTAAAAAGCTGATTTGGGGGAAAAAATAGTAAATTCACAAAAATATGGGGAAAAACTGAGAACTTTTCCCAGTAAAATACATTTTACTAAGTGTATATTTGATCTCTGTGGAACAATACCATTTATCTCTTTTGAGGGATTTTTGGAGGGCAATTGGATGGTCATTTTTTAAGGCATTTTCTGACTTCCCTTATTATACTTGCAATAGTAATTCACAAGCCAGGAACAGCTTGTATAATGTCACATTGTTTTTAATGGGTAGCCCGTGGCACTTGTTGAAAGGAAGGAAATTCTACATGCTACTCATACCATGTTCAAATATACATGCAACCATGTTTGATATCCATGAAAGAAGCTTAGTACCTTTGACAGTATTATAGTTTAGCATTGCCTACATTATGTATTATTCAGGTTACTATACAACTCCTTGTTTTCAGAGTCCATATTCTTGATTATTAAAATGTATGCTGTAATCAAAGTCTATGGTAGATGATGGGAGATCCAAAGGAGAATTTAAGATTGAGTAACTGGAACACATTCTTCGCAGGTATTGTAGAAGTTAAAGAAAGGGAATGGCACATTAGTCCAGGCTGCTGTCAGTACAAGATTGTTCCCTACAGTATATTTTCCCCTGCTTTGCGTAGTAGAATTGTAAATATTCCTAGAGATGGAGAGTTTTTCCACCATTTCCCAAGGGACATTATTTCACAACTGAATAGTGCTTACTGTCAAGTTTGTTGGTTTTGTTCTGTTAAATTGTCAAAATGAATATTTGCACATCTTCATTTATCTATTTAGCAGGCCATAAAAACAATAATATCTCAACATGCTTTTTAAGTAACAATATCAGAAATGTTATATATTCATTTTCCAAAATTAAAAGCAGTATGTGAATTACTTAGCTTACAGCACTGAAGTATCTCTGCTCTGCCACTGTTTGTACTCAAAAAATACCCAATAAAAGTAAGGAATCATTTGAATTTGTTCTGACCTTACCTAGGTATTGGTCATCTCCAAAATTCCATATTTCTTCTCAAGAATAAACAGTTATTTAAGTTCATGCAAGATTTATACCTTAGCTTGTGGCAGTTATCTGATTTTTAGGAAACAGAGGGACTGAATGTTATGTCAGTATCCAAAATGCAGCATTTTGTGGAATTAATATTCATAGTACGATTTTTCAGACATTAATTATTTTTATTGTTAACTTCAAATGTCTAACATTGCTGATGTAGGTGTCAATAAAAACAGAAGGTGAGGAGGGAACATTAGACATGATTTCTCGAGTTCAGGGTTGGAGGGTTTTTTTTGAGTAAATGGCTGTTACCTCTCAGATTTTTAACCAGAAGATGTGTGTTTCTTAGGGGATCCTTACCAGGGAGGAGTTCTGATGACAGCAGAAGAAGTAGGAGACTTGATTTTGTTCCATGTGACTTCTTGTTTTCCCTTTGAGAGAATATAAAATAGAAGACAAAGCGCAATGTTTTCAAATTGCAGCCACACTTCTCTTCAGCAGGAGGACACAGAATTGTTAAGATCCACTGTATAAATAAGAGAAATTTCCATGTGTTTTAACTTACTCTTTATAGGTCTTTTTTTCAGCTGTCATGTTTGTCTGTATAATGAGGACTCCTCTTCTTGTGACAGCTGAAAGTCCATAGGTAAGCCCATGAACTTTTGAGAATGTGGAGACATTTGAGGAATTTGCCATTTAAATCCTACCCTTAAACTAATATATCATAGCTTTTGCATTCACCTACACTATTCCTGGGCACACTTGCTGCTTAGGACTACGTAGGACATTTAGTGTAAAAAATGAAACTCGTGTTTTCCCCACTTTGGCATGAAAATAGGCACTGAATATTAAGAGAAAAGTAAAATAACCATAAATATGAGAAAACTTGGCTGTGGGCGGTTTTCTCTCTACTGAAGGAGGGATATGCATAATCTAATTTTTATGCATTTCTAAAATTTATCATAGAAAATAATAACTATATTCTCACCAATAAACTTGATTTAACACAGGAAAGTATGTTCAAACAGTGCAAGTTTCTGCCATTGGGGATGCTGGCCAACATGGACAGCAACAAGGATCTTTCATATCTGTCAGTTCTAAGCTGAAAATTTCTCCAGAGCAAACTCTCACTGGGGATTGAAAGACTGAAACATCTTGCATGAGTGAGCTGGTACACAGAACACTGCTGGGTTCATATGGCAAAGAAGAAATCCAGGCATAAAGAAAATATAAAAAAATCCCATAAATTAATCCACTAGTAATAATGGTTTAAAGCCATAGTTCTGTCTGTGCCAGCCAGTATGCTGTACTGACTTTCTTATTTAGTTTCATAATTTATAACACACTTATTATCAAATACACAAAATCAATACACAAAAGAATTATCAATACAGAAAAACACTTTACCAAGAACAGTTCTGTGAAACCAGAACACTTACAGGTTCCTCTGTAGGGTAACTTTCCTTTCTTATGCAACACATAGATGTGTACATCTGTCTTGTTCTGTAAAGATTGTTGGGTAGTCTGCCCTTCCATTGAACAATACATAAGTGTGACACATACAGCAGCTGAAAAAGTACGCATGTAGTAACATACTTTTACTATAAAGGAACAGCGTACTGGTAAACGTTACAGGTAAATATTGCAATTATTCCACGTTTTCTCCTAGGTAGCATATCAAAACGGGTATGTAGTTAGCTAAGTCACAGTCTGAAGGATAAATGCAGAGGAGAAAACACTGAAGTATTTAGAAGCCGATAATTTTCAATGAGATAGAGCCAAAGGTGGTCTACATACAGCAACATAGCATGGAGTCTGGGTGGAAGATGAGGCAACATCAGAGATTGTGTCCAAGTGAAGTGATAATAAGAAAGCAAGAGAGAGACCAATGAATAAGGCATGGAATAACAGCTTTGGGTAAGTATCAAGTGGGACAAATCAAAAACTGTTGGTGGCATTGCCTTCACCAGATAGAGCAAATCCTTACTTACTTTTGAGTTTTACTTCAGCAGACTTATCAAGTTCCCAGTTCCCCAAGAAACTTTTGTGGCCAGGTTACCCTACTTGCAACTGGGTCCAAACCTTTAGTGATGAACCTGAGCATAATGAAGTCCTTGTTTCCCTCTGTTACATATTAGAAAAGGTAGGTCCACATGCACCAGAGTTTACTACTCCTGAGGTCAAATTGGAGTAGATTTGTACAGATGACGCTTTAGAGAACCCTCTCCAACATGTCAACATGCATTTTTAGGAATTAAAAAAGATTCAGGCTCTAGAGGAGCAAGTGTGAAGAATTTCCCATTTATCTGAACATTAATAACCACAACAGTTTATACAGTTACTTTGTAACTTGGTTCTAAGGTCAGCTGATATGCAATTTCAGAGGCAATTACAGTAAATGAAACTGCAGAATATCCCCATGGGGTAGTCTGAAGATACTTTTGCAAGGTGCTTTTCTTTTTTTTTTCTTTTTTTGTTTTTCATTCCTCCTAACCCTAGAGCTGCCACATCTAGCAGCTGCTTTCTCTTTGACAATTCGTCACTCCTGAAAAATGTTTGCAAGCACTTTGGATAATTTCCAATTCATTCTTGGAGGAAATGAGGATTTGCTTCCTCACTTGGGATACCTGCTGCTAGGTTTATTCACTAATAAGCATGATAAATGTTTTAGCCTTTGATCAGTGCTAAATTAACAAGTAAGCTCCATAGAAAAGAAGTCTTTGAGGCTCAAGGGCTCAAGACAGTGAACGAGTTGGAAATATGATTGATTGTGTTGCTGTGAGAAATTTCCATAAAAAAACTTTTATCATGCTGTTATGTTCTGAACAATTAAATCAAAAGTGAAAGATATCTACCCTCCAAAGAAGACAAGAGGAAGGAGGAAGAAGACCAAACTTCACAGGACTTTGTTTCAACCTATATAGGCTGATTCTCCTGGAATACTTTTTGGTTTTGTTTTTTAATTATTTTTTGTCTGTCTTAATTACTTAGAGGGTTATTTTGCCACACTGCTCATTTTTATTGGAGGCCTACTCATCTTCTTTCTTTTTTCATTGTACTGGGTCTGGCTGAGATGGAGTTAATTTTCCTCATAGTATCCCATATGGTGCTGTGCTTTAGATTTGTGACCAAAACAGTGTTGATAACTCACCAATGTTTTAGGTACTGCTGAACCCTTCTTGCACAGCATCAAGGCATTATATATTTTTCACTCAGTTTCTCCCAGGGCATAGGCTGGAGATGGGCAAGAGGTGTGCAAGAGAAATTTGGTATTTAACTTACCTGCTCAAATTTCATACTATTGTGACTGCAGTATCATAATCACTTATATGGGAAAGCTTTAGCATATCTAGTTTTGATACTGATAGCAATCTATTAGTCACAGCAGGAGATCTGAAGTGAATCAAGAAAAATTTCCTGAAAACCAAAAATAAAGGCAACCTCAGGCTAACATTTTCAGAAAGTATCACCCACTCCTCTGCAGACTGTGGCAATGTCCTCAGAGGATGCTGAATTAATCTTCTTGGAAGACAATGCCCTTCGCATCAAAGATACATACAGAAATACTATTGTGAAATGGTAACCCCCAGCTTCTTGTATCACAGAGATGTCTCTAGTTTTCTTTTTTCCTGTATAAATACAATAGCCCAGTAACCTTGCCATTGGTGCAAGTATTCCTAATTTCTCTTTTTCTTCAAATAAAATGCTAGCAGCTAACATCCCTGTCTTCACTGCTGCCATTGAGTAAGATAACAGTGCAAGGCATAGACCACAGCCTGGTTCCACATCCTTATGAGTGGGTATTTCCATTATTTTCATACCATCTTACCACCTCTCTGCACTAATTGGACTGGCATTACAAAGGACCTGGCCTAAAACCATACTTCATTACAAATGTCACTTCCCTTGAGGCCAGCTGTCAGAGGTTACTGTGGGAGGCATCTTGTAGCAGGTAAATCTGTGCACCTCTTTGCTCATGGTTTCGTCTTAGAATATAAGACTATCTTGGGAACAGAGACATTTGGCTTTCTTCCAGTCTTTGTAAACACTTGTACTTTGTTTCAAGTCTTTGTTTTTTCCTTTGTTATCAAAAAACCCAGCTTTTCTTGATTTTGGCAGCAAGCTTAAGAGTTTTTTAGTGTCGGTGTTTAGGTTCAGAGTGGTATGAATCTGTTTTGTCCATCCTTTTTGCTTTTTCATCGTGTAAACAACACAATGTTGCCCTGAAAACTCTTTTTTTTCTTCAATACCATTCTTAGGAGAAAGCAAATATGCTTTTGCACAGAATCTCACCCTGTACCTTGTTTTTTATACAGCAGTCTTTGAAACTCATAACATGAATATTTCACTGTCTGTATTAAGTCATGGTTGCATGTTATCTCAGGTAAAGTAAAATATATTGTCCATGGGTATACGTAAAAAGCACTGGGACAGGTCTGGGGAATGATTCCTATTGTCTTCGCAGTCTCATTGGCATTTTGTGCAAGAGATTATTTTGCATAAACTTAATTTATTAGAATATGTAAAGGTAAGAGGAGAAAACTCCTTCTTATTTTCACTGTGTGAAAATCTGTGTCCTACCAATGTCCTTGTAGAAGAGAACTGCAGTTTTTCAGTGGAAAACAGCTCCAAGTTTTACAGGAAAGAACCACATCACTGCTTTAAAGTGAGGTCTGTCAGATCAGCAGCACTATTGACTCAATATTGAAATGCACTGCCAGAAAACAGGAGTGGATATGGAGAGGGAAAAAAAAAAAAAAAAAGCCGAGATTGGAAACACCAGACTTACGGGTGCTTATTTCCTAAAACAACACCATATGTGGAGATCTGTACCATAGGTCAGATATTCAGCAGGTTAGGTCAATATAATTTCACTGACATGAAGGCAAGGATGCATAGTCAAGCTGGAGGAAGATCTGACCACGTTTCTCAAATGGGAAAGAAAAGTATCAATCAGGTGTGTACAAGTTATACAACAGACTTCAGTGAAAGCTTAATAATCTCTCACATTTTTGTGTCTTCAGAAACTCATTATTATACCTCAGAAAATGCAGCTTCAGCTTTTCTTGCTTCTTCCTTCTGTAACAATTTACCAAATAAAGTAGATACACTTCAGAAAACTTCTTGTCAGTGCAGCAAGCTGTGTATGCTGCCAAGCTGCAGTCTCTAGTCAATCATCTCTTTGTAGGTTTCCTTTACCCTGCATACCAAAAAGCCCATTTCTCTTGCATTTGCCACATGCTTGCTACTCAAGTCACTTTGGTCATGCATATTTTTTCTTTAATTTTGCCAAAGCAATTGAAATTGCATATGTGCAGTTGGATACTGTACTTGACACTCATGAAAATATACTTCAATTTCTTTTCATTTCCTAGGATTACATGAATGAAGCTCATTAGCTTGTGCTGGCAGTCTTTTAAGTTAGCTTCATAAAACTTCAAAAAAAATCTCTTGAAGCTTTTAAAATAACAACAGTATCAGATCTGACAGGACCTTTTAAATATATCAAGTCATGCTGTTTTGTATGCAGGAAAGTTATACAGTATTCAGCATCCAAAATATTCAAAAACAAATTAAAAAGGACGAAAGTTTTGTTTTGTTTTCAGTAGAGACCAGAGATACTTGGAAGAAGGCACCTTGGCTAAGTGATAAGACTAATTTACGACTGCTTTAACAGGGACTTCATAGCAGTGCTATTTGTTCACCTAATTTGTCCCTTTGAAAATTCATTTTCACTGTCTTGTTTTCCTTGGGATGATAAAGGTGAAGCCTTCTTGGACTTATCTAAGAAAAATAGTTCCACAACACCACTTGATGTAATTTTCGACTGCACAAAGAGAATACATTTCAGTGACAAGTTGTCAGAAATGGAGTAAGCAACCCAATTTCTCCTTTATTTGGGACCATCTTCTTCAGTTTAGCACTTTCCACAGAATTTTGACTCCTTTCAAGTGAATGGTCAAAAACCTACTGACTTCAGGGTGTTCAGGATTTCTTAAAGAGAGCTGATATTTTAGCACACAAGAATATATTATAGTATTTAATAATGAAATAACTGAGTGTTCTTTGGAGAATTTAACAACATTGAGCTATTGAATCTAATGAATAATCTATAGAATGGATCCCTTTTCCTCCACTGTCCAAATAAATCTTTTATTTTTTAATGCTGAAACAGTTTCAACACAAAGGACTTGTGTCCTCCTTATAAGGTGTGACAACTATGTGTTCAGCTCCTTTTAGACAGAATTACACCCAGATTTTGTAGGAACAGAAAAAATGCTCTGTTCACTGAACCTTGGTATATAAAGAAGAAGGAGACATGGCCACTATCTCCTGCATTTGTTTTATGAGGAAGGGCTAGCTGAGATTCATGACTCAAGGCAAGGATGTCAGGTTGTGCCTCCCAACTCAGAGTGGAAATATCACAAGGATGATGCTGAAATCCAAGAGATGGGCTCATTTTAATATAAACTTCCCTTCATCTGTTTCTAATGGCTAGTTCAGGTATGCGCCAGTGCAGCTTGATTTTATTGAGTTGATTGTTTCATGAGAATCCTGCTCTTGCCAAACATTGTACTTAAGAGGCTATATATAGAAAAAAATAATGTGTGGAGATTCATATTCTGCAGTGCTCAGCCTGTTAGTATTTCAGGAGTCTGTGGATCTAAACTCATTTTATGCACCAGTGCAACCTTGGGAGGTGAGAGGCAGCCACTTATACCTCACAGGTCCAGCTGAGGAGGTAAAGCTCTGACAAACGTACCAATCAAACTCTACTGCATCTCTGCCAAACATGTGCAAAGAGGCTAAAAGTTAGGTGACATTTTGGTGGTATTTCTCATGGAAAGAGCACATGTTGCTTTCCTGAAACAAAGGACATCCATTGCTCAAATCCAGGATCTCCAAAGCAATTTTTTTGAGTCACTTTATTACTATTATTATTATTTTTACGATGGGCTAGACAAATTAGCTATCCCAGTCTCAGAATGCATGCAGCAATGTTTTACTCTGAATGATTAATGATGATTAGGGCTCTGAACAGACAAAGGTAGGTTATTGTATGTAGAAAATGTCAGGATAGCTTTTCCATGGACAGCAACACCAGCTGTACTGGATATATGACAATGCCTGGATCAATCTTCATCTCAGGTGCAACTTTTATTTTCTTTGGGTATGTTAGCAGCACTCAGATTTGAAGAGCGCTGTGTTGTCCAAACAGTTAGGGTCTATGACATAAATGAATAAAGTATGGTATTAAGAACAAGTGACAGTGTGTGTCAAATCCCTGCCATTTGTTTTTTCCTTGCTATTTGAAAACTAGCAGAATGAGATATATCTGGATACATTCAGAAAGAAATAGGAGTGTTCAGGTTTGAAAAGGCCTTGTGAGCATACTTGAAGAAGAAAGGGAGAAAATAGCACCCATCAATGTTGAATTAATTTGATAAAGCAACATTAGTAGACTTTATAAGGCCAGAAACTTCTCTGCAAAGTAATCATGAACACTTGGAAGTGTCAAAGTGACATTTGTATTGCTTATTGTTGCTTTCACCTTGAGACCCATATGTTTCTGACAATAGCAGTAGAATCTGTCACACACGAAGAAAGTTTACAATGTACAGTCTGAAAGGACAATGTTAACAATTTATAAATGTTAATACCTATTGATTCTCTTTCATAAGATAATGTGTATTGTAGAGCATAGCTATTTTACACTACAAAGTTATAAGCATTATTGGGAACTATTTGGAGTGGATTGGCTTTGCTGAATACTAAGTACTGAAAAACATTGAAGAGAAAATGGACCTTGTACAGTATCATGTATCTTTAGCTACAGGCAATAAATTCTTGAAGTGGGAACTGGAGTTTTTTTCAGTAAATGATTTTTTTTAATATATTTACCACATTCCTTTTTGTTGTAAGTCATTGGTCCAGTATTAATCACTGTCTGTAGGACTGAGTTACACCAGTTTGTCGGAGATGTGTAAATGTGCATATGTGAAAGGAACACAGTTTTCCATTGTAGATGTGTTAATAGGCAACTAGATTATGATGATTAATTCTGCCTGATCTGGATTTATGAAGTGACAGTGAATATAATCTTAAGATTTATGCACTGTCCATGTATTATCTCTTGTGAACAGTTTTATGATGAGATAATTGGCCAATAACTCAGCTCTCTGATAACCCAAGGAGATTAACATTCAGTGTAATAAAGGACATTAAAAACCACAGGAAAAAATGCAGTCTTTTATTTAAAAGTATATACAATATGGGGGTAGTTGTAAAAATGTGTGATTATTTTTCCCATGAGAATGGAGTACAGTAATATGTTCTTTTTTTTTCCCCGTCCAAAATGCCCAACAATGGAAAACTGAGTGACTGAGTAAACATCAAGTTACAGATGATCAGATAAGTTCTATACTCTTCTGACTACTATTTGGATGACTTCTTCATTCAGGAATGGTAGTCAGATTTGCTTCTTTGTAAAGAAACTACAGGACTGACAGCACACAATAAATCATGTCTAACAACATGCTGAAAAACTGGCAAGAGACAGCTTGTACAGTGACAAATACAGCTGACAACGAGCATATACATCTGTTTGGTAGGATTTATGAGAAAAGAATACAAACAAGGAGATGTGACTTAGCTTTACAACAGACATTTGAAAGTCTTATTTCTTACTAATAGGAAAAATGCAAGGAATATAAAAAAAATCAGGCTAACAAATAACTTTTTGTCATTTTAAACACAACTATATTATGAAGAGAAAGTGTAGATTAACATTTTGATTATCAGATTCTATTTCAAATGCCAGATGAACTAATAAGAGTGTGATTCTAAAGCATACTGATTAAAGGAGAGTCTGGTGCAGCTATTTTTAACACACACTTTCAGGTATAAATCAGTTTTGAATCCTGTCTCCAAAGCTTGAAGTAAAAGAGTAACAAAAGTTCATCCATTAGTCTTTGATGTAAAATGAAGTATCAAACAATTAGTTCACTAAAAAAAAAAGTTTTATTATAATAAATGACTTTACAAGAAAGGTCATCAGATTCAAACTCTTTCATAATTAACTACTCAGCTATCTGAGTGAAATAATCAAGGTGCTGGAATAAAAATTATCATGGCTGAATTCTACTGAAATTATTAAGATTTACTTGATATCATGTATTAAACACTAGCAATGGTTTAGGTAAAGATAAATTTCTCTGTAAGTTTATTATTTTTTTGTCAAAGTAAATTTGTTAGATAAAATTTAATTCTATGTTTACAGTATAAAAATTCTCACTGACACTAGTAGATGTGTTGAGGTGTGACCTTTCTGAACAGCTAAAGTATATTGAAAAAGGTAGAAATAGAAAGAAACCTAAAAATATCAAAAATCATCAAGAAGTTTCCACAGATAAATGAACATAGGTATTTACATTGTTTTGAGAGTAACAGATGAAAAAATAAATATGCTTAAGTCAATGTTTTATTAAAGTGCAGCTCATAGCTACAAGACTTCACTGAGGAGAACAGTTCTGATTGATAGATAAATAAAAATGTTTGAGGATTAAAATGAAAAGTAAGAATTTTCATAGCACAATTAGAACAGTTGAAACATACAGAAATGATAAAAAGCACTACTTCTGCCAGTTTAAGATGAAGTTTCCCTTATGGACCGGTTGCTGACTGCATCTTCAAAGATTTTTGCACTTATTGTTGGAAAGAGCATTCTGTATGTGAAATAGCCCACTGCTCTCTACAGATATGATATTTCCTCTGGTTTTATAACTCCAAAGCAAAAGCTCAGCTAGCCAGGGACAATGATCTAATACATCCCCTGCAAAAAAATCATCTCTTCAAGTTCAGCATATGGGTTGCAGCTAGCAGAGACGGGCTTACTGCTAAAGCTTCTGCCAAGCAAGGCTGTACGTGGGAAGACAGTATTCCCTTTTTTCTGTTTGTCACCTTTCAAAAAAACCATTTAGTCAAAATCTCTTTATATATTTGCATTTTTTAAGAACTTCTGAAAGACGGATATGATTTTATAAAAGATACTGGTGGTGTACCATAGTTGAATAAGAAATTAAGGATGCTGCAATGGTGGTTTAGAAACTTCAGTTGTGTAATCCACAAAACCAATAACATATCAATGTTGAAAACATCAGAGCCAAGCTCATCATACCAAGAAGTTTGCAAAAGATTATTTAAAAGACACTAGGATAAAATGAGACACCTTGTGTATAGTCTGCAAGAGCCTCACTGTATGGAGCCAAGGTGAGGAAGGAAGGCTATTCTTCTGAATTTTCATCAGTTATGTCTGCGTTCAACCTTATCATGCACCTCATGACACTTTTATTGTGACTTCCTCCAGGTTTTGTCAATGTAGCCAAATCAGTCAAATGTTATGTACAGTTAATTATGTGTAAATGCTTAATTAATCTAACCATGTCACTAAAATAAGTCATTATCTTGCAAAATCCCTTTACAAAGTTTGCCAAGAAAAAAAATGTATAAAATGCCTGTGCAAACATTTATGTTCACAACATCAGCCGTTGTTCTTTTTTTATTTTTTAATGACATAGTAAAAGAATTTAATGCTTATTTGACATTCACATCTAATTTGAGATGGAATATCTGATGTATTTATTGTAAATTTCAAAAGAAAGTGAAAAACAATGTAAACCCTGCTGGTTCTTTTTAAATTTCATGCAATTCACAGGAAAGACTTCTTCGGACATTTCACAAATGCAAATTGCTGGATGATGAAGGTTTACACATGAACTCTCCTACTTAAATAAAAGGAATTTTATTTCTACCCTTGTAAAATCAAATAAATAGGTCTTCATCCTTGCAGATATTCAAAATGGAACTGGGCAAGGCACTGAGCAATCTGATCTAAGTTGCTCCTGCTCTGAGCAAAGCATTGGACCAGATGACAACCTTAAGACCCTCTCAACATAAGTTATCCTGTCATTCTAGATTCTTTATGGGCTGTCACTTAACTATGCATGACCCATTCACCTTACACCATGTTGCAGCACTATGTCCCTGTGGTTTAGGCTGAAACAACTCCCCTTCCCTTCCCTTCCCTTCCCTTCCCTTCCCTTCCCTTCCCTTCCCTTCCCTTCCCTTCCCTTCCCTTCCCTTCCCTTCCCTTCCCTTCCCTTCCCTTCCCTTCCCTTCCCTTCCCTTCCCTTCCCTTCCCTTCCCTTCCCTTCCCTTCCCTTCCCTTCCCTTCCCTTCCCTTCCCTTCCCTTCCCTTCCCTTCCCTTCCCTTCCCTTCCCTTCCCTTCCCTTCCCTTCCCTTTCCACAAGGCAGCTCTCCACTCAGCCTTATCATTACCTTTGTTGAGCTCTAGACAGTCAAAACACTCTCTAACGTACAAGGCTACCCCACCATCTCCCCTCCCTTGCCTGTCCCTTCTAAAGAGCTTGTAGCCACCCATTGCAGCACTCCAGTTGTGTGAGTCATCCCACCATGTTTCCGTGATGGCGACCACATCATAGTTTTCCTGCCGCGCAATGGCTTCCAGCTCCTCCTGCTTATTGCCCATGCCGCGTGCATTGGTGTAAATGCACTTCAGCTGGGCTGTCGATCTCTTCTCCAACACAGGCATGCCACCCCTATACTCATCCCTAGCAAGCCTGGTTTTATGCCCTTCCCCCTTCGCATCCAGTTTAAAGCTCTCTCAATGAGGCCTGCTAACTCCTGAGCCAGAATCCTTTTCCTGCTTTGTGACAGGTGAGCCCCATCTGGCTCCAGCAGGCCTGGTGCCATGTAAACTGTCCCATGACTGAAAAACCCCAAATTCCACCACTGGCACCAGCCTCTGAGCCACGTGTTAATGAGATGGGTCTTCCTGTTCCTTTCCGTGCCTCCCACCTCCTGAAGGGATGGAGGAAAACACTACCTGCGCTTCTGATCCTTCAAGTAATTGCCCCAGTTCTCTAAAGTCCCTTTTGATTGTCTTTGTGCCTCTATCAGCTACCTCATCACTGTCAACCTGAAGAACCAATAGCAGGTAATAATCGGATGATTTTACCAGCCTAGGGAGCTTCCTGGTAATGCCTCTTATCCTTGCCCCAGGGAGGCAGCAGACTTCCCTATGGGATGGGTCCGGTTGACATATTGGGCCCTCTGTTCCCCTCAGAAGGGAGTCGCCTATGGCAATTACCCTTCTTTTTTTCTTACCAGTAGCCATCGTAATGCGTGGGGCTGACTGGTTCCCCCTAGTCAACCCCTTGGATGGATCACTGTCCGTATCTTCACCCTCCTGGCCCCCAAGTTCCAGAGCCTCATACCTATTGTGTAAGGGCACCTCGGGGGGCAAGGTAGGCTGGGAGAGGATTTGCGTGCTGTGCTGAGCAGGGATCTGCATCCATCCTCTTCCATCTCTTAGGTCCCCTCCTTCTGCCTGGCGGCATGAGGGTAGGGGAGCCTCTCCTTCTCTTGATGCTTCCATCTGGTGTGCTCGTCTCAGGGATGGTAGGGAGTGGCTCCAGCAGTCTATCTCCCTCTCGCACTCCCTGATACTCCTTAATCTTGCTACTTCTTCTTTCAGCTCTGCCACCATGCTGAGCAGATCTTCCACCTGCTCGTACCTCATGTAGGTGTTGTCTCAGCAGCCCTCTGTCACCAGAGCAAGGCTCTGGCACTCCCTGCAAGCCAGAGACCTGGGTGGCTGCATGTTTTGGTGGGAGCTTCGTCTGTGTCGTAACATCCCTTCTGGCGATGGCTCTTGTCTGAGTGGAAACCATGGCTAAGTCTCTTCCGGGAGGGCGTAGACGTCAAGGAGAGCTCACCAGCTGCCTGCTTGCTCTACCTGCGTGAACTGCTGCATCACATCCTTTCTGATGCGTCACGCCTTGTTTGCCTGTCCTGTTCACCGTGCACCTGGTCATTTTCGCTCCCTCGGGGCCTGTTTAAATCTCCCGCGGTTGCCCCGGCAATGACCAAGCTCCGTCTGCCTTGCTCGTGAGAACAGTTTTTCTTTGGTGCGAGGGCCCCACCAGGCTCTTTATCAGGTTCCCCAGCACAGGAAACCCCCTTTTCCAGCCCAATCTAATGCCCAGTTGCAGGACTTACCGTTGCTTAGGATCATTTTGTATGGAATATTTTCAAATTCATCACAACATTCCTCAGATTAAATTTTTCATTGAGAATGGGTATAAAAGTATAACTTCTGAAGTCTTTTCAGCAATCATTAAAATAATAATCAGGCAGTTCATAAGTACAGACTTGCACAAATGAAGGGAAATATTAATAGGATATGTCTGTGGTTCAGGGTAGTATATAAGGAAAAATCAAATACTGTTTAGTGACTGAGCTATTTTCATGGATGAAGACTCATCTTTAACTTGTGACATTAAAAGTGCTTTGTTTAATACACATTGTTATTTATAATATAGGACAAAGCAACCAATGTTTAGACATATTCTTATTCCTTACTGTAACATTCTGTTAAAGTAATATTGTTTCCCAGACCAACAATCATGTCCAGTCCTGTGGCTTGCAGTCTTGACTGCAGAAGTCCTCAGTGAGAAGCTGGCATGAAATAAACTTCAGTGCCAATTTAACGAAGCAAGTGGCAATCTGTGGGAATGATTTTTTTGTATTGTTACAATCTGATCCTATTGCCTTTTTCTCCAACCGACCAGGAGCAGAATGTCAACTTCCAGCAATATTAAGTAATAACCAAAAGGATGCATTGAAAAATTTCCCCTGTAGTGAGGATTAAGAACTTTGTGTAAGTTCATCTGGTGTCAGTACACATCACAATGAGAAATAAATTCCCAGACTTCCGTTCAGACACCATTGCTTAGCGATAGCAAAAGCAGCACACCAGCAATGCTAATTACACTAATAATCCTACTAAGCAGGATAATATATATACACTCTAATGAAGCTCTAACATACATCAAAACTCAGAAGAAAGGATAATATGACATACTGGAAAATGTAGCTGAAAGGATAGAACATAACTCCATCTGTCTTAGGAAATTCTTGGGTATTTAGAGAATTAGATCAAAAATGTCTTAGTATCAAATTTTACTAGGTAGGGGTTGTGCTCATTTGTGGAAAAGTCATCTGCTGAATTTATTGAATAAAGTCAGAGGTAACTTTGATCCAAAAGTCCAATCTGTATTTCTTCAGATAGTGTGAGAAGCTAATGAAGAAAATATTTTCTAGAAGAATTCCTGCAGTTTCTGATACTGTACTGCTAGATGGGCACCTGTCCCAAGCCCTGAAGACCTTTAAAGATCTAGAAGACCCACAGAAGTCACTGTCATTGCTGCAAATCTCTCAACAGTCAGTAGTACTTCAACTGAAGAAGCATTACTCTTGGCTTACCTTCCTCTCCCTACCAGTTCATTTAATTTCCTCTCTTCAATCCTAGTGTGCATTTGGGGGCCACAAAGTAGAATTTGGAGGAACAGGATTGGGCAGCTAAATATTGCAGTGGTTGCCGATCCTGGTTTCTCTTTGGAAGACTTCACTACAGGAAGATCAGAAAGAAATGGCTCCAGTATTTGTATCCAAAATAGGAATTTTGGGAGCTAAATAACACCAAATGTCAATCATCATTACCTCAGCAGCATAGCCAAGACAGAGGAATAAGAACTCTTTGGGGGCAGGAGATGGGGACACCACTGAAGGGCAGAGAGAAATCTGTAATATAAGGAATGCTAATACAGTTAGGAATTGGTATGTGTGTGCCTCTGACTCTGTTTTTTTCAGGCAGCGCTGGAGCTGTAAATAACAGAAAGACGCAAACTTTAGAAATAGTTATCCATGGCATTTAGGGGGGGAGAGGAGGAGAAAACATCTGCCATTTTGAAGCCGTGTGTGGCTTTGAAATTATACTTTACATAAAATCAAATGGTGGGCAGGGAAGTGCATTTAAAGGAGGCCATTTTTTTTTTTCTTTAAAGAATGATTTAAGGACAAATTTTATATTTTTTAGAATACAAAAAAATTGAAGATATTTTCTATCTTCAAAAGGGAGCTTATCTATGATATTTTCCTGTCTTTGAGAAATGTCAGAAAAACTGTTATTTTATGGTACAATATGGCATGGCATGGGTGCTACAGCTTCGTTACTGAAGCTCTTACAGTGGGGATCCAAAAAGGTTGTTTGTTTGTTTGTTTTTTTAAATAGGATAAATCTTGGGATCCCCAGTATGGAAAATGATCATTGGTATTTTTCTGTATTCACATATCTAATGAGTGAAAATCTGCTGCTTATTGTTACATTTAGTATCACTTTTGGACAAATTTTTGTGCGTGTATGTGTTACCATATTTTGAAAACAAAATAAGTGGAAAAGAAACAGGTACAAAAACTCTAATGGTCTCATCAGTCATCTGAGGGCCGGATTCTCTGCAACAGCAACTGAGTACTTATTAACTGCCATTATTTCTCCAAAGGCAGCATGGAACTTACTGGCTCCTTGAGGATCAGCTGGTTGGACTGTGCAGTAGGTCTTGGCATGGCTTATGGGGTTCACAGATGTTTTAAAAAAATACAGACAGCTTTCTGTTAACTCTCTTGAGCTTTCAGCAGTTGTGGTTCAAAACATACTCCTGCGCTAGAGGCAGAGTTAAGTTCCCAGATTAAAATGAGAAATGTGTTTAAACATTCAAGTTTGGCTTGTTCCTTATCATTCACTGGAATAAATTCCTGTACAATGTAACTTTTTATAGTTTGTCTTGGAATTAATACTGTCTTCATGTTAGACAATTAAAAACATTCTATTCAACAGGAAAGGTTCTTTGAGCCCTTTTAAGCTCTTTTCCTAGCCTATGTTATCTAATCCAGTTTTTGACCTTCCACTGTTCTTCCAGTGCAAACTCCATTACAGTAGTATCTGCCCAAGCAGCATGCAACAGAAACAGAAGCTAGTATTGATTGCTGAAGCAATCAATTTTGAAAGATACACCTAGATGAAGAAGCTGTTTATTATACTATTTTATCTGATTTGCAGTAAATTTTGAATGCAAAAAAATAGCTGTCCTCGAATACTGAGATGTTCCCATTTATTTTCTACATATATTTTTAAAAATCATACAGAAAACCTTAAAAACCTATAAAACTACACCTGAGTTCATACTGATTGAGTTTAGACCATATGATAAAAGGAATTTCAAAAAAATTGAAAGTCAACTAATGTAGGATTGAAACCTAATTCAGTATTTGGGGGGAAAACCTTGAACAGTTTATGACTGTAGATGGCTTGGGAATAGAAATCCTTCCCATCAGAGAAAGACTGTTAATACAGTAAAACAGAATTAAACAAAACAACTTCTGATATACCTCCTTTAAATCCTGTGTCTGTCCTTGGCCTGCTGAAATACACAAAACCATGAACTGGCCCCTTGCATTAAATCTATGACCTGGAGCATCCAAAGAAATACGTTATAACTGTACCAATGTATTTTGTTGTTGTAGTTCTGATGAAATAACGGAAGATTCAAGGACCACTCAACATCATCTTTGCTAACAGTCAATAAAGAACACCTTTGTGAATTCTCTCCTCCTGTTCACCTCTTAGATCTGAGAAATTATTGTGGCCAATAGACTGATATATGGATTATTTTTTTTTCTATATCTGTCCTCTTAAAGCATTCTCCTGTTAATATTTGTTAATATGTCTTGATATTAAAGACATATCATAGGTATAAAGTCAAACATATATTTCTAACTAATCAGTACCTGATTACGCTAAATGATAAATCAGCTCTCTGTCACTTCTAAAGGTCAAACAACATCATAAAACGAAATCTTTACTTAAAATATGTTTGATTTTATTAAGAAAATCTGTGACTGAAAGGTATTTGCAATAAATTTCTTTTATGCAGTACATTATTTTGTCAACTCTATTACAGGTTCCAGTTAAAGGCTACTTGCATGTACAAGAGAGGTACATATTCCTCATGAGGAAGACAGCTGCTTATCTCCTGAAACAGAGTTCAAGTGTTGCTAGAGTCATAATCATTACCAAAGCTCAGAAGGTTTTCTGTATGGTAACAGAGGATTATCTGTGGAAGAGATGATAGCAGAAATGTAACTTCTGTGGAAGAGAAGACAGAAAGGCTGACTATCGGGTTTCCACTCTAGCAGATGCTTCTGATATAAGGCGGGGGGGGAACAAAAAAAGAGAGAGAAAAAGCATATGTGACAGGAAATAAGTTTGTTTGAACTTTGTGTAATGTTGCTGTTTTCATGGTTGTGGAGTTGCAAAATAACTTTTGTACCAAGTAACCAAACAAGTCAAGGTCAAAAACTTGAGTCAAAGAAAAAAGATTAAGCAGAACAAACCCTCTCAGTCTGAGCCACAGTAGGCATTTTTGATCTTCTACTGACTTTCCCCCTAACTCCTTCCTTTTATTTTTTGTTTCAGTTAAGAACCTGTGAAAAGTTCTAGACTGAAGTGATGGGGACTGAAGTCAGTGAACAGTGGTAGAGTGGTCCTCTCAACATTGTCCACAAAGATGCTTTTATGCTTTACTTTCTTAATGGACTTTCCCTAAAAAGTGTGGATAATTCAGCCCAATCAGTGAAATCAGTGAAAAAAAAAAAAAAAAAAAAAAAAGAAAAAATAGGCTCTGCATTTTTGAAGTATTCTGATAGATGTATCATGATAAATCATAGCACAATCTTCAAAATAACATTTTAATTTAGAACAGTGAAGCACTCTGGACCAATCCCTTTAAAGCATTCCCCTTTCTTGTTTCAAAGCTGTACTAATAAGAGCTCTCTTAAAGCTTGATGGCAGCAATATTTTCAAATTACTTCTCTAATTTGTAGATGGAGCTCAGAAGTTGCTCCTACTTTCTGAGCTTGTATTTGTTAATTCAGGTCCCTCATTTTATATACCTCGTCGTGCTGTTTCATTAAGGGAGATAATAAATACCCTGCACCGGTTTGGTTGCATGGGACTTGACTCTGCAATGCATCAAACAGGAACTGGTTATATATAGGTAAAACTAAGTCCTGAATATGAGTGCTGTAAATCATTCCAGCATAGTATAAAATTTTCATAAATTCTCATATGATATGTACACAATCACTGGACATTAGCTGAATTCTGAGTTGATAATTTTTGGCTTGATTTTCAGTTTAAAGTGGTAGCATAAGTAAAAAAAAAATATTCCTTCCTACTTCTGAGGTAGGTATGAACTGTGTCACATGATAATCTGAATGGGAAAGTCTGAGAAGATAATTCTACACTGGGTTAAGAACTAATAGAAGATAAACTCTATGCTGCGTTAAAAGCTGGCTGGACGTCAGAGCCCAGAGAGTGGTAGTGAATGGAGTCAAATCCAGTTGGTGGCCAGTCATGAGTGGTGTTCCCCAGGGCTCAGTGTTGGGGCCGGTCCTGCTCAATATCGTCACTGATGATCTGGATGAGGGGATTGAGTGCACCCCCACTAAGTTTGCAGACAACACCAAGTTGGATGGAAATGTTGATCTGCTGGAAAGTAGGAAGACCCTGTAGAGGGACCTGGACAGGCTGGATCGATAGGCTGAGGCCAACTGTATGAGGTTCAACAAGGCTCAGTGCTGGCTCCTGCACTTGGGTCACAACAACCCCATGCAACGCTACAGGCTTGGGGAGGAGTGGCTGGAGAGCTGCCTGGTGGAAAAGGACCTGGGGGTGTTGGTTGACAGCCTCCTGAACATGAGCCAGCAGTGTGCTCAGGTGGCCAAGAAGGCCAATGGCATCCTGGCTTGTATCAGGAATAGTGTGGCCAGCAGGACCAGGGTGGTGATAGTGCCCCTGTACTCGGCACTGGTGAGGCCGCACCTCGAGTACTGGGTTCAGTTTTGGGCCCCTCACTACAAGAAGGACATGGAGGTGCTGGAGCGTGTCCAAAGAAGGGCAACGAAGCTGGTGAAGGGTCTAGAGCACAAGTCTTATGAGGAGCAGCTGAGGGAGCTGGGGTTGTTTAGTCTGGAGAAGAGGAGGCTGAGGGGAGACCTTCCTGCTCTCTACAACTACCTGAAAGGAGGTTGTAGCGAGGTGGGGTTTGGTCTCTTCTCCCTACTAACAAGCGATAGGAGGAGAGGAAATGGCCTCAAGCTGCGCCAGGGTAAGTTTAGGTTGGATATTAGGAAAAACTTCTTCACCGAAAGGGTGGTCAGACATTGGAACAGGCTGTTAAGGGAAGTGGTTGAGTCTCCATCCCTAGAGGTATTTAAAGAACAGATAGACGTGGTGCTTGAGGACATGGTTTAGCGGTGGACTTGGTAGTGATATGTTAACAGTTCGACTCGATGATCTTGGGGGTCTTTTCCAACCTTGACGATTCTATGATTCTATGATTCTATGATCTTTTTTTCTTTAAGGGTCCAGAGAAGCACTAGAAATGTGCATGCTTTTCTGGCCACAATCTGAGTCTAATCCTGGACTTCTATGCAGCTTTTTGTCTGTGCTCTATTAGGGCATAAGGGTATGTAAACCGTTCACACCACTCTACTTTTAGATGAAAAAGGACAGATGAAAGGTTCTTCTGTACATCAGACAGTTCAGACCATAAAATATGCTGTAAAATGATAGTATGCAGGAGCCTTGTTATTTGATGAGCTGGTATATATTGAAGGTAACACCATTGCAAATGTACTCTGTGGTACTGGAGTAGTTTGGGCTCAGTGAGTATGGGATATGGTTAGGCCTTCATTCTTAACTCGGAATTTATTTTCCTTTTTGAATGTGGTTCTTATAAACTGGAACACCTTTTTGTGCTGCACAGCCCACAGCAAGGCCAGAAAAGGTCAAATGTTGATGCAGATGCCTCCGCTGCAGCAGAACAAACCGAATGGGCACCAGGACTGCCTATCTGCCAAGCTCGCACGCTGGCCACTATGGGAATTACTGTAGGCAGGAAAGAGGAGAAAGTTGAGGGGAGTGAAGGGGAGGAGAGAAAGAGACGATGGAGAATCTGGCAATGAAAAGGAAAATGTGGGTCTGTCAGGGAGTGCAAAACAAAATGTCACCTGAACCCTTCATCCTCCCTGCATATTTCCCAGTTCATGCAGCAACAGTTCCCACACATGATCAGAGGGAGGGTGTAAGGTCAAGGGAGCCATGTGCTCTGCAGGCAGAGTGCCAAATGAGTGCATCACAGCTGCTGGGGAAATGCGCTATCATTTTTTAGATGTGTATGTTATCTCTTTAAAAGCCTAAATCTGCTTTCAGATGCATGTCACTAAATGGTTTGAAAACAAGAAAAAAATACAGTCAGCTTAGTACCGCATGTGTCATTTGGACTTGTCTTTGTTTAGACTGCTATCAGTTTCCACAATGGCTCTTATCCTTCCCCTCTGCCTTGTTGTATAGACATTGAGAGAGGAAGGTTAGGAAAGCAGAACCTATGCCTGCATATGCATATGCATTTATAAACTCAAGATTTCTGGGAACCAAAAAAGTGGCATCCATTTCAGCAAATATTCCAGGATGTAATATACTCCTCACTGCTGCATATCGATGGTGGACAAAAAAACCCCCACCCTCTCAGGGCAATCTGACTGTCCATGGCTGGTACATTTCAAGCAGAATTAAGGAGAGGATTCTAATGGATTTCAGATAACTCCTTCTCAAACCAGAGCTTACTGTCTTGCTCCTATTTATGGCATTCCTTTGCTCATTTGCATCAAAAATATGTCACCTGTTCTGTAGGTCCTGAATTGCTAAAGTGATTTTAAGTGCTCCTAGCCACAGTTTGTAAATAACTTCAGCTCTGTGACATCCTTTAGTCACTAGATTGCGTATCCTGTATTAATAAGCACAAACCTGAATATTGTTACCTACATCAGACTGACATCTTTGTTTGTCTTTGATACCATGATTTATGAACATGCTTTATGAAAGGCTGTCCAGGTAGGAAGCACCTTTACCTATTCACTGCTTGCTTCCCTGATAAAATATTTATGAGACAAGAAAACCTGGAGGGAAATATATGGATTTCTCCTCACAAGATAGCTTCAGTGAAAAAAATGAATAAATAAAGTTAGTAGAATTATGAGCATGTTGTAATATCCATTTTGTCTGAGCTATTAATTTTAAAATGTTCTCATTTCTAGGAATGTCATTGTCATTGTTATAACCAGAACAACTTCACAGGCAATGCAGCAGAGTTAAAACATATTAATTCATCTATGCTTAAAAAAGGGCATTATTAGCCATTGCTGAATTGTGCCCCTGCTTGGCAGCTTGCAGACAAATAGGAGGGCATGAAATGCATGCATTTATGTAACCTTATATTAAGCACTATTTGTCTTTGTTTTAACCCTTGCCTAGTGTCTATATTGTATGTGATTGGTTTTTGTTGTTTTTTGTGTGTTTGTTTTATTGAAATTTGATGGGATTTTTTAAATCTGCTTATTTTCAAAAGGAATAAGAGATCAGCATTTTGGGAAAAGTTTTTAGGCTCTGTGGGAAAGAAGAACAGACTACTCGCTAATCTCTCTGTAGGACACTATCCCAACCACAGGTTCCGCCGACTTTGATCTTCCCTAGGTATGGCAGCTTTGAATGCTGCCAGCTCTGCACTGACACCTAACCTCACTGATGACCTTCAGCAATAAGCCCTGTATGTTGAACTGTGTGGTTTGAAGGGTGAGCAAGTCCAGAAGGAATACTTTACTTTTCCCCAGTGCTTTTTCCTATCTACCCTGAAAGGAAGGGAAGAAAAAGAGAAGGGCAGAGGCAGAGAAAGAAAATATACATTTGTTTCATTTGTTATTCTTCATAACAGTCTTCCTTCTGATCCACCTGGTTTGAGGGATGTAAGGTCATATTGTTTTGCACTCCTATAGCATCAGTAATCAAAGTATGTCAGTCTTGCAAGTACAAGTCAGTTACCTCTCCCAACACAGAGATCAGATAATCTGTGAAAGTGTTGGGGGCCTTTCTGACACTGGTTTTCTTGCTAAAAGGGCAAGTCTTCTAAAAGGTTTGTTTTGCTAGTAACTAGCTTTCTGTGTTCCTGAAGATGTGACCTGTTTCTGCATAAGTCTGGAGTCATTTTAAGGACCTGGCCTGGATAATCCTCTGCAATGATCCTTTTAAATGTATAGGAACTATAAGCAGGTGAAGCAGCTCTTGGTCCAAGCATGAAGGCATTCTGTGTGTTTTACCTCTACAGTGTTGAAGCTGCTTGCCTCAGCGACTCTGCCACAAAATTATGGAAATTTATTTCAGAACTGTTGTATTTTTTCCCCCACTTCAACAGTTCTCCTCCTTGTAATCTTCAAATTAGACATTTACAAGGTACCCGGCGCCCAGACTCCATTTCTTTGTACATTGCAATACATATTTATGTCCCATAGATTGCAGAGTTCATGGTAAGATCATACTTTTATCATCTTTATTCTTCCTAAAACAAGATAGAAATTCTGTGCACTGGTTTAAAACAAAGCTGAAGTCATTTCCATACACAGACATAGCATAGTTTCATAATAACTGTATTTTTTACATTTATTCAGTATATCTAATTGTCTAATATAAAACAATCCTAGGCAGAAAGAGCTACTGATTTCTAAAGCAAAGGTGGCAATGCATGGCACGTACACAATCCATTTCTTTTGCTTACAGGTAACTGATTATTTGCTTATTTAACAAAGCGAGTGTAACTAAGATGGAATATGTTGCACCCTGGGGGCTTTAATACTGTACCACAAAGAAATATCAAAGAAATTTAAATGTGTTCTCATTAAACACAACGACCCAGATTCCAGTACTACGCTGAATCATTCTGATCCAGTTCTATTAGGGTGACCTTGCCATGACTTTGTCTTTCCTGCCAGGGAAAATGCTTCCAAGAGGAAGACCTGCTACAGGTGGCATTCAGGGAATTGCTATTTGTTCCTGTCTGACCACTGTAATCACTGCAGTTGAGAAGAGCCTCTGAAGGATGGCCTCCTTCCTGGCAAGGGCTGAAGGTGCACAAACATGTTCAGAAGCAAAGGCAAAGATTCAGTAAATCATTGAATATGCACCTGCACTGTAACAGCAGAGGTGCATGAAGCATGACAGGTTGGCCCTCAGCACCTCTGTACAGCTCACTACTCCTGCACTGCATCTCTGTCTTGAGCATGTTGCACTGCTGTGTGCTTTTCTGTCTGTTGCTTTCCAAAGCATCTCCAGTAACAAGGTGGTGTCAAGTCCCAAAACAATAACAAGTGTGAAAAAAGAAAACATATGTTTTGGCCTTCTTGATCAATAGCACATTGACACAGAATACAAGGACAATGCTGTTCAAAGTAGACCTACCCCTGCTTTCCCCAGAGCACACAGTGTTATGAGGCCACTGCCATATAATTAGGATTAATTTCATCGATCTCAGTTATGCTTGATTCATAGGTAAAGGCCATTTAGTATGTATGTATTTATAAACTTGTAGATACTTAAACAGCCCCTCACTCCATAACTTGGGTAAGGTATGCACCACAGAAGTGTTAAGTTGACCCAATAGCTCTTTGCCACCTAAAGAGAGAGATAGTCCTGTTCCCCTTGCTCAGAATGCTCAGTGGTCCTGATATCCTTTTGAACCCAATGTGAACAGATTCAGTTCATCAAACCAGCAGAAAAATAAACCAGTAAAAAAGGGAGAGCAATAGTTTTCTGACAGTTCAATGTGCTGTATCCAGTCATGCATGGGTCTGGCAAGTTAAAAGACATGGCGGAAGAGAGAGAATAAGATAGGTGAAAAATGAAAAAAATTCAGAGAGAGTGAGCTGATGAGTCAGTTAAAACATACAGTGAAATCAGACCATTAGGCTGAAGGATGTTCACAGAGTGATTACTAACAGTCCATCTATGGGACATTTAATTCTTAGAATTTTTGAGTTAAAAAACAAATTTGTGTTGTGAATATTCTTCTCTAGTGGAAAGGGTCACTTTTGTGAATACACAGAAATGATCAGGTGAGAAGCTGAAATGAAGATATCTGCATCCATTTGAACATCATTCATCTAAAAATCAGGCTGGAAAACTTGCCTAAAATGTTTTGAAAGTATATAGTGCCAGCCAACCATAAAAATAGCTTTTTATATCTCTTCCTTGCATCTAATTTTGATTTGAGCCATATTCAAAAGAAGCATGTGTAACTGAAGTAAATATGCAGCTAGATGCCAAGCTAGTACTGTCATTTAATATCTGATCTACACTGCAATCGCCCACTGCAAGATGCTTCTGAAAGCAAATGAATTCAAAGGACTAGATCCTTAGATGGTTGTCTATCGACATAGCTCCAAGCCTAGCCTAAAGATCTGAGTAGATTTCTCCCATCTGTTATTTACAATCACATATTTTTCCATTACAGGCTGACTTTTTTCCCAAATATAAAGCTTTCTGTGACAAATAGCAGACAGAACATAATACTTTCAGAAGTATTTGAGTGACTGACATTCCCGAGGGTGTGTATGCACGGTAGAGATTTTCATGCACCCAGAGGGACAAGAAGCTGGAACTGACTGGTCTGTGTTATGGGGCTGTGCTTGGGGACTGCACCATGGGAAGGCAGCTCCAGAGACATCCACGGACCTGTCCTGTGCTGGGAGGGCTCACTGATCTGATGCCCGTTAAGGGAGAGGTGTCTGCCTCACCCTCTCTAGTGTAGTGCAGTACAGTGCTTCTTGTAGTAAAACTCCCATTCATTCAGACATTGAAAAATTATCCTTTTTCCTCAGATGTTCTACTTAAGAACCTTTTCCATGGTACACATTTCACTAAAGCTTTACCTTCTCTTTTCAATTTATTTCCTTGCTGAAATTAAGATTTGATTCAGGAAAAAAAATGGAGTTCAGTACAGATACTTTGGTTAAAATCTTTTGAGCAAAATTCCAATGAATCATTTTGAACTTTATACAACATAAAAAAAATCAGTATTTACTTTCCTCCTCCTTTGGTCAGTCCACGTAGGTTCTGCCACAATAAACAGCGAAAGGAAATACTTTCCAAATGAAAACTGACATATTCTCCAGTTCCCTTTGACATACAACTGCTCAGCCAGTTTCTGTCTGCACTTTTTCAAAACTCTCTGCTTATGCTGCAGGGGTGGCCAGCAAGTGAATTTTGAGCTATATGCAGCTGATGAATGGTTCAAGAGAAGTTCCGGGACTGGGGTTTTGTTATGTGCCTGGTGACAGCTCTGTAGTGGCACTCTGATGGCTGAGCAAACTCTTGGAGGGAACAGGGTTTTTAGAGACTGACATTGCTGGATTTGCCTAGAAGTCACCTATACATCCAGCCTAGCTCCACCGCTCGGATGAGCTTACCTCTACCAATAACAATTTAAGATTTTCTTTTCATGTGATTTTTGCACAAAAGTGCATCTTTTGCTTGAATAAGGATCAGAAGTTTCAGGCCAATGTACTGCCTGTGCACATTAAAATCAATGATTGTTCAGTGAGTGTTAGATCATACATGATAACGTTACCCCACTCCATCATTAAGACGGTTAGTTTTAGTAACAATAACAGCAGGTAATAAGGTTTTTCATGTATATCGTAAACTTCCCACTTGCAATATCCACAGATGGATACTAAAACTGAGGACTTTGAAACAGAGTCCCAAAGTCATCACATCAAATTAAGACAATGGCAAGTTTCAGTTAGCTGGTAAGACTCAGAGCCCCCCATCTGAGTTTCTGTTATATCAGCAATACATATATGTAATAAATTAAATGGGTCTGGGCACAGCATCACAGAATGGTCAAGGCTGGAAGAGATCTCTGGAGGTCATGTTACTGAACCCCATGCTCAAGCAGGGTCATCTAAAGCCAGTTGGAAAAGACCATGTCCAGATGGCTTTTGAACATTTCCAAGGATGGAGACTCCACAACAACCCTGGGCAACGTGTGCCAGTGCTCGACCACCCCCACAGTGAAAAAGTGTTTCCTGATGTTCAGAACCTCCTGTGCTTTGGTTTGTGCCCATTGCCTCTGGTCCTGTCACTGGGCCCCACTGGTTGCCCAGGACCATGTCCAGATGGCTTTTGAATATCTCCTGAAATGGAGGCTCCACAACCTCCCTGGGCAGCCTGTGCCAACGCTTACAGTGAAAAAGTGTTACCTCATGTTCAGAGGGAACCTCCTGTGTTTCAGTTTGTGCCCATTACCTGTTGTCCTGTCGTTGGGCACCACTGGAAAGAGTCTGGCTCCACCTTCCTTACACCCTCCCTTCAGCTATTTGTACGCATTGATGAGATCCCCCCTCAGCCTTCTCTTCTCCGGCTGACCAGTCCCAGCTCTCACAGCCTTTACTCATAGAAGAGATGTTCAAGTCCCTTAATCATCTCCGTGGCCCTTCACTGGACTCTCTTTAGTATATCCGTATCTCTTGTGTACTGGGGAGCCCAGAACTGGACACAGTACTTCAGGTGTGGCCTTATCAGTGTTGAGGAGAGGGTAAGGACCACCTCCCTCAACCTGCTGGAAACACTCCTCCAAATGCAGCCCAGGATACCGTTGGCCTTCCTTTCTGCAAGGGCACATTACTGGTTCATGCTCAATTTGGTGTCTACCAGAACACCCAAGTCATTTTCTGTGAAGCTGCTTCCCAGCCAGTTGGGCCCCAGCGTATATTGGTGCATAGGGTTATTCTTCCCCAGGTGCAGGATTTTGCACTTCACTTTCTTGAACTTCATGGAGTTCCTGTCAGACCATTTGTCCAGCCTGTTGAGCTCCCTCTGGATGGCAGCACAACTCTCAAGTGCATCAGGTGCTCCTCTCAGTTTTGTGGTAGCAGCACACTGGCTGAGTACACTCTGCTCCATCATCCAGATCATTAATGAAGATGTTGGACAGGATTGGACCCAGTATTGACCCCTAGGGTACAATGTTAGTTACTGGCCTCCAACTAGACTTTGTACTACCCTCTGGGTCTGGCCATCCAGCTGGTTTTCAATTCACCTCACTGTCTGCTCATCCAGCCCATTCTTCATCAGGTACTCTATGAAGATTTTCTGGGAGACAGTGTCAAAAGCCTTGCTGAAGTCAAGGCAGGCAATATCAACTGCTCTCCCCTCATCCACGAAGTCAGTCATTTCATAGGATTATCAAGTTGGTGAGGCATGACTTCCCCTTTGTGAATCCATGCTGACTACTCCTGATCATCTCCATAGCCTTCAAGAGTCTGGACATGGTTTCCAGGACTAGTTGTTCCATCACCTTCTCAGGGATTCAGGTGAGGCTGACAAGCCTGTAGTTTTCTGGGTTCTCCTTCTTGCCCTTTTTGAAGACAGAAGTGACTTTTTTTTTCCTCCAGTCCTTAGGCACCTCTCCCAGTTGCCATAATCATTGAAAGATTACCAAGAGTGGCCTTGCAATGACATCTGCTAGCTCCCTCAACACTCGGTGCATCCTATCAGGGCCCAAGGACTTATGTATGTTCAGTTTGCTTAAGTATTCTCTAACTTGATCCTCTCCCATCAAAAGTAAGTCTTCCTTGCTCCAGACTTTACCTCTGGCTTCCAGGACCTTGGATTCCTGAAGGCTGGTCTTGCTAGTAAGGGCTGAGGCAAAGAAGACATGCAGTACCTCACCCTTTTTCATGTCCTGTATCAGCAGGACCCCTGCCCCATTCAGCAGTGGGTCAACATTTTGCCTAGTCTTCCTTTTGCTACGTGTGTACTTATAGATACCCTTCTTGTTGCCTTCGACATCCCACACGGGATGCGCTTTGCCTTTCCTAACCATATCTCTGTATGCTCAGACAGCATCTCTGTATTCCTTTCAGATTTCCTGTAATGGCTTCCATCTTCTGTATACTGAATCCCAAGGTTGTGATCTCATGTTTTGCCCTGTTCCCTCCTCTCATTAACCTGAACTCCACTACCTTATGGTCACTGCAGACAAGGCTGCCTTTGACCTTTACATGTCCAACAAGCCATTACTGGTTTGTGAGTATAAGGTCCAGCAGAGCACCTCTCCTTGTTGGCTCCTCTATCACTCGGATCAGGAAGTTGTCATCAGGAAACTCCTGGATTGCTTACGGCCTGCTGTGTTGTTCTTACAGCAAATATCAAGGAAGTTGAAGTCCCCCATGAGGACCAGGTCCTGTGAATGTGAGGCTACTTTAAGCTGTCTGTAGAAGGCCTCATCAACTTCTTCTTCCTGGTCAGGTGGCCTATAGCAGATATCTACTACTGTGTTACGCATGCTGGTCTGCTTTTTAATCCTTACTCATAAACTCTCAGTTGGCTCATCATCCATCCCAAGACAGACCTCCATGCACTCTAGCTGTTCTCTCACATAAAGGGCAACTGTAGCTCCTCGTTTTCCCACCTTGTCCTTCCTAAAAGGCTTGTGTGCCTCCACTGCAGCACTCCAGTAAAGTGAGCCGTCCCACCACACCTCCACAGTCCCAGCAAGATCATAGCTCACAACAGCACCCAGATGTCTAATTCCTCCTGTTTGTTTCCCATGATATCCTTGATACCCAGCTAGCATGGGACATCCCATTCCTATGCCCCTGTAGCCTCTAAAACAGTGTAGTTGTACACATATTCCTTATTGGTAACATTCCTTGCAGTTCTCTAAATCCAGAGCAATGTCCAGTGGCAGCAAGGAGTACTTGGGAGCACAAGCCAAAATAAAGTACAGACTCTTCTGGGAGTTTAGCATAGATGATGGTATTCCTGGGCACTGTCTTAATTTACTAATGTAGATATAGCCTCAGATTAATTTTAATCTGAATGAGGCAAAAGGGAAATTGCTGATTATTGGTTTTAATTGTTACTTTAAAAGATAATCAAGAGCATACAAGGTCTTATTGCTCTGAAGAAGACCAGCAGTAACACAACTTTGCCTTTCAGACACTCCTATTTATACACATCCTCAGACTACGTGCTGTCTAACCCTGAGGACAACATAATCTCTTGTTTTGCATAGAGGCAACAATATTGCAGTAAGGAAATTCTTGTTCTGAGACGGTATTTGCTTTAAAGATCAAAATATTTCTTTTAAGGGAGATAAGGAAATTAAAACTGTGGGAAAGTAAAAGTATTGGCAGTTCTGTAGACTTATACTTGTTTAAGTTCTTTTTAATTTTTTTTTGTAATATATGTTAACTTTTCCTTCCCTGTCTAACCAGATTATATATGCATAGTCTTCTCTCTGTTCATTTGTTGAAAATAATACTGACTTATTTTCAGGTGAGTTTAGAGGATCCCTTCATGGTTACACTCCTCATCAAATCCCATCATTTAAGGCACAGAGGAAGCAGCCAGCTGTGTAAGACACAAAGCTGCAAGAGTGGCCACTCTTGCTTTGGCCTGTGTCAGAGCCCTGAAAAGCTGATCTGGTTGCAGGTTGGGATATGAGAGCACTTCCACTCAGGTCTCTGTCCTAAGGCTATCCCTTTCCCCTCTGTGTCTGTGCTTTCTCCCACCTCAACCCTCAAGCTCTCAAAACATAATTTTGTCTATCCTACTGAGAGGCTTTGAATGGCTCTGTCAGTTGTTATCCGTTTATAAAGGAAGTGAGGGGAACTATGCTGTTATTCTGCCACCTGTGGACATAGTCCAATATAGATTATAAAAAATACCAGAAAAAAATTGAATTACTATGTCATTGTACATCTGTAGATCCATATTATCCCAGTGATGTAAACTGTGTAAAATGTGTGAAGAACTTAGAACAGTCTTTGTTTAACCACCTGAGAGACAAGAGCATGATGCTCAGCTGCCAGATATGAGCACCTTGCCAAAGTGCTGTATTCACTAGACCTCAATTTTTTTTTTTTTTTTCTTCCTGGTTCTGCAGTCCTCATTGTAGTTTCAAAGTGGCTCAGCTTCAATGAAAAGAAGGAAGATGCTTTCACTCAAATTGTTCCATTCAATGGAATGTTCCAAGTAATGATTTGCAACATCCTATGCACTGTTACTAGTAGAGAACATATTTTAATCCTATTATCTTATTTTATGGCCACTAGAATATTATACAGAAATGCTGGCAGAACCAGTGATCATGAATATGTCCGTGATTGTTCTGTTGTTTGGCAAGTTTAGTGCTGCTTGGAAGTGGTGGTCTGTGTCTGAACACACCCACATGATTGACCCTCAAGGGGATTTTTGCATAGCAAGAGGCATGGTTTCTAAAGCAAATATGGAATGAAGTGGTGACAAATCTTCAGCCTCTCAGGATGGTGAAGATGCCTGCAGATATGCCCAATAGCAAATGTGTGAGTATTCAGCCAGATTTTGTGGCTGAAATGGTCACAGATGCCTTTCTAGTTACCTAAGGAGTTAGGTGGATCACTAGGGTGGGCCAGGGGCTGGATTGCACTCTAGATCCCAAATTCTGCTGATAGGCCATGTTGAGCAATAGAACACTTTCTGTATCTCACTTCTATGCCCCATTACATATAAAGATTCAATAGCTTCTGTCGTGGTTTAACCCCAGTCAGCAACTAAGCACCACACAGCTGCTCACTCATCCTCCACCCCAGTGGTGTGGGGGAGAGGATCAGGAAAAGAAAAGTAAAACCCATGGGTTGAGACAAAGACAGTTTAATAGGACAGCAGAGGAAGCAAAAATACTACTACTACTACTACTACTACTACTACTACTACTACTACTACTAGAATAAACAAAGCAAGTGATGCACGATGCAATTGCTTACCATCCACTAATGAATGCCCAGCCCGTCTCCAAGCAGCGATCGCTGCCCCCCGGCCAGCTCCCCCCAGTTTATATACCGAGCATGAGGTCATCTGGTATGGAATAGCCCTTTGGCCAGTTTGGGTCAGCTGTCCTGTCTGTGCTCTGTCCCAGCTTCTTGTTCACCTGGCAGAGCATGGGAAGCTGAAAAGTCCTTGACTAGTGTAAGTACTATTTAGGAACAACTAAAACATCACTGTGTTATCAACATTATTCTCATACTAAATCCAAACCACAGCACTATACCATCTACTAGGAAGAAAATTAACTCTATCCCAGACAAAACCGGGACACTTCTTATAGAAGGAATAGAACTGCCTAATCCATTACAATTTCTGCCATTTTTATAATAATTCTGGGTTTGAAAACCTCTCAGCCATGTTTCACAATGTGAGAGGGGGTAATAACAAATGAACAAACAACTGAATTTCTTACTTTTTACTGGGACTGATCAAGGAGCCTTATCCACTGGCAGCACCAAGCCACACATAATCTAGGATTTTAATGCTCCAATACTCACCATGATGCCTCAGCACCTCTAAAACAGCTTCAGTCAGTTGAGATGTTCTAGAAAGCGGTCCCTGGGTTTAAATGCAAGAAGCAAGTGACAAGGAGTTGCCTCCAAGAAGGCCTTTAGAGCTGGAACGCACTTTCTCAACTGCTGTCATACAACCAGAGTTTGTTGGCATTCACAGAGTATCCTGCTCACTCTCTAGCATTCATTAGGGACCTGCCAGGGCAGAGGAAAACAATATAGATAATTTGGTTGCATAGGAAAAATAGTCCTTTCTTTCCTAAAATAATCTTTGCTATTACATGTATTTCTGTCTGATAAAATAGCATATAGACATTCTGAGCTGTGGAAAAGATTACACATCAGTCTATGTACCCAACACAGTACTTTTTAATTGGAATTTTTACACGTGATCCTTTTCTTTCAAGTAAACTGCTAACATAAACTGACTAGGATTTCATTATCTGGCCCCCAATGTATGTCTTTTTTATTTCTGCAATGCAAACATTAGCATTCAAAGGGTAAGCACCTAAATTTACCTGACAGGAAGACAAATTCTTCTAACAGGAAGGTTTTGCACATCCAAAGGAATTTATTTTTTTAAAAAATGTATTTCTTTGTGTGAGTATCACTTTTCCTTTGTTTTCCTTCCTACCTGCTACCTTCAGCTGTTTCCAAAAAAACAGTCAAGAAGATGATAGGAGTGCCACAGTTCCCTATAGTATGTGACTGTTTAACCTTAAGTCGCTTCAGCTGTGCAAACTGCGGATGCAAATTTGAAAAAACATTTTGAATGTTACAGCAAAATTACTTCATGATGTTTATACATTTTTCATAATGCTGTTCCCAGTAGAACTGATTCCTATATTTCTTATAGCAACAGTATGAAGAAGCAGGCTTTTAAAAGGATGGGGTTTTGCTGATGCTGCTTGCTCTGTGTGTAGTTAGCTAAGAGACTGTGCCGTAGCTTAATGCAACAGAGTAATAATAGTGATAGTTTAGGAAGTCTCAAGAAGCAGAGGTGCATCTCCTTGTACATGACTGCTCTTAGGGAGGAGGGCATGTGTGCATGTGTGAGGGAGCACAAGAGCACTACAGCAGATGGAAATGGAGTAAGACAGCCAAGCAGAGGACTTAGACAATGTGCCACAGAGCTCAATAAATCTATACAGTTTCTTTATGCTCCGCAAGGTCATAGATGACGCTGACACAAGTCTCCTAGCAACCCACTCTACTAACCTACTTTTGTCCCAATCACTGGAGAATGGGTTTAATGCTCTGAGCTGTGTTTCAACATGTGGAGGAAAGAATCAAATTGATGCTGGGTAACTGCTGATGTGCAAAATGTTAAAAAGCATTTTTCTGGTCTGTCTCCCCTCTATATTGGTTGCACACAGAAGGCTTCTTTAATAAAGAACAACAGCATTAAAGAATTCCTAAGTTCCTGTCCCTGATGCACAAGATTCATTCTTTGCTAGTTAGCTGCAGATATTTATAAGAATCAGGTGAAACTGCTTTTCTGTGCTTTGATAATAGGTATTCTCAACCAGCCATAAGGCATAAGATTTGAAAAAGGACCAAACCTCTTCATTTTACATGTAGCAAGTGCATATTTTCACAACACATGTACTGTATGAACCTCAGCTCTGCTCTGCCTTCAGTAGGACTTTCATTTCAGACAGATGTAGCAATACGCAAGGGGGATATGCCATTGCTTCCCCATATTCAACAACACTTACAGGTTTTAGTGTCTAAAAAAAAAACCCCATGCTAACATTTTCCCTGGCCACTGCCAGAAAAACATCGCTGTCCTGTTGAATGTGTCACTTGATCAAAGACTACTGAATATTATGGTGATCTTCTTGAGAGACTCTTACTGAGCCAGGATGGAGGTTTTCACTTGCACTGACACAGCACTGGTCTCCTCTACCTTTCCCCTGGCCTCTATGAAAGACACTATCATTACCATGAGAGAACCAGTTCCTTACTGCTAAATACAGTAATTTCCTAACTGTTGGCTGTCATCCATCAGCACGCACAGCAGAGTGGGGGATATAAAGGGGAAGGAATTAAAAGATTACCAGATTATAAACCATATATGTGCTGCCCTGGCCCCTGAGTGAAGTGAATATATCACAAGGATTCTCCTAAACTGTTTTGACTGTCAGTGGCATTGAGAGACTACAACAAAAGCAAGGGTCACCAGCCTAGTTGGAAAATCCATTCATATCTGTTTCCCATATAGGATTCAGAGAGTGGAGAGCCATGCAGGTTGCCAGTACAGTAACCCTCTCACAGTGGGGTATGGCCCCTCTGGATTACTTTGCCTCAGCAACGCGGAACACTCCTTATGTGGGAAGAGTCTGAGTCGACATAAAAAAACCTTGTCACTTCAATTTTACCCTGGACCGTATTTATACTAGTGGTTGCTGATGTTGTTCGTGGTGTGTTTTTCTGGTTTGTCCAGCTGTCATTCATAACCCTAGAATCATGGTACTGTGTAGATTGGAAGGGAGCTTTGGAAGTCTGTAGCCCAGTCTCCTACTCAGAGCAGGAGAGCTGAAGAGCAGGTTTTTCAAGGTCTTGTTCAGTCAGGTTTTGAGTATCCCAAAGGGCAGACATTTCACAGCCTGTCTGGAAACCTGTTCCAGTGTTTGACCATCCTCATAGCGATTTTTTTTTTTTTCTCCTTACAAGTAATAGAGGTTTCCCACATTGTAACTTAATGGAAAAGTCTCAATTCTTGCTGAGGACTGATGAGTCCCACTATTTCAGGAAATTTTCTAGGAGTGACAGCTACCTCCATGCGGGATACATGTGTGGATGTCCTTGTTTCATGATAGTGGGAAAATGGTAACTGGTTGAAAGCTGAGCCTAAGCATGGCTGAGCTGTGTTGACTAAGAGGTTTCCCAAGTAACAAAGGGAGATTAGAGCGTTGTTAAGTCTTTGTACATGATACAAAAAAAAAAAACCAAAACCACCACAACAACAAAAACTAACAGCCAACAAAGACCCCAGTAAATATGCTACAGAAACTTGCAGAAAAAAAGCAAAAATTAAACCTTAGAGGAATGCAGGTCACAGTGCAACCCTGAGAAAAAGCAAGGGAGAGGGGTCCTGAGCAGAGTTAGAGTTCAAAACATCTTTGAAGCAATCTTCTCTCACTTAATTCTAGAAAATAAAATGATTTAGACATTCAACTGTTAAGTAAACAGAACTGTACCGAACAATGCATCCACTTCCATCCCCAGTCTCTCCCACATGACTCTGGTCTCAGACAGCTCCTTAAGCCTCAAGGAACTGCACTGCACAGCTTTTCTTTAAGACAGTTTAGTGCTGTTAAAATACTTACCACTGCTGCTCTAATATCTTGCTTTCTATGTTATTTCGGCTTCCGAAAGTCAGGTTTTCAGTCCTACAGGTATTTGGCTTCTTTAGATTTATTTTCAAACAATATAATTATTCGGATTAATAATATCTGTATATTAGCCAACAGTGCATTACTGAATGCATGCAGTAAAACAGATGTCTTTTGAAACCAAAAGACTGAAAGTAAGGAAGTTTCACTTACTTTCAGCTTAGCTACTCTGCAGTTTTGTATCAGTAAGGTCCAGCTGCACTCTGTGATAGTACAGATACAAAGATCTTGACTGTTCTCACACACCAGCTCCCTCCTATATTGTTATGTCTGAGAAGTGGGCACAACTGTGTAAACGTAAGCATGAGAAAATAGGAGGTATTCTGAAATTATATGTATAGAAGTCTCTTTCCACAGGATTCTCTCATTGTAAACTGAAATATTACTTTAAACAGCCTATAGAGTTTGTTGCCTAAGCTCCAATCCTACCTGCAGCCTTTTCAACACTCATTATGTTCATTTGCATACACTGGTTTAATACAAATTGATTATGGCACTGTGAGTATCATTTTGATTCCAGTTAAACTGAAGCACATGCAGAGCAACTAATTCATTAGCCCTCTCTAGTGTAATTGAGATCATAATCTATGTCTGTGTTAAATGATATTAATGTTCTCAGTTTGTACAGTCAATCCTTATGTAAATAATAAGCAATATACTAGAGCTGGAACAATCTCACCTAGAGGAAGCAGTGAAAGAAGACTTTTTAACAGTGTGCCTGCTGTATGTTTACTTCAGGTATGTGTATATTTCTGTATATATCTATATATACATGGATATGAAAAAACAGGTATGTGGGTGTATATCCCACTTCCCTGTGTAAATCAAATGATAGACAGGCAAGCATGTTTCTCAGTGAAAACAGGCTAAACTATCCCCATTTATCTCACTTTATATAATAAGCAAAGAACATAGACTTAAACAGCTACAGGTCAGCTGGCTTGTAATAACTTCACTCTGTGGTAACTTGTGCAACTATAAGCCAGATACAGATAGACAAACACTCACAAGAAAAGACTGAAGAAACTTAGTTTGTGTGTTGATGGGTGGAAGAGCTACATTCCACAAAACAATGCTATGTAAAAGATTAGCTGTACCTATGTCTGCCATGTTTCTGAAATCTTTTTTGATCCTTAGGGAAGACAATAGGTTAATAGTCAGATTTTACCTCTTCTCAGGCTGAGAAGAGGAAGCCAGTTTCCAGTATTTAAAGGAATTAAGTGGCTGGTGCGAGAGATAAGCAATCCTTACTAAAGCACTGCCAATTGTTTATTATGTCTTCTGTAGCTGTGAAAGGGATCCTCCTTAGAAGCATAGAATAAGGATCCTTTAGGTAGTCTTGGTAACAGCTTGAATGTCTTTCCCATGCCTGCTATTACTTTCCTTTTCTCTTTTTATCACCTGAGCTCTGATGCTTTAGGAAGGCAGCAGTTGTCAACACATCGGTTTGTCTGTGAATAGGAGGGATAATGTGGAATAATAACATTATAATAATATAGGAATCCAAATGCATCTGCAACCATTGTCAGAATCCAAAACTTTCCTGTAGAGCTGAGTATCTCTGAAAATGTTCTGTAAATATTAGCTAAAATGAAAGCAAACCTTCAACTGTGTTTATACCCTCTTACTTCTTGGTTTCTGCAAATGTTAGAGAAAGCAGTTTCTCTGCGAAGAACATCTATGAAGAAAAACTAATTTTAAACAAATATTAGAGATATTTTCTTAAACAAGTTTGTTGGGGTTTTTTTAATCATTATACCTACATTGGATAATGAGCCTAAAAAAATTTTTTCCTGTTTGAATGGATGCACCGTATTAGCAGTGATGGAGAATTTCATGTAAGCATCTCAAGCAAGTTGGCAAATAGTAATTAATTTAACCTTGCCATACAGTCAATAGTCCCTATCATATAGTTCAACAGTAAGTGAATCCAGGGCATGATTTAGTTAAACTCTATGAGAACTTTCTGTAAAACAAATCGTGGTCCTCCATCTGTGAGCCAAAAATGGATGTCCATCCTTCCAATCAGCAGTGCTGAACTTCACTTTACAGTCTCACAGAATATCCCATTATATAGTAGGTAAATATTACTAAAATATTATACAATTTTCAAATAAATCCTAAAGACAGCACCTTTCACAATTATTCCAACTAACAGTAGAGTATGGATCAAAATTCTTTTTTCCCAGTTATACATTATGCATCTGACCAAGAGCAACACACATCTGTGAACATACACACAGCTACCTACAAATACTCAAGACTACATAACCACACACTTTATACACAATATCTATATATGGAAAGTGTGTCTATGTACACAACTATCCATACATCTCAGTAAGAATCTTTGCTCAGTAAGGAATTCACACACATGCAAAATATGCTTCTGTAAATTCTGCGCCACCAGATATATATTACCATTTTTCAACTTCATATAACTAGTCCATTAAAAAATTCTGTGGTATAATTTTTTTAAAGGAATATTATATTAATACTTGAATGAAAACTGAGTATAGTGGCATTCTGTTAATGTGCATGTACTTAAAACAACACAAATATTTGAAATATAATGAGCACCAGAATTGGGGGCGGGGGAAGGGAGTTCATCTGTGTGAGAAGAGCACAATGAAATTGACAATCTGCAGAGTGTGCATGCGTGTTGCTTTTATAAGATGAAAGTACCCTAAGATAACATTTTGTATAATGTAGTAGCTTGGGAAAGGTGATTAAGATCCCAGTGGCTACTCTGGCTCTCTATCCTCAACACACACGTGGTGTTATCTAGCTCATTCAGAAAAGAAAAAGCAAAGCTGTGTGTAGCAAGTTAAGCTTGATTTTGATCTATAACCCAAATTAGCTTCAGAGTGTGTTAATTTTTTTTCTAATCCTCACAGGAGTGTCCAGGAGAAGTGAATTTCTACAAAACTAAGCACAAACCTTGGATTTTGCTCAGCTGCTGAAGCACCATCTGTAGATAGGAGGTATGGCCAGATGACAGCACGTTTTGGTCACAGCCCCATTCTAGCTGCCTAATATGCTGCAAAATTGGAAATTCCTGACTCTCTAACTGCTGAGAAAATGGAGATTCTCTTGATGCTATGAGAACTAATTAATGGTGTATAATTATGATTTTTTTTCCTTTTTGTGTTGCAAGTGTGCTTGTTAAATTAGATGTGCAAAATTATGGCTTAAACTGAGGCTCTATTTAATTGAACTACATCTACATAAACCAGGGTTAAAGGTGAATTATATATGTTTATTTTGTTTCCTTGAGTTGGTTTAACCAAGATGATTTAAAACCATATCCTTAGTCAAGCCAAGACATCAATAAATCTTGGGTTCATAATGTGTTGACTATATGATTTCCATGTAATTACTGATACTGGTTCTTGCCTTTAGTGTGTTGCTAAATCTTCACAAATATCACCTTTAAGGAAAGAATAAATAAAATTAAACCTAGAAAAATAATGAACCAAAGAAATTTGACTTTAGGATGGCTTGTTGCTATTGTGAATATTACACCTAGATATCCATTTTAAATATTCTGAAAATTTTAGGCAGCACCCCACACATAATCCCCCATGTCCAAACTGCCTGCAAACGGCATTTTGGCAGCTGAGAAAAATCCAAGATTTTTGCTCACTTATGTTGGACTTGCACTTCACTTCTGGCCACTCTTACGACAATTAGAAGTTACTCTATGGAGGTATCTTCTCTACAAGAGATTCAGTAGTAGATGGTTGCTCCAGAGCTCTTACCATTCCAATAATTATTTTACAGTAGACTGCAAAATATTTCAAACTAAACAGAAACAGGTTTTTGGATGAAAATCTCTGGAAAAGTTTTGTCTGTCTATGTTATGTGACTAGCTAATTTCCAGTCTGAAAGAATTAAATGCAGAATTATAGTTTAAGTTGTAGTCATTTATCTGCTGAATTCAAGAGGGCATAGGTGATGGTACCCTGATAAGCTAAATATCTGACAATTCATGTACAGATGATTACTGTAGCAAGAGCTTTGCTGAATACCATGTTGAATAATACCTAAATCAGCCTTTTCTTGATGATATCAAGCATGCTGTACTGATAATACACAGGAATGAAAATACACAATTTAACAACACATACAGTACAAAATGTTACATCTTAATGTGATTTGGAACGGATCCTCAAAATGTCCTTGGCAACTCAATGCATAAAAAACCCTAGTATTTTGGTGCCAAATCAGTCACACTTTTGGCTGTGGATTCTATTTTCAATGATCCACTCACATTGGTCTGCTCAGACACTTCAAAGCAATCATGAATTAGATGTCAAACTACATTATATATGAGATCAATGCATAGAAACTATTTTTTAGATGCAGACAACCAAAATGATCAAATATGTTGTCAGAAGTTTTTAAATACCGTGTTTGCTAGATTGTTGTTTGAATTGTTTGCAAATTCAAATCAATTTTGCTATTACATCTGGCCCCCCACTGGGAAAAATGTATAAAATACTAAAAATATTTGACATTCTAAATGTATAACTTTTTTTTCACTCAGAAATTTGACTTGATTTTATTTTAAGTGTAATAGCACCCCAAAACTAGACAAAAGCTTTTGTATATCCTGATATTGTTGTTTCACGTGTATGCTTCCCAAGGTGGACAGGAGGAGGCAATAATCTCCAGTTGGCACAATATTATTTTTTTCTGACATTTCTGCTTCACTCCAGAAAATCAAATACCTGCATAATTACTTCTGGCTGATATTTTCCTTTACTCTTATATATTTATTCATATACGAAGAAAAAATGCCTGTTTTTTGTGGTTTCACTTTGGATCTAGAAGTAGATAGACAAATGACCTAAAAAACAGTTGGGAAATGGGACTTTTAAACAACAGAATTTTCAAAAGAGTTATTGTATCCTCACTTGCGTATTTAAAACCTGAGTGCTTTCTGCTTCTATAGTATAGCTTCCTGCTGTGACCATCCTCTCCACTGAGCAACTGAGGAAGCCACAACAGATTATTTTCACTTTGTTGAGATTTATTTAACAAGAATCTGGCGCACTGCATGTGTGAATAAGCACTGTATTGCCAAACATACGTATTCTGCTCCAACCTCTCACAGAACCTTTAGGACCTTAGGCACTCATAAGTTGTGAGGCTTTATAAAGTAGTCAGAAAAATGCTAAGGTGACTCCGGATGTAGTCTAGATTATCAGGAGACAAAATGACACTCCTGTGAAAGTGATTTTGGTATTTCCACTTCTTTTCTGAAACTAGAGATCTCATTACTTTCTGGGCTAGAAGAAGGATGTTTGCTTGGTCACTGATTTCCTTTCTCTTTGATCCTCTTCAGATCTTTTTGCAAGCAAGATGAATAGGATGTGGTTCCATTCCAATACTAGTTTCCCTAACTGTTAGTAAGTAAGCAACTTGACAGCAGATAAGCTTAGGTAGTCTAAGGAGAGAGCCTGTAAACACAAAGCTCCGGACAATTCTCAAGAATGATTTTGTACTAAGTTGGGGAATCTGTAAGCATTTAAAGTTATCACTTTCAGGTTCTCTTTCTAACCCTGGTCTGTATATAACAGCGATTTGTTTTCAAGAAAAGTCCCACTCCAGTGATAGCAATAGTGGCAGAATCATGTCCTTTTATCTGTGATTATCTTAGTTTGCAGCATGCTCATAAAAATTGCCCAGGAAGAAATAACCTCTCTTCTTTTTTGCTATTTCAGAGATTTTTTAGGATGACGGCAAAAATCAGAGACCATTGTAGGAGAATGAACAGAAATCAGGTTCATAAACAGAATATGGCAGTTCTCAGCCTGCACTCTTCTCAATAAAACATCAGTAATGACTTCAGGGTTGATCCAAACCCCTGGGAAAAATATATAGCATCAAAGCAGGTGGTGGTTCAGTCTTTAAAGAATTGACTGCCTTTGGTGATTTTGAAGAATGCTTTGATGATGATAAATATCCAGCTCACATGAAGACTCATCAAGTGTTGAATATAGTTAACTTATTAAAAAAAAAAACAAAAAAACAAAAAAACAAAACAAAAAAAAAAAAAACAAAACAAACAAACAAAAAAAACCCCAGCCTTTCTGGATATCTTACAGAAATGGCTTTTTGTTAATAGAAAACCTTTGTTGTTACCACGTGCTTTAAACTTCAGTCAGAGAGCGAGCAAACAGATAACAACCGAGAATTAAAAGTCAAAACAGCATTTTAGAACAAATATCTACTTAACATTATATAGAGACAAAAACTAATTTGATATTAAGCCTTGTCTGAGCAGGCTTAATTTAGCTAATTTTACATGAATTAGCCCCCATGTTGATACCTTAGAGGTCCATTTAAAAGTGCTTTTTCAAGTTTAAAATTATTAGGAGTTTATCTTGATTAGGCATAGGGTTGAGTTTAATCAAATTAAGATATTCTTGGGGCAAAATAAAACTGTTCATAAAAGAGTTTGATTAAGTTGGTTTAAAAACAGATTTAAAACCACCTCAAAACAGACATAAGCCACAAACAGAAACATTCCCAAATAGGTTAATGTTACCATTTGGGCAGAAATACGTTGCCAAATATTCCAGGAGATATCTCATACACCAAGAATTTCATAACACATTCTACCTGTTTGCAGAAGCAACTTGTGTTTATGTACAGAGGTTCCTCATTTTAAATGCAAGTACTGTGTTTTGTTTGCATAACAGAGCAATTGTGCTCTAGCTGCCTAAGAGTTTCATTTAAAGTCTACTATAAGCAGTGGAAGCCTTTCCACACAATTCCAGGATCTTGTGGGTCAGGCCTTCAACTGCAGGCAAAAAGAAAAATATTCTCCTTCTGGAGGATTAATGAGATACAAAATAAGTTTGGTCAGTTTTTTTGTCCCAGATCTTTAAAAAAAAAAAAAAGTTGAATGAAAACCCAATAAAATAAAAAAATAATCTTCACCAACCTTTGGAAAGTCTTTAGATAAAACAAAATATGTTTTGATACATCACTGGATATAGAAGTATAATAAGAAAACATCTTTTCTGTGGTTTTTTTTCTCCCTTTTCTCATGTCATAAAGCTTTTCACTACATTTTGTTTCATGAAACGTATCTTCTGTACAGAAATGAACTTCTGGGACAGTCTACATCTCTACTGTCTGTTAGTCATATCTAAAAGTAAATGCAGACAGACCATGTGAAATATTTAAAACAACTGAGCACAGAGGCAGATTTGAGTTCAAATGCAAGTTCCTCACAAGCCATTTGCTTTAATACATGTTAGTTTGTTAGCTGATACATTGGTTGTGTGTACAAGTGGGGAGCACAAACTCCAATCTAATGTAAAATTTTTGACATATCGTCTGCAAAGTGAGGATCAAGAGCACTGTATATGAAAGTGTGAATAGCAGCAAAGAAAGTGATTGATTTTGAGTCACCAATATAATCCATAGGACGTCTCTGTAAAAGTGAATATCTCACCCTGGGATTATGTGTACATGTGGATACTTCAGGAGAAAAATCCCCAGAAAGTGTGAAAAGTAGTGAAAGTGCAAACCACAAATCCATGTTTGCATCTGGTCTGCAATTATTGTACATTAGGAGCATCCCAGCCAGCCAAATTTAGCTCAAGAAACTGGTATCTCAGCATTCACAGTCCTCAGTTCAGTCACTGGGCCTCTGTTAAAGTAGCAAGGGCTTCTTCAAGACTTGTGGATCTCCAAGACACAGGACATGCCCTTATTGGCACAGAGGTCAGTGCACATTATAACCAACCGTCTGTGGAAAAGTTATTGAGAAGTTGTATTTCTATTTTGAAAGAGCTAGTTCAACCTATAACAAGTTGCTTTATCTCCAGAGCCTTCTGACTTCTGAGGTCATCTGTTACATCTATAGTAATTTATTGCATTGGGAATCTGATGGTATTTATGCTTAGCTGCTTAATGTCTACCTTGAAGGTACCGTGCCATCAACCCTCAACCTAAATTAAGTTCTTCTAATGGTAGATTTGGGGTGTGAAGCACCAGGCTCATGTCACAGATGTCAGCAGGCTAAGGGGAACTTGGGACTCCCTGTTAAGTAGAAAACGAGTCCAAGTGAGGGAACCAGAGACCACAAAGCAACGAGAGAGAAGCAAAACATTATGATAATAGCATTTTATGGGTGCCAGTATGGTCAAAAAAGTTGAGCTATGTATTTGTAAATACCACATAAGCTCACAGTTAGCTTCCATAGGAATGGGAATCTCGCTACAAGTCACTAATGGTCTCTTGTAGTACTTATTTACCAATTAAGCCTGTAATTAATGACTTTGGGAAGATCTGTGAACCATCAGTTAAGTTATCCAAACATGGTTTGGGATTTTCAGTTGACAGTTTCTTCTCAGAATCACAACTCATAAAAAGGGGAAAAAAGAATGATTATCCAGAATCTGAAGCAAGGATAACCGTTGTTACTGGACATTTCTTTGTATAGATAGATGCATTGCCAAACTTTTCTCAGCCTAACCTTGCAGTGTTCTTTGTAAATACCTCCATGCATTGGGATCTCTGAACACCTAACTAAATCTCTTCATACCAGTATAGTTCATTCAGCAAACAGCAAATTCAAGAACTTCAGGAGACAATGGTACATTTAGGAGCCTAACAACTGTTTTGTTTTTTTTTTCTAAGCTACCTGTATAAAGTGCTTGGTCTCTTATCATTTTTTCTGTCTCCTTTCTTTTTTCCCCTCTGAAATCTGGAAAAGTGCACTCTGCGCTGGGTTAAAAACTGGCTGCATGGCCGAGTGCAGAGAGTGGTGGTGAATGGAGTCAAATCCAGTTGGTGGCCGGTCACGAGTGGTGTTCCCCAGGGCTCAGTGTTGGGGCCGGTCCTGCTCAATATCGTCACTGATGATCTGGATGAGGGGATTGAGTGCACCCTCAGTAAGTTTGCAGATGACACCAAGTTGGGTGGAAGTGTCGATCTGCTGGAAAGTAGGAAGACCCTGTAGAGGGACCTGGACAGGCTGGATCAATGGGCCGGTGCCAGCTGTATGAGATTCAACAAGGCTAAGTGCTGGCTCCTGCACTTGGGTCACAACAACCCCATGCAACGCTACAGGCTTGGGGAGGAGTGGCTGGAGAGCTGCCTGGCAGAAAAGGACCTGGGGGTGTTGGTTGACAGCTTCCTGAACATGAGCCAGCAGTGTGCTCTGGTGGCCAAGAGGGCCAATGGCATCCTGGCTTGTATCAGGAATAGTGTGGCCAGCAGGACCAGGGTGGTGATAGTGCCCCTGTACTCGGCACTGGTGAGGCCGCACCTCGAGTACTGGGTTCAGTTTTGGGCCCCTCACTACAAGAAGGACATGGAGGTGCTGGAGCGTGTCCAAAGAAGGGCAACGAAGCTGGTGAAGGGTCTAGAGCACAAGTCTTATGAGGAGCAGCTGAGGGAGCTGGGGTTGTTTAGTCTGGAGAAGAGGAGGCTGAGGGGAGACCTTCCTGCTCTCTACAACTACCTGAAAGGAGGTTGTAGCGAGGTGGGGTTTGGTCTCTTCTCCCTACTAACAAGCGATAGGAGGAGAGGAAATGGCCTCAAGCTGCGCCAGGGTAAGTTTAGGTTGGATATTAGGAAAAACTTCTTCACCGAAAGGGTGGTCAGACATTGGAACAGGCTGTTAAGGGAAGTGGTTGAGTCTCCATCCCTAGAGGTATTTAAAGAACGGGTAGACATGGTCCGTGGTGGACTTGGCAGTGATATGTTAATGGTTGGACTCGATGATCTTGGGGGTCTTTTCCAACCTTAATGATTCTATGACTCTATTCTATGATTTGTTCCACGGTAGTTTGTTGCTAAAGCCAGATACCTCAGTGACTGTTTGAAGCGTTGTTAAGTAAAGAAATAATTTGTAACTAAGCCATCAGGCATTCCCTAATTTCCCAAAGAAGAAAAAAAGACAAACTCTAGTCCTAAATTGTCTTTGGTGAATATGGAAATAATTCAAAATAAAACACATTCAGTTTGAGATTTATGATGAGCCAAAGTTCATTAGCTTATTAGCAGGGGAAATAAGTTTTCAGAGGGTTCATGAATCTATAACAAACAGAAACCGTGGCACCTAATTTACCTTGTTCTAAATAGCATTACAGGTTACCTTGACTTAATTAGGATGCACCACTGAGCATTCAGGTGCTGTCTTTAGTGGCAGTACAGGATAAACCTAGGCTGATTTTAATTTCATTTAAAGAAATACAAATTGCTGGAAAATAATAACTTTCCTAATTAGTTTTAAGACTAATTTTGCTTTGGAAGTATAGGTTCACTATAAAAAGTGTTTGTTTTTTAAAGGCAGCAACTAAAGCAGAGAAATACAGTGTATTTAGAGTTAATAATTCTTTAAGACCTAACTACTCAGATAAAATAGAAGTAGTAGACTTGAAATATTTTATCACTTCTACAGCTGTGAAAAATGTATCACTAGAAAAGTCATTTAAATATTAAACTCTGCTAGCATGAGACAGTCAGTTTGTACAGCTCAATCTGCCTGTATATGTTTATGAAGATTGTGGAGCTCTGGAAGGCATCTAATTAAGAGTTGCCTTTAATGAAGGCAAGAGAACAATCACTCTCCATTCAGTCAGCTATTGTGTGTTCAATCCACATGTGGACTTCCTTTTACAAAGGTACCTCAAGTCTTCAGCAGCAAAACCACAGCATAACACCTAGCACATTAGCGTTCAGTATCTAACCTAAGTGATTCTATTCCTGGTTTTATAGAGATTAATATATCAATATTACCAAAAGGAATCTGAAAATAGATATTGGATTGCATTGAATAATATCTCTGAGATATACTGAAACTGTGAAGACAGTAAAATCAAAAGGACTCGCATCTGGTTTTGCATATGCAAACATAGTTTTGTTTTGATCTGTGTATACTTCACTGAAGACAAGGTGATGTTGCAAATGATAGGCTTGTAAGTGTCACTGCTTTTTTTTATGTTTAAGGCAAGATTTCAACATATCTTCATGTCTTTTTTATCACCCTACAGTTCTTTTTTATAGGTCTTCATACCCAATTTTGTAAATGTAACTGACTGGAGTGAAGCTGGAGAAACTGTGCAGACTTTGGTTTGCGAGCAGAATTTGAAGAATTTTTTTTCTCACATTTATTTTCTTTGTGTACATGCATCTGTCTAGCATGAAATACTGAATTGTTTTATCACAGAGTAAATGCCATTAGGTTTCATTACAACTGAAAACACTGGTGCTAAATTCATCAAGATCTATTAAGGGACTGATATAACCCTTACCTTGAAGAATTAAAATTACACGGAAATGGCAGCTCAGTGCAAAATTGAAAGAGTTTTTGTTAATTGTCAGGTAACATGAGCCTGGAACTACCATGCAAAGGCAGAGTACTTTCTCTCCTACTGTCTAACCTTGATTAGAGATAATAGCAAACAGTCACAGTTGTAGCTAGGAGACTTCAGTTCTGTCTATAATACTGTTACCACTAGGGTTTTCTTTCCACTTAACTAAACCTTTCTGCAACACTTTTTTATCCCTAGATTCTGTTAATTATCCTAATTTGGTAGAGTGTTTGAAATCCTTAATTGGGTATCATCATATAAAACCTGATTATTTTATTGCAAGTGGAGCTGGTACATACTCCTATGTTCCGGTCGCCTAGTTCCACCTATTATTAACGAACAATGAAAATCTTGCTACTTTCACAGTTCAGAGCATGCTTTGCGAATTAGAGGCAGGCTTTTTTCCTAGCAAAACTCTCTTGTCCCATATAATTCCATTCAATTTCAGCAGAAACACAAACTGTCAAAAAGAAATAGGAAGCCTTGCTTGTGCTTGTGCTGTCAGAAAAACATCAGCAGCACTCCAAGCTAACTTAAGCAACTATCTTAATTTAGGGCTAAGTCTGAAATACTATAAAAGTAAAGCAGGTAATACTGTAGGGAGAACATGCAAGGTTTCATTCCTGGCTCCCTTCTATATCTTTTTTAAGTTAGTGTCCCTTCCTCTCTGCAGGTGGGAAAATGCTGAACTGTAAATGTTTCTTGGACACTTATAACCAAAAAACACTCCTCCTTTTCTGAATTTAATATGCCTTTAAGTTCATTAAATGTTTTGATGTTTCTTTCTTGTCCTGTGCAGTAGGCAGATAGAGAAAGCTGCTGTTACCATTCTCTGCCTCTTTTAAATTTGAGAGGCAAACATTAAATTCCTCAGTTCCTGAGAAATGCAGGGATTGGCTTAACCAAGACTGTTTACCTATTAGGAGAAATAGCATGTCTTCTCATTGGCTCATTATTGTATATAACAGTATCAAACCTTTAAAAAAAAAAACAAAAACAAAGCAAAACACACAAAAGAGTGAAAAAAGAAAACAAGTAAAATACTGTTATGCTTTTAGGTCAGTAGAATTCTATCTTAGTTATAAATGTGGTTTAACAGGGGAAAAAGTAGAAATCTAAGAGTTTGTTTGCAAGAGCTTTTTGTATGACAAAGTATTTTTTTCTTTATTTTTTTTTCTCTTTAAATGCTCAGTTCATTTCAAAGAGTTCTGCATATCTTTCTAATTAGATGGCTATAGATATTGAAAACACATGAGTAAAGTGTTAGTGTAAACATATTAAGTTAGTATATATGTTATATATGTCAGCATAACATATTAAAAACAAAAAAACAGATACCACAAAAGAAATATTTTACTTAATTTGATAGAATCTGAGCATTGTTATTTTACTAGTTCTATTCTTATTTTTCTTAAACATCACCAATAAAAAGCATGAAAATGCCTTCCTTCTGATTTTTCAGAAGACTGAAGATTTCAGATTAAGAATAATAACAAATACCTTTAATATACTAATAGGTTTTTTGTGATTTATGGAAAATTATTGGAAATTGTTCCTCCTTCCAGATATTTAAATCTTCACATAAACCAAATAATGAAATACCAATGATCAATATTTTTCCTTGCAGACCTTCCTCCTTCTTATTGTGAATAACATCAGAAAGTTTCCTAGAATTGGTGATTTGATCAGTGTTTGGTTTTTTGGTTTTTTTTTTTTTTTCCATTAAAAGTGTGATTAAAGATAGGTAAGAAGTCTGGTTTTCATAAAGCAGTTGTGAATATGAAAAATATTTATACTTTTTGAGATAGGTTTCATGGAATCATAGAACCACAGAACAGCCCAGGTTGGAAGGGACCTTGAAAGATCATCTGATCCAACTTTTCATGGGAAAGGGAGCCTAGATGAGATTATCTAGCACCCTGTCCAATAGCATCTTGAAAATCTTCCGTGATGGGGACTCTACCACATCCCTGGGGAGGTTGTTCCAGTGATTGATTGTTCTCAGTGTAAAAAATCTATTTCTTATATCGAGATGAAACCTTTCCTCGTGCAAATTGTAACCATTACCCTTTGTCTTCTCCATGTAGCTCCTTGTGAAGATAGAGCCTCCATCCCCTTTGTAGCTGCTCTTTAACTACTGGAATACCATGATGAGGTCCCTCCTAAGCATTCTCTTCTCCAGGGAAAAAAGACCTAACTCCTTCAGTCTTTTCCCATAAGGTAGGTTCTCTAGCCCTTTGATCATCTTCCTGCTCCTCCTTTGACCCTCTCAAGTGTGACCATGTCTTTTTTTTAATTGTGGGGACCAGAACTGGACACAGTACTCCAGGTGCAGCCTGACAAGTGCTAAGAAGAGTGAGATGATCACATCTCTGTCTCTGCTAGTAATGCCCCTGAGGATGCAGGTCAGGATCCAATTTGCTTTGGTTGCTGCAGCAGTGTACTGCTGACTCATGATTAGCTTGTTGCGCACTAGGACCCCCAGGTCCCTTTCAGCAAGGCCATACAGATCCTAGCCTGTACTGGGCTCTTTGGTTATGTCATCCCAGATGCAGGACTTTGCACTTGTCTTTGTTAAACTTCATGCAGTCCTTGCTAGCCCACTCTTCCAGCCTGTCCAGGTCTCTGAAAGATGGCTCTCCCTTCTGACGTGTCCACCTTACCATCCAGTTTAGTGTTGTCAGCAAACTTGGTGAGGGTACTTTCAGTCCCATCATCCAGGCCACTTATGAAAATTTGAACAATGTGGGGCCCAGTACCAATCTCTGGGGGACCCCACTTGTGACAGGCTGCCAGCCTGAGTAAAGACCACTGATCACCACCCTCTGAGTGCAGCCTGTGAGACAATTTCCTACTCATCTTGCAGACCACCCATCCAGTCTGTATCTTGACCATTTGTCCAGGAGGAGGCTGTGGGAAATGGTGTTGAATGTTTTGCTGAAGTCCAGGTAATCAACATCCACTTCTCTCCCCATGTCAACAGAAGGTGTTATTTTGTTGCAGAAGGTGATGTTAGTCTGGCACGATTTGCCTCTGGTAAATCCATGTTGACTATTCCCAGTCACCTGTTTCATTTGATTTGTAATAATTCCAATTGGTTTGTAATAGTTTTTTGGTTTGGTTTATTTTGTTTTTACAGCAGAGAATGAAAACGTTCATAATGTAAAAGAAGTTCATTGGGAGCACATCTTTTATTCAACATATATTTTAGGAATTAAGAATTTGGAAGCTTTCTATAGTAAAAATTTCCTACATTTTCTCTGTGTTCAAGATGATTTTCAAATTAGCAAAAAGAAGTACCGGTTAGTATTTTGTTTAGATTGTTCTCAAATTACAAATATTATGTTACAAACAACTTTCAATAAAGGGCAGGGAGGGAGAAGTTCTATCTATGAGCAAACCATCTGCAAACTACACTACAGTAGGTGATGAAATACATATGACTTGCCCACTTGGCACCTTTTTTCAAAATAATAACCAATGCTTTCTGGAACATTGTATATGGCAATGAAAGAGATAAGAAGTATGTTCCTGCTTCTCACCAGTTTGTTCAGTGACTTTACAAGTTTGCTAGAATTTCTCTCTCATTGCTAAAGGAAATCTTCCCTCTGGCTGACATAGTCATCCCCTTAGATTACATTCCTTCTTGGTTTATACAGCTTCCCATGCAACAAGTTCCTGAACATGCCTTCATTGCAGCTCTTCCCCATGCAGCATTATTTAAAACCTTCACATCTCCCAAGTATAGGGCTTCCCATGTGTGGTGGGACACAGAGGTTTTGGGCATGGCAATAATCAGTATTGCCACAGCTAAGCTCCTTGATGGAGCTGGCAGCTCTGACAACAGCTTAATTTTATGTACCAACAGGATGGTATCATTAATCTTCAATGTGTGAGCTGTAGTTTCCACTTTGATGTTTTATATGATATGGAGAGGAACTGGGATTTGTGATTTGCTTGCTTGCCCTCTCCCACTTGCAGCAGACCTGCACCTGTGAGAATAGGGTTTACTTGGCAAAAATGTCTTCTGCAGACATGATGGCATACTTTTCTCAAGTAATTGCCTGCTGAAGCCAATTTAGATGAAAACAGAAATGTTATATCTGTTGAAAATGGTAAACTATCGATGTTCATTCTGCGTCTTAGAATAAAGGGTAGAATTAGTGAAAATTATATACATGGGCATCTATATACTGCTCTATCCTGCTATAAGTCTTTTTATAGGTTACTATACTCATGCACAATATAAGTGAGAACAGGTTTTGTTGGGATTAGGAAGGCCAAGGCACAGATTGAACAGAAATTGGCAAGGGATGTGAAGAATAATAAGAAGGGGTTCTATACGTACATGAGTCAGAAAAGAAAGGCCAAGGAGAGTGTTCTCCCTCTGATAAACATGAATGGGTAACTGATAACAACAGATATGGAGAAGGCTGAGGTGCCCAACGAGTTCTTCATCTCAGTCTTCACTGGCAGCCAGACTTCCTGCACCTACCAAGTACTGGAACCTCTAGGAGAGGTTCTAGAGAGCGAAGGCCCTCCCACTGTAAGTGAAGAGCAAGTTTGAGACCACCTGATAAAACTAAACAAACAGAAGTCTATGGGACCTGATGACATACATCCCAGGGTCCTAAGGAAACTGGCTGATGTAGTTGCAAGACCACTCTCTATCATATTTGAAAAGTCATGGTGGTCAGGTGAGGACCTCGGTGACTGGAAAAAGGGTAACATCACCCCTATTTTTAAAAAGGGTAGGAAGGAGGACCCAGGGAATTACAGACCGGTGAGCCTCACCTCTGGGCCTGGGAAGATCATGGAACAGATTCTCATGGAAGCAATGTTAAGGCACGTGCAAGACAAGGAGGTGATCGAAGTGAGCCAGCATGGATTCACTAAGGGCAAATCGTGTCTGACCAATCTCGTGGCCTTCTATGACAGAGTGACTGCAACAGTCTAAGGGAAGACCGATCAATGTCATTTACCTAGACTTCCGTAAAGCTTTTGACACAGTCCCACACGACATCCTTATTTCTAAATTAGAGAGATATGGATTTGAAGGCTGGACTATTCAATGGATAAGAAATTGGATGGACAGACACATCCAGAGAGTTGCAGTCAATGGCTCTATTTCCACGTGGAGACCGCTGACAAGTGGTGTGCCTCAGAGCTCTGTCTTGGGACAAGTGCTTTTCCATAGCTTTATCAATGACATAGACAGTAGGACAGAGTGCACCCTCAGCAAGTTTGCAGATGACATGAAGCTGAGTGGTGCAGTTGACACACCTGAAGGATGGGATGCCATCCAGGGGGACCTGGACAAACTTGAGAAGTGGGCCCATATGAACCAAATGAGGTTCAACAAGTCCAAGCGTAAGGTCCTGCACCTGGGTCGAGGCAATCCCAGACATAAGTACAGACTGGGAGAAGAACTCATTGAGAGCAGCCACACAGAGAAGGACTTGGGGGTCCCAGTGAACGAAAAGCTGGATATGAGCCAGCACTGTGCACTAGCAGCCCAGAAAGCCAACTGTATCTTGGGCTGCATCAGAAGAGGCGTGGCCAGCAGGGCGAGGGAGGTGATTCTGCCCTTGTGAGACCCCACCTGGTGTACTGCATCCAGCTCTAGAGCCCTCAGCAGAAGAAAGATGTGGACCTTTTAGAATAGATCCAGAGGAGGGCCACTAAGATTGATCGATCAGAGGGCTGGAGCACCTCTGCTATGAAGACATGTTGAAGGAGTTGGGGTTGTTCAGCCTGGAGAAGAGAAGACTCCTGGAGACCTTATAGTGTCCTTCCAATACTTAAATGGGGCTTATATAAAAGAGGGGGAGAGACTCTTTATAAAGGCAGATAGCAATAGGACAAGGGGGAACAGTTTCAAACTGAAAGAGTGGAAATTTAGATTAGATGTTAGGAAAAAATTCTTTACTCAGAGGGTGGTGAGGCACTGGAACAGATTGCCCAGAGAGGTTGTGAATGCCACGTCCCTGGCAGTGTTCAGGGCCAGGCTGGACAGGGCCCTGAGCAACCTGGTCTAGTGGGTGGCATCCCTGCTCATGGCAGGGGAGTTGAAGTTAGATGATCTTTAAGGTCCCTTCCAGCCCAAACCATTCTATGATTCTATGATTCTATGATTCTATGATTCTATCTGAGAAGCATTTCTTTTTTGCTTGACAGTTTGGAGAAAAGGAGTGTGTGTCACATTTATCTAATCACTCTGGATGTAACTGGAACAAATATTTGGGCCCTTGTGTGTTTTGTTTATGTAAACTTTTTTTTTTCTCCTTATGCTTTGGGGCTATCAAGTAAAGCTTTGGAAACAAGTCCCTCCCACAAAACTTCGTCTGTAACTTCCCAAGCCATTTGAGCATTATAATGCAGTTGAAGGAAGTTAATAGTGTAATATCAGGGTAGGAACTTGATCATAAGACTATAAAGTAGTCCTATTAAAGAGAACAGCAAAGCTGTACACAAAATACTTGAAGAAACACCAAACCCTTTTCCTCATTAATGGTAATCTCAGTAAGTAAATTCAGATGGAGGAACTGGAAGAAAACCTACAAGGTGCTGAGGGTGTCTGTATCAATGCTTGTTTGAAACTCTCTGGTCTTAGCTAAGCATTTTTGTTCCTAGAAAGCAAAGGATATTGTGATGGTTTAACCATGGCTGGTTGCCAGACATCCACCCAGCTGCTTTCTCACTCCCTCTCTTTAACAGGACAAGGGGAGAAAATAAGATTAAAAAGTTTGTGGTTCCAGATAAAGACAGGGAGGTCATTTACCAATTACAATCATGAGCAGAACAGACTTGACTTGGGGAAAATTAATATAATTTATTGTCAATTAAAAATAGAGTAGGACAGTGAGAAACAAAGGCAAAGCTAAACCCACCTTCCTCCTACCCACCACATCAGGCTCAACTTCAGTCCTTCATTCCCAACTCCTCTACGTCCCCCTGTCCCCCAGTGGTGCAGGGAAGATGAGGAATGAGGGTTGTGGTCAGTCCGTAACAGTCCCTCTCTACTGCCCCTTCCTCCTCACACTGTTTCCCTGAGCCAATGTGGGGTCCTTCCCACAGACTGCAATCTTTCATAAACTGCTCCAGTGTGGGTCCTTCCCTTAGGCTGTAGTTCTTCAAGAACTGCTACAGCATGAGTCCTTTCTATGGGGTACAGTCCTTCAGGATAAACCTGCTCCAGTGTGGGCCCCCCACGGGTCTCCACTCCTGCCTGAAAAACTGCTCCTGTGTGGGCTCTCCATGGGCTGCAGCTTCCTTTAGGGCATGTCCAGTTGCTGTGGTGTAGGGTCCTCCATGGGCTGCAGGGTGGATATCTGCTCTGATGTGGTCCTCCACGGGCTACAGGGGAATCTCTGCTGTGGCACCTGGAGCACCTCCTCCCCTCCTTCTTCTCTGGTCTTGGTGTCTGCAGGGATGTTTCTCTCACATTATTTCTCACTCCTCTCTCTCATGGCTGATGTGCAGCATTTTTTACCCTTTCTTAAATATGTTGTCACAGAGGCACCTCCATTTTCGCTGAGGGGCTCAACTGTGTCCTGTGGTGTGTCCACTGGAGCTGGCTGGAACCAGCTGTGTCTGGCACAGGGAAGCGCCTGGCCTCTCCTCACAAAGGCCACCCCTGCAGCACACCTCCCACCCCTCCAAAACCTGGGCAATGACACCCAATACAGATATGTTCATATGTGATGCAATGGAACAAAAATTATTTGTCGGCATACTGGAAAGCAAACAAAATAAATGGAAGACTCCAGAACTATAGTTAGCCATTGGACTTTTTGGCTTTATGGCATTACATGTGATTTATTTGCTGGTTCAGACTGTGAAAGCATATTTTACAACATATCCCACAGAACCCAGCTTCACTACATACCACCCTAAATATTTAGCTATGTTTTTTAAAGCTAACGCTAACAGTTTTCAGTGTTTTCCTAGCCTGAAAATAAGTGTGCTGAATATTTGCCATTTCTGGGAGAGTTTATTGTAGGAACTGTTACACTAGTTATTAAATTGTGAATATGTAGCAATTATGCTCATGCTTCATATCAGCAAGGTGGTACTTTGTGCAAACATAGTTTTCAGCAGTGGAGTTTTGTCATTAACACTCCTTTCTCAAAAGGCCAAGGTGACATGCTGACCAGGGTCAACTTGAGCTTCATAGTTTCTGTAGCACTTAAGGCTAGCCCAGACCAATGATGATTACAAATGAGTCTGAATGTCCAACAACAGAAGATCCTTTGGGCAATGAATTTTGATTGTTCTGCTTATAAGAGACTGCAAACTATATGAAAAGAGAAACTTTAAATGTCCCCTGATCCTATTAGAGGGTCATTATTCCAGGTCATGAATGCATTGCACTGGTGATGTACTATAATAAATGCTGACAACTGCAAAGTACCGATTATGGAGAGAGGCAAGCAACAGCCAAGGTTATACACCTAATGATTCATTTACAAAATAGTGCAGGAAAAAATATTGTAATTGAAAGTTGATATATATAGAAAGAAAAGGGTATCTTTTTGTTCACATCTCGTGTATAAGTTTATTCCTTCACTTACACAGAAGAACCTTCTGTAGAATTTTGGGTAAGCATTTATTTGTTCTTGCATATCTTTTGGAGAAGGAGCTGCCATAAGGTCCATAAGGATCAGCAACTGTTAGCTGTTTTAAGGTAATATCTGTGCCTTCCTTTATAATATTATTAGTTTAGAAAAATAAGTATTTTTCCTTTTATTACACTAATGTCCCAGTGTGATTAATGTTTTAAAAAAGTGGCTTTAGACAGAGAATCACCAAATCAGCCTGAAAGTGCTTCAGAGATGCTCTGTAAGCACCACATCTCTAAAGGGTACAGAAGCTAAAGCAAGCTATAGCCAAGAGCATAGTAGAGGGATCACCCTCTTCATCATAGGGTACCTACAAACACATTTTAAATGTAGAACTCTTTAAAACAGCACAGCTATCCATTCTAATATTTTGTCTCCAAGGACAGATATTTTAACATATTATTCTTCTTGGAGCACTTTCTAATTTACTGACAATATCTTGAATTATGTTATGAAAACATTCCTCATTCTCTATTAGATGTTAAAGAAAAAACAGCTGTATTAGAAGCAGACCAAATCCTAGGCTTTTTCACTACCAAACCAAAACACAGGAAAATTTTGGTATTAGAATTATAAGTTGAATGCAAGGCTGTATTCTGATTGCAGAACAGGTGTAACTTGCAATATCCACATAAATAGCTTTACTACCTGTAAATGAACAGTCCCCCTCAAGTTTTTCCTTATCTGACTGGATGAGGTCAGAACATAGCCTGTCTCCCTCTCAGGCCTTAAAGTAGAGCTCAGGTGTAAGTCCAGTGATGCCTGTACTTTTAGCTGACATTTGGCCTATGGACCTATTCAAAAAAACTAAACATCTTTGTTATTATTAATGATTTTTTTTTTTTTTTTTTCCAGATCAGCACCAGCAACATAACTTGTGTGGAAGGCTCTAAGCTGAGTTTTACAAAGAACTTTTAGATTTGTCTCCTGTTTTATCTTGCTATGTCAGAGTGGGATGTAGCTTAATTTCTACCATCTCGTTCATTGTGAAAGGGCCTCCAGTTAGAATATCAGGTACCATATATATTTGCTTAAAGCCTTTTCTTGAGATAGCTTCATAAAGATGTTTCTGAAGTGTTAGTTTGGAGGATAACGAGTAGCATCATTATTGTCGTCTTGTACAAAACCATCCAGAAAATTGGCTTTCAGGATCAAGTCTAATAAATGAGTCTGTAGAGGTATAGCAAGTAGACTTTTAGAGCTCATGGGAAATGCAACAAGATTACTAGGTCTCATCAAAAAATGATGTGTGCAAGTGGGAGCAATCACCATCCTAAGAGGAGGTCTTTGCAAATGTTGTTATCTGAGATGTGGACACAGATACAAATAAATTGTGATGCTTATTGAACTGGAGAGAGAAAAAATATTACTTTCTGTTGGAAGCAACCTAAGTGTGCTCCTTCAAGATGACAAGAAAGAGTTTATAATATGTTTATGAGGATTGTAAGTTTATTTCTCCCAAACTAGATTTAGCCTTGAACAGAAACATTCTCTTGGTATCTGAGGATATCCCAGATGTTAATGCTCATGTGAATTATCTGAATAGGTAGAAAAGAGCTATGCAAAGAGCAATCAACTGCAGGGATGTCTGTATGTTACAATTTGGCTGTGAGAAGAAGCATCGGGGTAAATAAGGAAAGTACAGCAAACTACCAGAACTTTTCATGTTTCCTGGTGATATTTTTACTGATCTTATTTTAAAAGGCAGGCATGCATTTTGGAAAGCCTTTCTTTCTCTTTCTCTCTTGTGACTGTATAAGAGACAAGCAGTAGAAAAATTCATTTTGATTTCCTACTTAAACTCAGATGTACAGATACCAAAGGGGAATCAGAAATCTGATGAGGGAAAGAAGTGTATAGGTAACATATGCTCTTTCTCCCAGCTGCCTCATTCTCTGCTTCTTCCCCACAGATGTTTTATTTTCTTTTCAACTAGCATCTGTGAGAAAATGAACATTACAAAATTGCACATATTCTCCCTCCTGTGTTTCAAGTGCTGGGAAAATGTGCAGAATGGCATTGAAAAAATAAATTCAAATATGGACCTGGATTGGAATTTAATCAATATTTCTGTCTGGTTTACAATGACTAGAGGCTTAATCACTTAGAATAAAAAACAAAATGAAAATATACAGAAGTGGAAAAATTAGTCAGCTAGTGAACAAGCATGTTGTTATATTGTCAAACACTTTTTTTTTTTTTTTTTTTTTTAATGTTTACTCTGCATTTCTTTGAGAGAATTCAGTCTCTGGTGCTAGGCTTTTTGTCCAGCAATAATAATTTGATACTGGAGCAAACCTGATCAAGAACACTGGCGAGCATCAGCTGCATGGTCCCACTAACATCCATATCTGTAAAGAATGGACTGACATCATTTAAAGACCCATTTTGGTCCTCTCATTTTCATTCAGGAAATTCTGGACAGGAACATATAGTGCAGGCACAGTAAATTCAGTGCATCCATAATACATCAGTCCTGCTGTTTATGTGATATACTGTTGAGTTGTGCATGCACAGTAAGTCCAACAGATCCAGAATGTGTGACATTCACTGCAAAGTTGCTGTATCTGTGGCTTTCAGAGTTTGTAAGAGATTACTTCTTCAAGTAACAATTGAATCTAACATTTCCAACAGGAAAAAGAGGATGTGGTCAGTTTCTCCCAAGTGATCAGCCATAACTTTAAGACAGAAAATTTATCTTGATCTTCTGTAGAGCAGAAGTCCACAATGAGGTGATCTTTATAAAGTAGTGCTCAACAGAAAAGAGGTCTTTTTAAATTAAACTCCAGTCACACTTCCTGTGAAACTAGCAGCTGAACTAGTGTAACTGACCTCTGAGTGGTACGGGTAACTGCATGAAAGTAAAGATCATTTCACTTCAATTCTGTATTTACTTTGAGATTTTCTTTAGTAACTTTTTGCTCCAGAAGACACAGGGCCAAATGACGCGGCTGTCTCTGAGTGACCTGAGTTGACAGTAACTCATACTATTCACGACCTGCAGTGAGACTGAAGCTGCATGCTGCAATCTGCCCGTTTGTTTTGGGGTTTTGTGCTTAAAAGGATTATTAGCGAGTAGAAGGTAGCAAGCATATCTAACAGTAAGGATGAAAAGTAGGAAAAAAGATCTCTATATTTAGTCACATAAACCACACACTCAATTCCATTTTTCCTTGTCTGGTATCTTTGTGTTGTTCAATTGCAATAAATGGCAATCTCATGCAACCTGCATTCTCTTTTTCATCATTGTTCTATTATTGTCAGCTTTTGATTACTATGAAGCACGTTAGCTTGGGACACAGCATAGAAAGCAGACATCAGAATGGACAGCTTTCAATATGTATGTGCCCCACCTTGACTTCCACTGTTCAAGCACAGACGTTCAGCTAGCACAAATGCTCTCCGGCTACTGAACATGAAGGCAATGACTCCCCCTTGGCCTTCTTTCTCTACGTTGTTCATAAGATCCTATCAACACAAACTTGTCAGTGCAATTCATCACTCATCCTTGTTGTCCTGTCTTGGTGATGCTTGCTTTCTCTAGGCTACCACTTCAGGCTATCTCTTTCAGCCTTGCAGAAAAAAAGCATTTCTCAAACATAATAAAAGAAGTAACAGCACAAAAGAGTCTGCTAATGGCCAAACCTTTCTGTCAGTCTGCTTCCCACAGGCTACTCTGCTGGGTTTGAAATGTAAAGACAGCTAACAGAGATGTGCAAGCCGTTGCTGGTGTTATGGTTATTGCTTCGCCTGGTACCTCAAGTACTGTCCTGCAGAATGACTGCCTAAAGGTAAGCATAATGGTTACCGACCTGCAAATGCCAATGTCATGATGGGGCAAGGCATGCAGCTTCCTTTCTCTGATTTCATTGGCACCGTTAAAGAATACAGCACAGGTAGAAATACAGAGTATTTACCATTCTGACTGTCCCCAGGCACTCTAACTCCCTTTCTGGTCTTTGGAATTAATTTACTAGCGAGCTGAATAAAGAATAAGGGCACATAGCTTGGTCAATCCAGTGGCGTCGACAGTGAAACTGCTGAGAAGGAGGAACACGTTTATTTCCTGGGCATCAAAGATATGTTCCCACTGTTCTCTGTGAGTACCCAAACAGTGTTCTATATATGAATACTGAGTAATCTTTCCTTTAAAACCTAACACCTTTGCACCAGCCATTTAGGTGTACACGACACTGCCAATCCATCTGTAGTTCAGAGCATTACCACAGGGCATTTGTACTACGAAGAATTAATTGTGGCGGGATCCATTAGGGTCTAAAGCAATACCTCAAATAAGTTACATTATTATTTCTTCTCTCTTCTGCTTTTATCTTCTCTCCAACCAATCCTCATGCTTCAGGGCATATGCTGATTACCAGCTGGGCAAGGGGAAAAAAAAGATTCCCAGTTGTGTAGATTTATATGATTAGATGAATTGTGAAATTGTGCAGTTCCTCTAAAATATGGGGCAGACCTAGGAAGGGGATGCTAGATTAGATGAACTGCTGATCTGGTTTTGCGAATTCTCTGGAATGGGTTCTAATACTGAGAATAATTTGCTCTTGATATTAAGAACAACTTGTCTGGATCTATTCTAATAAAAATAACTGGAAGTTTCCCTCTGGGTTTTGTTGCTCATGTTTGGGTTTTTTGTTTGTTTGTTTGTTTGTTTGTTTTTAATTAGGCTTTTGCCTGATGGTTCTCTCCAAGTTATTCAGATGGGGTAGGCAGTCTGATGATTGCCAACACAACTCTTTAGCCTGTGCTCTTTCCCCAACACAGAAAAGCTGGCAGGAGACAACAGTGGTGGCCTGAATCTATTCATTGATGTTAAAGGACTTTGGATCTGACTGGTGGGCATGGATCTGTCAGGATCCTAATTTAACTGATGTGTACCATTATAAAAGGCTTCATCACTGGAGGGCAGTGGATGAACCCCCAGCTTGGTGTACTGGAGAGTCGATAAGATGCAGATTTTATATTCTTCCATGCACACGGTGGTTACAAGCCCCTTGCACAAGCTTCAGATCTTCCTTGAGGTTCAATATAAAGTAGGACAGAATTTTCCCCATTCTATTACTCTTTTCCTATTTTTATGAAAAAGCAGCAACATTAATGCAAAAGACAAAAACACACTGTGTATTTGTTTGAGAGAGCATGAAAGAAATAAATGTCTGTCAATTTATCTCCTCTGCCATGCCTCTTCATATTCTATTAACGGCAAATCCTTCCATGCCAGCTGCCTGCCTCCTTACCCTGGTTCACATGGGATATGTTTAGCGAACGGAGAGCTTGCCTCTACATTGCTTTTCAGTCAGTGTTTTATGTGGCATTGCCAGTTAGATTATTCCCCAGTGAGACATGCTAGCACTGGTACAGTTCCCAATAAACATTCAAATTGAATTTTTGTGGGTAAACCTGCCAACAGTAAATCACTTTTTGGTACCTTCAGGTGCAAACAAGCTGTAATACTTCAGCTCTGGAACATTTTTTTTTTAGTCCGTGTGGGCCTGAGTGAGATGCCTGCTGAGTAATGTTTTTTCTCAGTGAAGTACATGCTGTTCCTTCAAATATAAACTCTTCTGGCAGTGCAACAATAGAAGTTCTTTAAGCAACTGATCTGCTATAAACAGTGATGCAGGCCACTTGTTTGGAAATACTGAAACCTTGTTAGAGTCAATATATGCAAATAGCTAAGTGAAATAATTAAATGGCTGAACTAAATGTGTATATTAATGTCCCTACAACACAGGTGTAATAATTATGCTTCTGTGAGCACACAATGTTTGTTAGGATTTCCTGTCTCTGGTGAATCTCATATATTATTCATTTGGCCATGTTCTGTGCCCATCAAAGTAGAACCCTCTCCCCCATCCCCTTTAAGCCAAAAGGACAATTTCACTTGCCTGATGACAAGAGGATTCAATGGTAATATTCTGTTCAAACTTGGCCTGGTGTGCTGGGCAAAATTATCTGAGAGAAGACAGGTTGCTGCAGAGAGAAAGGCAAGTTTAGTCATTGCGAGGGGCTCCAAGGGAATTCTGCTGCCTGAAGTCACTTTTGGGACACTGATTCAGCTCCCTGAGCACACCTTGGAAAGTGCTGTCCACTTTAATGCTGCCTCAGTCCTCCATAGGCCCCAGTGGAATAAAAAGGTATCAAGCACCGTTGCAGTTCTGCCTCTCAGATTTTGAGATCATCCAAAGATGGTGGTGCATTTGGTTAATGCTCTACAGCAAATACTCTGGCAGAGTAAGCACATCTTTTCCACTTTGGCATTTTCCTATGAGAGCCATAGCCCTGGCAGAAATACCCATTCAGAAAACAATAGAACAACAACTATAGTTGTCTTATGTATTATGGGATGTGGCTGAAGTTGTGGTGTGGAGAAGGGCTGTATTTAAGGCTTGATTGGATGACTTAAGACCCCAGACGTGAAGCTGTGATGGCTGTGTGGAGAGGGAACAGAGCTATCAAAGCTGTTTGGTATTTCTGTAACAGCAAGAAGTGCAGTGTGTGTTACAACAAAGCTGCTGAGGGGCAAATGCAGATCACCTTTCCAAAGATGTGAAAGATTCCCATGCTGCTGACTCAAATATTTTACGTTAAGGTTATCTTATTTCTTTAATGTTTACCAAATTTGTAATAAAAATGAGACAAAGTGGCTGTAGACTTTGTGGCTATCGTTTCCTTGTATCTTCTGATGATTGCTTTCCCTAAAACAAGAAAACACTGTCTGAAAGGCCCACGAATAACCTTTTATTTCTTCTCCAATTCATCCATCATTCTGTTTACAATAGAAATATTTTTTTTTTTAAGAAGTTCTTTCAGCAAATTCCACAAGTGTCTGTGTGTAAAAATACTCAGAGCAATATTAGCACTCTTGTTAGGAGCAATACTTTTTTGATTTGTTGGTGCTTTAGAGATTCATCTATTTGACTAACTGACAAATGGCAAGAAATTTTATTGGGGCATTATCAAAAATAGATATGAACTTTCTGAATTTCTATATATCATATAACTGGGTTACTGTGTACTTAATACCACCTACCAGCACAATATGAAATCTGCTATAAAATTTTGCTTTTTAAGTTAATCGTTATAAAGTACAACCAAAATTGTTCCAAAAACAGAGATAATTTTTCCTTTTTTGAAAAAATATGAAAAATACTTCAAGAATGCAAGTAATTGAATTTACCCAAACTCTATGCGTGCTTCTTCCACATTCATTTTCTAGTTATGTTCTAATTTATATTCTGCAAGAATTATTTACATTTTTAACATTAACTATTCAACATTTCATACTTTTTCTACTTCTGACTCCACCTTTTCAAAGGATAGGCAAAAGACATACTTTCACTTTATATTTTATTGGTGTTGATCTGGCCTATGGACGTAGCTCCGCTGGTTAATAGGGAATGTTACTATACACCTAATCTGATGTAGCTTCCCTATGAACATGTGACCCATGATGTTTGATCACTGCCTTTTCTCTCTGGTAGTACCTGAGAAGTTGCTGATGTCTTAGGACAGATTGTTAATTTTGATGCTTTAATTCAGCATGTTTTCAGTTGTGTTGTATGTTTCATATAAATATTAGCTCTTTCTCTCAAAAAAAATGTTAATTAATCATTGAGGTTGAACAGGTGTTAAAGCATATTGAGGAAGGAAAAAAATAGAGAAAAATGCTGTGATTAAAAACTCTCTTTCTGCCTATTCAGTTTATATAAATCTCTTGGGATATTATTTTACTAACCTTCTAGTAATCACAAGGCTAGCCAGCCTAGCTATGTTTTGAACTATTAATTTATTCAGAATGTAAACAAAAATGTTGAAAAGGAGACAACACAAACAATTAATCTCAGGGGTATTTTCTTACATCATAAAATAACGTTTGTCTTTTTTTCTTTTAAGGTTACCTACATGGACATTCCAGCAAGTGAAAATGAAAAAAAAATGTTTAACTCACAAATATGTTTGACTTAAAAATCTGATGTTTTTCACCCATCCTTTCTTAGAATATAAATAGCACCTACCAACAGAAGTTGCAACTGACACAGCTTCAATACTGTATAAACTAGGAATGGCCACAAAAGATCTACAAAGAATATCTGTTGTAAAATCTTCACTCTCTTTCTCTTTGGTGCCATAATGCATGAAAGTTTCAAGTAGCATTTAAGTAAATCTAGAAGTGCTCAAACAGAAACGGAAAGAGTCAGAAATCATCAGATATTTGCCAAGCTCCACTACAAAGTGAGGTTGTGAAATTGCTATAATTGAAGCCAAGCAAGGCCAGACTTGACATCCATCTATTAAGGATCAATTAGGAATAATTAAATCATGATACATGGCACAGTAGATTAACTCTTCCAACCAGGTGATAATAACATCATTTCCCCTTTAACCCACACAGCCAATATTGGGGCTCTGTTTCCATTAGGAGAGCAAATTGATTACAAGAGCCTGGAATATTCTTTGCTGAAGTCGAATTTATTTACAGAGAGTGCATCCAGTCCTGTTGGTTTGAAAACAGTAGAAATAAGCAATGGCAGGCAGTCTTCTTGCAAGCAAATCTCCAAGCCTACTTTTTTAGCATGTTTCTTTTCCACAAAGCAAGATTGCACACTCGCCTCCTGCTTGCTGCCACGGGCAAACCCAGTTATCTTTTGGTTTTCAGATGTCTTTGAACACATTCAGATGAAAACACTGCCTCTCCTGCGCATAGAGTTTGTCAGCTGTTCCCCACCATGCAACTCTAGACAACACAACATCCTTACATCAAACAGCAGACTACTGTGCAGGGACATTCAAGCTGGTGAGCTGTCATGATGCAATGCTAAGTGACTGTACAAGGTCATGCTGACAGCACAGTCATGTTCACTAAACCTTCCAGCAATCCCAGGTTGAGTGTCTGCATTCAGTACTTTGGCTACTGGGGCTAGCTCATACAAATCTTGTTCAGAAGCATTTGCTTCCATGGTACAGCTGATATTCTGTGAGCATCAGTCCACACCTGTGCAGTACACCTGTTGTTTTGGTTACGTTTTAAAAAGGGCTTCACCTTCCTTCCACTTACTTGAAATAGAGACTGTTCATGTGGGTTTTAACATGTTCATCTGCTGTTCATAAAGACCAAAAATCTAATTATGGCAGATATTAATGCCTAGCATAGTAACATTTAAGAGATAATAGAGAACTGCATTGTTAAACAAAAATATTGATCCTTAAACATTACTTGGTGGGTGGGCAGTAGTCTGAGATTCAGTAGTTACAGCTTCTGTTTCAGGCTCCAGAATAGACTCCTGCATGGTGATAGTGAGTTAAATTAATCTCTCTGAGCCTTAGTGTCCATAGGTCAAACAACTAAAACAATACATCACCTTTTGCAGATACTCAAGCTGTGGCTAGTCTTATTTGGTATGAATCTGATTCAAGACTTAAGGAAGTCAAGCAAAAGATATCCATTGACTTTCCCAATGAATTAGTCATACTTTTATGCACCAAGTAATACTTTTTTTTTTCTCTGAGGCGGGTAGAGGGTGCGATTTCTGCCCAAACAACCTGAGGTGATAGATGCTCTACAGATCTGGGGCGGAAGAGGGTGGGTAGGAAGTGGGAATGCAATCAAAAATATTAATTGGAAAAATCACCTTTTATAATTAGACATATTTTCCAAATCTTCAGATGATGAATTGAGAATGCTGGGAGGAGAAATGATGTAGGAAAGTTTAACATGCAGGTTATTTGTTAGGAAGTCTGGACTAGTGGATATGTAAACTTTGGGCAAAAAGGATCTTTTCTCTCTCCTTCCCTTCCCCCTCCCCAAGGTTTCTGTTTAAAGTACAAGGCATAATAGGGCTCTGTTCTGTACACTTTGAACAATATGTTAACTTTTGTGCACATGCATAAAATGCATAAAGGGATCCTCACATGATACGCAGCTGGGTCTTGTGAATGCTACACAAATTACAAAGCGAATGCGCTATAAAAAAAATTATATTATCTACCATATCAAGTAAAGTTTATTACAAAAGTAATCCTGTGTTTTTTATTCAAAGTAATATTTAAAGATGCTTATCCAAACTCTTTTTACAGTACACCCAGTCTATCAAAATTGAGGTGAAACTTATGCAAACACCTCTGCATATGAACATATCTATTGAACAAGATTCAATGTGTGTGAACTTTCACGCACAACTGTTTTCCAAATCAGATCAGGAGAGATAAGTGCAAAATACCCCCCCATACACAAAACATAGGCTAATCAATTCATTGCACAGTTCCTGACCATCAACCTTCCTCAAAAGCCTGGGAGTGTTCCTTTGTGCCTTAAAAGGTATACAATACATGCTCTGTCTGAGTTTGAGCTTAATGAGCTCTTTTTGTTCTGTAAAACAGAAACAAATGAAGAGGGTGAAGAAAAATCACATGCAGGCAAATGAAACTTGAAATGAAAGAGAAATAAGAATTGCTACACACATGCAGGACAACTGTGGATATCATGCTAGAGATTCAGACACTTGGGTTTTTTTATTGATTAAGTAACTTATAGTTAAAATCCACAGGTCTGGAAGATGAAGCAAGGTTGCATGCATTCCTTCAGAACTATAAAATCAGTTTGAAGTTGAGACCCATACTACCTGTCAATACTACAAGATAAAGGCTGTTATTAAGAAAAGGTAACACTGCAGAAATAAAATTGCTTTAATTTTGTTTTCTTTGAGGTAACAGGGAGTGGCTAGAGGATGTATAATGCTCTGAGTATATTCTCCATTGATGTAAACTTGAGAAAGCATGCCTGTTCAGACTAGCAGGGAATATGCATGTTAAAAGTAAAGGGTTAGGGGAGTGAACAGTATTGCTCCCTAATAGTTAGCTTTTCATAAACATTGAACCCATATCCAAGGTGCAGTTATATATATTATTTTATTTAAGAAAAAATCTGCAAAATCTTTCTGATTAAGGTACATATTGTGCTAGAGTCTTGTTGAAATTGCAGTGCCCTACATTGTGCTGGAGACACTAGATAAGTAAACTTCTATTATAATGTATCGAGAAGTGAAAGACTGTTAAGAAAATTTTTAAAAATGCATAACTTCTTATTTCTATCTCAGATATTAATTTCTGTAACAATATGGCTAAGGATTATTCTGCAGCCTTCCTTTTAGTAAAGGAGAAATTAAAGTAAACAGAATAAAATTATTTCTGCTGAAGAGAGCTTGTCTTTTGCTGGAGACAAGCAGAAAGAAAGGAATAGTCACACGCGACAGATGAACATTACACTCAGATACCCTGCTGATAGAGGTTCTTATTCAAACTGGATTTTAAATAAGTAGCACAAAGGTACAGAGTAATAAATAAAATTTTCTTCTGCAAGTCATAACCACTTTGTTCTCTTAACCTTACTGGGTTTAAAATTGCTCCAGTGCTCATGAATATATGCCTTGATTTCTGTAAAGACTCCTGGCAGATTGAGTCCTTTTAGAACATTGTTAGCTCATCTGCTCCTATTTTTTTAATTCTTTTTCAAGCTGAGAAATAGACTGGAGGAGAGATCTGCATGCGCGCATTACTTTTTAACTGTGCAGTCCCAGAAACAGGAAGACCCTAGTGATCATACTCCAAGAAGGAAAGATTAGTCTGTGGCTCATTTTGACTATATTGACGTGATCAATAATAGCCGCGCCTGTCTGCAAAATGTGCACATATAAATACTGTATAAACATTGTTAAATAAAAGTCTGCTGCATTAAATAATATGACCTTGCTGCCTTTTAGTTGCAATCTTAGAGTGCAAACTTGTTTTAATTAGCAGTCAGCAAGCAGACTGTAACTTCACTGAAGGAGCATTGAAGAATCACTGCCTATTAACAACCCAGCGGTAAGTAAGCCAGTACAAATACTTATAACCAAATAGTGTGCATTTCAGGAGTGGAGAGGATTAGCTATTGGGCACACAACACAGTGGAGGAAATTGCTTTATTCCCAGTACTGCTGGGTACCAGGAGGCAATCACTGTGCCTCTAGCCCATTAACAGCATTCAGAGTGTTGCTTCCCATAGAAGGGGTTATTGGCTAACCACTGGGTGACCAATTAAATGCTATGAATAAGTCCCAAACCAAACAGCATGGGGCCTGTTTGTGGCACAGTGGTATCATTACTAAAGTGAAAAACTTGATGAGAAAGGAACATATTTAATTATAGAACTATACAAATGGCTAATTAGGACCATAAAGTGAAATGAATGACTTTCCAGTGGATTTTTGAATGTTACTGATAACGGCTCAGCTTCTTTGGAGACCATGAAAGTGATCTACAGTGCTAGCCTGCATGTTATGGTAATGGATGGATCTTCATTACTGGGGACATGTTTGACCTGGTTGCTCAGGTAGCATGGGCAGTCCTAGATTCCTCTCCCTGCAAGGGTTCTGCCGGTGCAGCCCTTGGTCTGCTGTGGGTTCTGCTTGCTTTCATCCCCCTTCTCACACGTTTAGAGGCAAAAGCATTACCTGCAATAGAAACTCCCTCTCACTTTGAAATCAATCGTCTTGCTAATTTTGCAGCAGCTCAGACCCATGCTTGGTTTTGGCCTTTAAAATCACTAATGGGTTTGAAAGAAATCTTTCCCCTTCATATCCCTCCCCAGGATCCTACAAACTCCGGCACCCATACCAGTTATTTTAATCTTTACCTCACAAAGTAGAAATTCCTTTAAATTACTTAGTCTTGTTTCCAAAAGAGACCCCAGAGCTCAATGATTTCTTAACGAGTAGCGAACTTTTCATTTCTTCGCTACATGTATCCTCAAAATGAGGAGAGGAATGTTTCTACTTCATGAAAATAGAGGGACCTGATTTTTTAACTGAGCTTTTTTTCCAGCTGCGTAGGCACTCTGAGGCCTAGAGAGGATGCTTATCCTTGTAAACGACCCATCCAATTATTTATTGACTCGATTAGTGGCAACAGTAAAAGGAGAGTCTGAATGTTGGTTAGTATCTGTGCATACTGTACTGCAGTGTAAACATTATGTGTTATGATGTATTCATACTAACACAAAGTAGTAAAGACAGAGCAAAGCCCAGTCATCAGAATGCCTTAAGCTGACAAAATCCTTGCAAATAACAGGCTTCACCTGTACCAGAGTCGTGCTGACATCTGGTTTGACAGTGCCCCTAGGTACACTGATGACAGGGATCTTGCTTGTTCAGCATATAAGAAGACGGTGGAAGGCCTGGGAGCAGAGAAGTTTGCGTGCGTACATCCCTATCCAGAAACAGAACCAGTTATATCTCTGTTGTTTTACTTTTGGTGAGCTTTGTCTGCATTTCTCAGTCTCCAAAAGAAAACTGTCCCTCCTCCCTGATTTCCAGACTTTTTCACCCTAAATGATCAATCCTAAGGGCTTGCAAGATTTAACATTACTCTCAATGCTTTATGGCCTCACCTTTCATGTCATCTATCATCATATAAGTACACACTAACTTTTCTGTCCTAACATGTGCAGATATTAATGTAGTTCCTTGTTGGCAAATGGAAAATCAATTAATGTGTTCCAATAAAGAGCATTCTCAAGTAGATCAACTTGCTTAAGATGCCTTTCTACCCTAATTAAGTGATGTGACTCTGTGGGTCCTATTGTGAATCTCCACTATGCACCATGGAGATGATAAAATACTACACCGAAGCTTAATTTGAAGTTTGGCTAACCCATCCTATGAATCTATTTCAAAGTGACATTAATTACTTTCTTAGCTTTGGCACCTCATCAAATACAAGACTAGTGTCTAGACTATAATAATATTGGTTGAGTTTAGGTTTTTGGGGGTTTTTTGTTTTGTTTTTGTTTTTGTTTTTTCACCAACGGGAGTCTTGCAAACAGCTGGTTGTGGAATTGTTGTTTTATGAGCCTGTAAAAGAAAATAATCTCAGTAACAGGAGACTTACTTACTGACTTTACCTACAATGTCCAAAGCCCTTGGTGCAAGAATTAAGAAACTTTTCAAAAGCAGCAGAAAACAATCAGCAGAATCCATATGATTCACCTTTCTTTACAGACAACAACTTCCAGGATATTTCAGATTCTGAATGCATCAAGTTTTTATCCTGAAAAATCTACCATGTTGCAGTCTGGCAAAAGATATACAAAATCATTATTTCCTTGTACAGGGTGAAGAATATATTTCTTTGTAATTTTTATATGGAGTAAATCAAGAAGCTGGTGTGTGATTGATTAGTACATGATGATATTGGCCAGGGAAGAACCAGAAAGTAATTTATCATTAATCTTTCTATGGGCTGGAAACAATACATTTCTGAATCTGAAGTTTATCTACAGATGCTTATATTACATGATGAAAAAGTTTCTCTTCATTTAATCAAGTTATTTTCTCCATGTTTTCCTTCTGAAGACAGGATAATGTTGAAAAATAGTTTTGCACATTAATCATAACTGCTATTTTTCTCTAGATCATACTATGCAGCAGCAATCACAGTGTAAGTTTTTCATTATTGACCTGAAACTGTGGCAAAAGATCCATCTTTAGAGCTGAAATATTGTTTACAAATATGCTTTCTATTGATTTCATTTATTAATTGATATCTGGTGAGAAGCAGACAATAAAACTGTGAAGTAACTAAATTTCATAGAAAGTGTGGGAATAATTCACCTTACCATTAACACAGGAAACACTATTCTAATAGTGTTATTTTGACCAAGGGAAGGTGTGTACAAAATGGTAAGTGATCAGCTACTCAAAAATTAAAATTTCAGCTATAGCATGGAGAATACTTTTGTTTATTTCTACTTTAAGGAGAGATCAAAAACAGTGAGTTGTTCTGAATCTTCTCATAAACTTTTCATTGCTAATACGTTATACATGAGGAATAAGGCTGGTAAAGTCTGTTGTCATTATCCTTATGGAGAGGTTCCTTCTGCCCAGTCATAGAAAATCAGTATGAATCTGTTCTGAAATGGACTGTGCTGATGTGTCTTTCAGACTATCAGAAATATTTCATTTTGATTATGAGACAAGAAAGGGCTTCTTTTTATGTTGAACAACTGTAGCAACAGAACAGATTGTACATAGTACTAATTCTTAAAAGAAACAATGGCAACAAACATAGCAATATGATCTGGCATTCTACATTAATCTGAATATATAGACATAATTTGTCGATGTGCTATTGTGCACATGCTAATGCATTATGAAAATAAAACATGCTATTGTAAGTGCCCGAGCTAACATTGGAGTATTAAGATTTTTAACCATTATGAACACTAATCAGAATTTTTTCATCCTTTTGGATCGCTAACACAGACTCATAATATTTTGTGTTTTGAAATATTATTAGCACACATTACGTTTATACTTTTATTTGCAATGTACCCCAAGCTAACAATGCCTTAGCTAGACAGTCTCCTGATATTTATGGCCAGGAGTTCTCCCTTAGTGTTTGTAATCTATGAATGGGATGGAAGAAGTCATATAAAATAGTCAGGTAATGAATACAACAAGTACTTGAAAACTTAAAATAAAATTGGGGCTTAATTAAAATAATATTTCTAAGAAGTACAGCATGGACTACATCAACCCATAATAGAGATACCATGTAGCACTTATATCTTGATCTCATATCTAAGGCTAAAATGTCTTAATATGTTGCCCGTATTCTATTTTATATTTGTTCCAAAGCATTCCATATCACAGTAAGAAAATGCTCTAATTTGCATTATCCCAGTGTGAAGCTGCCTATGTGCTTAAGACTGAGAAGGTCATTTTCTTCAAGCCTGAATTTCTGGTGAGATCCACTGTTCAAACTCAGATATGAAGTATTTAATTTCCACTATTTTTAAGACATGGGATCTTTAAAGCGACATCTTTTCATGCTTGTACCATTCAACCATGCTTCAGTGAATTTTTATCAGTCAATAGGGAAAAAAAAAAACCACGTTGCCTTTGAGTGGAGAACGAAACAGAGAAACTGCAGGACAGAGAGACCTTGCTTGACAAATCAGAGGCAACTTTGAAAAGATCAGAATTGAAACTGATGTTCAATTTTACACAATTGGCCTTTGGAGTAACATTTAATTAGTAGACAAGAGAGGAAATCTATTAGGTCTTTGTGAAGAAAAAAAAAATGTGAGTTTTGTGGATTTAGCTTCACTATTGGAGATGTTAATATTTTGCTGAGGGACTGAAGTAGTTGCTGTATCCTCTGTTGGCAGTGGATTTGCAAAGCTTCATGTGATCTTCCATTTATTGTGCTGGTATTTCTTAGGAGGGAAATCATTATGTTGGAGCCGAGGTAGCATCAGACTTTGACAATTTTTTTTTTTCTGTTTCATCACTGCAGCATGCTTTTGCCTTATGTAACAACAAAATAATTTGCAGCAATGTACTGTATTTATAGGCCTTAAATATCTACTCATGAGAATACAGATTTCAGTCTAGTCTCTTACAAAGTTTCTGTGCTAATAGGAAAGCAGGAACTGTTTTGCTTGTGCTAATCCATGGAAAAAGCAAAATAAGTTCTCACCACACAAACGTTTATCTCAGTGGAGGCATTAGCAGTGGGGAGCAGATAAACAAAGTGTTGCATCCAGGATATTACATCCATGGCCAGTGAGGAGATTGACTTTTCTCCTTTGAATCTCTGTGGGAGTTTTATCTTTGGACAGGGATATGAGATGCTGATTCATTCGATTCCTGCCAGCTTTTTGAGTGGTGTGCTGGGGAAAGTGGCATAAGAAAGTTTACATAAGCAGAATTCATTCCTGTAGATCAGCTTCTTTTCCTTCTCCTGAGTTTGCTGATCCTGAGGGGAGATCTTCCATAGGATCTCTGGGAAAAGGAGAAACTACACCATGCAAGGGGAAGGATTGCCCTCATCTTCTTTTCAGCTCAAGACAAAAGGATTTTTAACCCTTTTCCCCTGAAGGGGCCAAAGAGACAATGAAGTCTTATTACTTGGCCTCATCAGCATGAATCATGTCAATGTGGCCATGCTAATCCTTCCTCACCTGTAGAGAGACTGTCAGAGCTGCTGGACAAACCTTTGTTTCTCTTGAGCCAGAGAGAAGTTTGGAAGAACAGCCAGGATCCATGTGCATGCATAAAGTCAGTGAGAGGGACTCCTGATTTTGTGTAGGCGAAGAGCTAGGTGTCTGTTCTTCAGTAAAAATAAAGAGTTGAGTGTTTTAATCTACATGCTGTGATGCTGTTAAAGCTTGATTTCTGGCTCTACTTAGAGCACTGCAATCGTGTTAAAGGACTGATGACAGGCATGAAGTAACTAAATGCTCAAAGTGTACTGTGAGCAGCTATCAACAAAAGAAGCCCTGAATTAAATCCCTGCCCCTAGACTTGAGCTGATCTCTCAGTCCTCACTGAGGAAGCTTCTCTGCTCTGCTTTATACTCGTCCCTTTCGGCACACATTTTATGAGAGACAAGGGGAAGAGGAAGCAAGAAGGGGAGGGGGCAGAAGGATGAGCTCACTTGCTGCCAACCACTTTATCTCTCTCCAGCTATTGTTCTAATAAGCTTTTTCCCATTATGCCTTCATAAATATCAAAATCACAGTCATTTATTAGAAGACAAATAGCTGACTATGTGCTTCTGTATGTTTTGTATGTCATCTGGAACATTTTGAATATGATGAATGATAAAAAAGGGTTCTTGCCTGACTGTCTCTTCAAAGAGACATCAAAGAACAGCATTAAGGATACACTGGAAATGTGATGGCATTTTGCTACTTGGATGCCTGTTTCAGGAAACATTCATTGAAATACTGGTCTGCCAATCTCGTTGGAGGAGAGAAAGGGGATATCAAGAGAAACAAATGTTGAATTAGTCAGTTGAATAAACCTTTAGAGAGGATAGTGAATCTTTAAAGAGACACACTTCAGTGTTCAGAATAGAGTCCCAAGTAATCAGTGTCATTTCTTGGTGAAAATTTGACAAAAATATAACCTGGTCTGAAATCCTCACCAGGACTCAGCTTCCACAGAGCTCTTTTACTAAAGACAGAGCTAGTCATATATGAACAGAAGGTTGGTATCTGGTTCAAATCCCAATACTCCATCTGTCATCTTAAATATTAAGAAATTGGTAATGCGAGGTCAGTGGGGGTACGTCATATAAAGCATAAAACAGAGCTGTGTTTCAGATGATTTCCAGAAGGAAAATGCAAGGGAAGAATTGGAGTTCATCTCTAAAAAAGTTGTCAGATTTTGTCTGACGAGGCTATTTCAGTCTGCCAATGTTTATTGTGAGTTTGTTTTGCTAAATCTACCATGTGGTCTTAATATTTGCCTTAAAATACTGAAATAGCGAAGATAATAGCAGAGTTACCTAGTACTTGCTGCTCTTCTGTATACTCAAGCAAAACTCCAAATTTGGCAAAGCTTTGCCTGAAGAAAGGCTAGTAGATCAAATTTGGTCTTATCTTTGTGGAAGGTAGATTGCCACAAATCATATTTACAAATTTTTTTGCCTTTGTTAGTGAACACTTGCAATGCCAGCCTCCTCATGACTGTTCCTCCTGCTTCATACGATGAAAATACTTGCCACTCTTGTCCTATTCAGTTGAATAACCCAACCTGTGTACTATTCTTTTTCTTTACCATGCCCATCAATTTTCTCCTCTTAAATTAGAATAAAAAGGTTGGCAAGCATCCAGGTGCTTTCTTAAGAACATTCATGTAAACCGAGTCTGCATTGCTGAAACAAAGATGTGGCTACGTTGACATACAGTAGTGAATTTTATCTCCCCCAAAACACAATGCAGTGGGCTGACCTTGGCTAGCCACCAGGTGCCCACCAAGCTGCTCTAGAACGCCCCTCCTCAACTGGACAGAGATAAAAAAAATATGATGAAAGGCTTGTGGGCCAAGATAAGGACAGGGAGATCATTCAGCAGTTACTGTCATGGGCAAAACAGACTTGGCTTGGGGAAATTAATTTAATTTATTACCAATCAAATCAGAGTAGGATAATACAAAATAAGAACAAATCTTAATACAAATCTTTGCCCCACCCCTCCCTTCTTCTTGGGCTCAACTTCACTGCCGAATTCTCTACCTCCACCCCACCAGCGGTGCAAGGGGACGGGGAATAGGGGTTGCGGTCAGTTCCTCACGCATTGTCTCTGCTGCTCCTTCCTTCTCATACTCTTTCCCTGCTCCAATGTGGGGTCCCATCCATGAGAGAGAGTCCTCCATGAACTTCTCCAACGTGGATCCTTCCCACATGTTCCAGTTCTTCAAAAGTGCTCCAGTGTGGGTCCTCTCCACAGGGTTCAGCCATTCAGGAATAGGCTGCTCCAGCACAGACCTCCCACAGGGCCATGGGTCATGCCAGAAAACCTGCTCCAGTGTGGGCTCCTTTCCATGGGGTCACAGGTCCTACCAGGAGCCTGCTCCATTATGGACTCTCCATGGGGTCACAGCCTCTTTCAGGCTTATCCACCTGCTCTGGCGCGGGGTCATCCATGGGCTGTAGGTGGATATCTGCTCCACCGTGGACCCAATGGGCAGCAGGGGGACAACCTGTGTCGTGATGGTCTTCATCATGGGCTGCAGGGAAATCTCTGCTGTGGCACCTGGAGCACCTCATCCCCCTCATTCTTCACTGACTTTGGTATCTGCATAATTGTTTCTCTCAGATATTCTCACTCCTCTCTCCCAGCTGCTGTTGCGCAGCAGTCTTTTCCCCTTCTTAAATATGTTATTACAGAGGTGCTATCACCATTGCCAGTGGGCTCAGCCTTGGCCAGTGGAGGGTATACAACTTGGATCCATCTAGCATGGGGGAAGCTTCTGACATCTTCTCACAGAAGCCACTGCTGTAGCCCCCCCCACTACCAAAACCTTGCCACATAAACCCCATACACATAGTTCTTTTCAGCCAGCAGAGACCAATGGAGTCATCTTAACAGTGTTAAACCCTTCAGGTTCATATTGAGAGGGCTGGAGAGGTTGCTGGAAAGGAATTATGAGTAAAACTCTAGTAGCTGCCAAATTACTGTAATTAGGTTGAATTATTGGGAATAAGCAAAGAAATTACAATGAAAAACCTAATGGATAGAAGAACGCAGGTTGGTCTAAATACTGGTATGTTGGGAAGAAAATAAAATAAATAGACATAGTTCTTTGAAGCTTGGTTTACACAAGCACACATGATTTACTGTGTGGGCATTTGCTAGTAGTCAGGTGAATGTAAGATAGCTGAGAAAATATATCAGTAAAGCACTAGACCTTAACGTCTGAGCCCTGTTGAGAAGTGAGAAACGTTAGTGCAGACACAGTTAACACAGTAATGCAAATAGATGCCTTCTAGACAGAAACCTGATCAAGGCTGGCCACCTTGGAGTAAAGGTCAAGAAGCGCACAACTTTCATTTGGACAGTGGCACCAAAACACTGCAGATTTTTAGGATGTTTAAAATACTGAAGTTATGGCTTGATCTGATGAGATTAGCTCTCACAGAACAATGTAACTACTTGCCTGTTAGCTAAATGGCTGCATACCTTTGACTTCGTGTAGTTGGGTCTGTGATCAAATTGTTGTTTTTCTGGACCTACAATTTCCCCAGATTACTTTAATAAAGCCTGTTAGCAACACTTTTGTGACCATAACTGAGCTTCTAATACCAGATATTTATGAAATGGTTTGTAATTTTGAATTGAGTACATATAGGAAGGTTTTTCTTCTGCACTTTAGACTTCTTTAAAAAATACACATTATGTTCATTGTCTTCATACCTGAGATCCCTTCCATTCTTGATATGCTGAAAAATGAACCCTTTTTCTACTTCCAGTAACATGCTCTTCATGTTTAAAGATACAGACCAAAAGTTGAGACTTGGGGCACGGGGTGGGGGGGGTGGGGAACTGCAAAGTAAAGCAGGCTTTCATGCCAAGTTATCATGGTTTTAGTGATGGTACTACTATGTGATGATATGTGAGGCAAAAGATCTTCTGTCAAGTAAATTCAAATGACGTTCATTAATTTCCAATTGAGTCTTCAAGCTTTTCAGCACCTTTTTCTGCTGGCTTTCTTTGGAGGGGGCAGTCTTCTCAGATGGTTCATTTTCTAACACCAGCCAGAAGTTGTCTTCAGTAGTGTGAGAGGGAAGGAATCTTCAAAGAGAAGCACAACACCCTTCTCTCCCTGTGTGTACACAAGCCCCTTCAAACGACACTCAGTGATTGACATCTTCCTTTGCGTACTACAGTATCTTGTCAAAAGTGATGGAAACATACTGTGTGGTTTTCTGAATTCCCTTTGAAAATCTATTTTTGACTTTAAGTTCTAAGTAGCACAGTCAGCCTACGATATCCCATCTAATACTGTTACAGTTCAGCCTGACAGTAATCACAGTAACTCTTAAGGTAAGTAAGTTGAATAGCAAGGGTGGCAAAAATTAGATCTTGCATCAGTCTACCATTCTGTCAATTTTCACAATGATTGCTTGAGAAGTGCTTTTATTTTTGGCCTTTAAAAATCTATGTATCAGTGTTATTATTGATAGATATATATGAAATGTGTTTTAATATTGAATACTTTTTTGAAAAATATTTTTATATAATTTCATGTCAAGCAAATTTTCTCTTTGGTGTTGATACAATTTTGTTTCATGGCAGAGCGATATTGGCCTATTGCTGTTTGTTTGTTGAACGGTGGTGGTGGTGCTGTTGTTTCATTTCTTGGCACCTGTGGTAGGTACAAATATTAAGAGGGTTTGTGTTGCAAGTTAAGGCACTGATAACTTAAAGGGTAGTTATTGTTGTGTCCAAATATCTCAGAATCTGCTTGCTCTGGCCAATATTTCTACATGAAGGAAGTATTGGGATTTCCATCAAAATATTTGACACATGACAGTTGGAATGAAAAGGACAAAGTATCTTATTGCTTCCTTAAACTTTCACTAAGGTACTATTATTTCACACTAAATCTTTATTTTAAATAGCATATTTGTACCCTATACAGTGGGATTTGAGAGCCTAGCCATGAAATAATATTATTGGCTAAATAAAAGGGTGGTTTTTAAGGCAACTTTAGGGAATGGGTTGTCTAAAACAAAGGAAAATTTACCTTTGAACAAGAAAACATGCAGTTTCAAGACACTGTGCCTGTTAAGGGAAGCTTAATGGCAGTCCATAACATTTACATTTCACATAGAAATTATTCAATTTGCTGTATCCTCAAATCTAGGCTGGAAGGTAGAACTTCTGGCCTGGAAACCTGAGGTTTTTCTAATTGTGGAAAAATGCCTTATCCATTGCAACACACTGGGGCTTTGAGTTGTTTTCAAATGAGAAGAGTTACCTTCAATTCAGTGCAGCATCAGTATGGTCAGAAACCTTCCAGTTAGAGGAGACAAGATTGATCCCACAGAGTAGCACAGTCCTAATGAGTTCTGGCAATTGCAGGCATTATGAGATTTTTCTAATGGGGTATGGGCTATTAATTCAGGAGCTTTATTCAAATTTATCATATCTGCAGTTCCTGGTTCCTGAAGGAAAAGGGAAGAAACCATGGGGTACTTCATTTGCATTAAATACGCTGGATTAGACATACAAACAGCTCTGTAAAATACATTGTAGTAACAAGTCCCTCAGGGATCTGTAACAAGTATCAGCAAAGGTGCTGCACTCATCTGAATGCATGTATTTGGGGATTACACTAACTAGTAATAGCCTATGATGTACTGTGGACCATGTCAAAGGCAGTAAATGGACCTATAACACTTCTTTCAACATGAACTGAAGAAGAGCGAGCTTTAATTGGCCTCAGCTATCAGCCAAGACTAGTTAAACTTATAGTCTGTGTGCTCTACCAGTCTCGTAGCAGCAGTAAGAGACAGGCAAAGGGTCGGTGGACAAGGCACAATACCTTCACCAAAGTCATGCTTGGAAACCTTTGTGAAGGAAAACTTGTCACCGGTCATTTTCCTCTGTGCTTATGAAAATAGGACCCTGCACACAAATAATAAAAGCCATACAACAAAGAAAAACTAATAGACCAGTTTCAGCACATGTCAATCTCCAGGACTGCAATAGTGGATGACTACTTGGGAAAGAGTGATGCAAACAAGACTTGTAGAATTGGGTCATCAAGAAGCCATTTCCATCATTTAGGATGCAAGCATTTAGTTACATGTGCAGTTAGAGCAGTTAATCAGAGCAAATTTGGCATGACTAAGTTCTGAAAGGTTTTATCCCCTGAAAACATACATTAGATGAAGGTCTGGAATAGTACAACTATATTAATGTCTTCAGGTACATCCTGCAAGTAATTTCTGGCTAATGAGAAAGATATATTGCCAGTAATTGAAAGATTGCATCACCATTTGTTATTATTCATGTCTGTCCTCATGTTCTTTGCACCTGAATGCAAATGAAAAAGTAACATATGAATCAATTAAAGTATAAATCAATTAAAGTATAAATCGTATCATGCCTAGCAAAATGTGTAAATACAAACAAAATGAAGGTACTTGGAGAGGCTACGTACTATATCAAGATGAAGAAATATATTACTGTTTAGACGCAGTAGAAAACATATGAAATACTGTCATAAATGTGAAATATATAAGGAAATTTGCATACATTATCATCTGCAAATTAGCATGTATAAAAGTAAAATGAACTCAATTTTGAAAGCTGTGATTTTCATATTAAGAGCTGGCATTCTAGTTCTGCACTGAAAATGTCAATGCAACAGTAGATCCAAAACAGGAAAGGAGAGTGAAAGCTGTAGTCCAAAGAAATGTAGTCAGTGTTTGTTATTAAGGATGTTCTGTTCTTTTTATGAACTGCCTTAGATCGCTAAGTCAGATGTGTTCTAGAACATAAGAATTTTTTATTTGCTTTATTATGTTACTATCAAGGTGCATGCCTAGGAAATAAAATATACCAACAAGTGGTATATGCTTGTTCTACCACTCTCCCAGGCTAAGGAGTTACAGTTTTTCAGTAGCCCTTAATTTCCATTTTGCCTGGGAAAAAATGATTACCAGATGGCACATGGCTATTTTTACATGTTGTATGGCAAGTTTCCAGCTGATAATTATGACATTATTGCAACAGTCTATGTTTTGTGTTATGAATATTTGGCACTTAGCTTAGTAACCACTCTTTAGAAGTGGTTACTTCTCCTGCTCTCTTTCCTCCCCCGCCTTTCTCTCCTCTCTTTCCCTCTTTGCCTCTGTCATGAGCAGCTGAGACAGAAACAAAATTCAGGAAGCACTGTCTAAGAAAGTAATAATCTTTTCTTGAGTCTGTAATTCAGTCAGAAAAAGACAGACAACACGCAACTAAAAATCCCTTCCATTAATCCCTTCTCACTGCCAAAAATTATAACTTCTGATTTTCCATAATTTGTTTGTATTTTCATGCCTTAGAGTCTATCAAGGGTAAGTCAGGAAAAATCGTCTCATTCATTGAACATCAGAAGAGCCATGTACCTTAGTAGTCAATTTGCTGCTGATGCTTTGAGACCTGTCATATAACATCTATGTTACAGCATTCAGTCATCTATTTTATTAGGTATCTTGCTTTAAAGCCTCCCAGGGAGGCTGTGTGAGACAGGGAGAAACTGAAAGCAAGGGTAATTGTAATTACAGTAATTTTGTACTATTAGGTAGTAGTAATAAATCTAGAATTGCACTGTAACACTCCAGAGTAGAGCTGAGTCTTAAAGCATGCTGGAATTAATAGCTGTACTTTGTTAGTGCACCAACTTACATACGTGGAAACAGCAAATTTCAGAGGTGAGGAGGGAAAACTTCATAATATTATTTTATTCCAAGTATTTCCAGAATACCTTGCCCATCTTGATTACCTTAACTCCTCTGAGGATCATAAAATTTACCTTGAATTTCTTAGAATCCTGCCTCTGTCATCCTTTCAACACTCTTCAAAACAGAATATATTTTTAAGGAAATATATCCATAAATGCAATAAAAATGTTCATATGTACAGTGGTATGTGTAATCATGAGATGGGGAGAGGGAGCAAAAAAAGAAAATGGAAGGTTAGTATGTTTCAGGACTGTTGCTATAGAATGTTTTTAAATAGTTAATTAAATTCATAAATGTTTGCTACCTTGTTTCCCAGTGTCAATGATAATAATAAAATTCTATATGGCTTAAATGAGAATTAGTCCCTTGTGTATAAAGAAGGACTTGGTGGAAAGCTGTGCATTTCCAAACTGTATTTCGCTGCTTAGACAAACTGAATGTGAATCATGCATAATTTGGCACTGTTGTTTCTTTATTTATTTGCTTTTAGCACAAACTTTAGGCTAATTAATCATGTAAAGTATCCTTTGCTATTCCCCACCCCAAATAAATTAACAATTTGTTTTCTTGGAGACAAAGTGCAGTAATTTTCTCTGAGTGAACTGAAAGTACAAAGCAAAGCCAAACAGGAAAAATACCAGTTGAAGACCAGCTTAATTCCCCTTTACTCAAAAAAAAACCCAAACCCAACACCCAAAACCAAAAGCAATTCAAAGGACCAATGCTACACACTTCTCTTAACTACCTGGTCTTTGAGGGGGGGAGCATGATCCAGTAGCAGACTGCATATGCTCAATCCAGTTCATACATGCATTGGCCAGAGGTAGAGAATAATTCTGAGGCAAATAAGGAGCTCTACTTAAAGAAAGCAGGAAAAAGCAAGTTTCAGAATGAGACAATCTTTCTGAACATTAAAAAGAAAAATCTCTGGTGAATAATATGAAGAGGCTATGCAGCCAGGTTCCTCTTCTCATTAAAAAAAAAACTGGTGTCTGTATAAATTGAAGCTACAATGCAAGTATCTGCAGAAAACTGGGAGCTTTATTAACAACTTAATTAAGTTATGAGAACAAAATGAAAATAATAGGCAAAATGTAATGACAGAACAATGATTCTAAATTCTTGCGCTAATGAAAATTTTAAAGTAAAAGCAATTACACATGCTAGACATCTCATGTCAATGCCTTTAATAATGGATCTCATTACAATTGAATGTGGCTTTAATCCTCTTGTCTCTTGCTGCACTGATTTTGAAGATTAGCATTCTGGGAGACTGAGTCATCAGGTTATTCTGAACAAGTTTTGCAATCATTGACTTCGAGCCGAGTTCTGATCAGTGTAGTACAAGGTTAAGATAATCCTTGCTCTTCTTGACATTTTGCCTCTCATTTTCTGTTAGGGAGACAATCAGCTGGCTGTGAAAGATTTAACAAGTGAAGATGTTTTAAAGTATTCTCTAAAACCAAGTTAATGGCACAAAATAATGGGGAACCAACCTATTATAAGGCCTAATTTAAGCATGCTTTGCCAAATTAAAGTGTAGCCTTTCACCTGTAGTGCTGAACATCCTATCCACATTTGTCTTTTCATTTAACTTCTGCAGGACAGCTCAGTTTGAGATGTCTAAATACCTGAAGCTGAAGGCAGTTTTGGGTGCCACAGCACAAAGTACAAAAAGGATACAAAGCTACTAGAGAGTGTTCAGAGGAGAACCATAAAGATGGTGAAGGGTTTAGAGGGGAAGCTGTATGAGGAGTGGCTGAAGTCACTTGGTCCGTTCAGCCTGGAAGAGACTGAGGGGAGACCTCATCGCGGTCTACAGCTTCCTTACAAGGGAAGGAGGAGGGGCAGGTGCTGATCCTTTCTCTCTGATGGCCAATGATAGGACCCGAGGGAACAGCAGGAAGATATGCCAGGGAGGTTTAGGTTGGGCATTAGGAAAAGGTTCTTCAGCCAGAGGGTAGTGGAGCACTGGAACAGGCTCCCTCGGGAGGTAGCCACGGCGCCAAGCCTGACAACATTCAAGAAGCATTTGGACAACGCCCTCAGGCATATGGTATGATTATGATTTTGGGAGTTGTCCCATGAAGGGACAGGAGCTGGACTCAGTGATCTTTGTGGGTCCCTTCCAACTCAGGATATTCTATGATTCTATGATTCTATGACTGGTACCAGACCATATTTTTTCTCCAGTAGCATGCTGCCTTACTGGACACATGTGAAGGAAGTTCATGTGGTTCTAGTTTTCCAAGTGTGAGAGACTGACATAGTGAGGATTTATGTAATATCTCCTCAGTTTACCAAGACTTGTTTTCCAAATTGAAGGCTGCTCCTCATGCTGGTATTTTAATGTTGAATCTACTTTTGTTCTTGCTTCTGCTGGACTGTGATGGTAAAAGGCATTAAGAAAACTGGGTGCCAGGAATTACATACGGAGCGGATCACTCATGTCTGAAAGTCCCAGAGAGAGAGATTCTGCAGGTGGAACTTCGTCGAGGCTTCCTGCTATTCTTAAAAACTACTCTTGCCATGTTAGTTTTTAATCTCAGTAAAAAGCATCTATGTCTTTACCTGCACTAATCCGACAAATTTATATAAATATTGCCCCCGCTAAGCTGCATGTCTTTTTATGTCTACTGAGCCAATATAAGTTATTTACAAAGAACAAGCAACGAAACATCTAGAAAAATAAGAAATACCTTAATACAAGGAAATTGCTTTCATGAGGACCTTTCATCTCTCGGCTTTGCTATATTCATCTTAGTGTGTTTCATGAGGTGTTGATTTCTTCTACGCATTGCTTCTTGCTGCATTCGCATCCTGATCTTTTGCCAGAGATTCTGCACATTCCAACTTTTTTTGTTCGTTTTTTTGGTACCTCTCTTTTCTGTGTGGTTGTTTGGTTGATTTCTTTGCTTGGAGGTGGGTCAGTTTTCTTGATTCTTGGAAGAGTTCTTGGTATCTATTTTTCAACTAAGTATCCGTAACTGCACCATTTATGTGCTTCTTATAGATAAGTGTCTATGTAAATTAGTTCCTTACACTCATTTAGCAGGCATCATGATAAGGTAGACAAAAGGATGTGTTGTATTCATACTCTCAATTCTTACATTTAAGTAACCAGATATTATTCAAAAAGACTCATGAGAATAAAAACTATTCTAATGACATATTCCGTATAGGAATATGCAGCTACTGCTCTGTATAATTAAACAACAAGATCATTACATATAAATGCAGATTAAAAACTATGCTCTGACATATGAGTATGTTTTGCAAAATCAGGAATGGATACATTGCTTAGAAAAGACATCAAAGACAAGTTTGAATCAAAGCCTCCTTTTCCTGCAAATTAACTTCTTCAAAGCTTCAATTATTCTTTGGTTCTTTCCACTCTTATGTTTTCTAGTCTGATATCCAGAATTAGAAATTTGAAGATCTAGAGAAGAACTAGATACTGACAATAATATCTTTATTTTACAGATTTTTCTTCTCTAGAAATAACTAAATTATTAATATTTTTTAAAAAGTTATTGAAAGGGAGAAAAATAGTATTTAGGATAAAATTTTAAAAAGAATACATTCTGCAAGAAAAACTCAATGGAAAACAGTCAGTGCTAATAACATTCAATTCATTATATCTGCTCTAGCTCACAAGGATTTCTTATTAATAAAACTTCTTTGTTAATGAAGATCATTTATATTGAAAAAGACTGCTTTAAAAAATATTTTGTTAAGGTGCTGAAAAATCTTTAAAACTTTTAAAATATTTGAGTTTCATACTTTCATAAAAGTTTTGGGTTCTGTTAAGAATGGTTTCCCATTTTAGAAATATATATTCATTACATTCAAAGAAAGCTGAACAATATTACTTTTTACACAAAAAATTGAGATCCTTAAAAATCAGACTAAGTACCCTATTTACATTTTTGGTCACTCAGAACTTTCAGGTGTTCAACTTTTCAGCTGAACTAGAAAAGTTTTTTTAAGAAAATCCTACAGAGCATAAATACTGTCTTCTGTATATCATACTTCTATCTTTTCACTGTGGGGATGTTCATAATATTAAATTCACAGCTACTGCCTCTCTGCCGTGATTGATCCATTGTCTGTTACTGATTCAATTACCATTGTCAACTCTGACAGTTTTAACAGAGTGGGATTCATCAAATTTTTAAACACAATATCTTGACTTCTAATACCAGTTTCCTCATTCAGCATTTAGGGCATTTTTTTTTTTTTTTTTTTATGATGCAGAACAACACCTGTGTGATAAAAAAAACACAGGGCTTTCTTTTTCTTTTAAACAGATAGGCACAGAACATTTGTAGGGAAAAGCGCTATATGATTTGGTGAGGGAGGTGGATGTATTTAATGAGTGTACACATGTACTATACTATTTTTCTTTGATTGTCTCATCCAGAATTTTCTGCTTCCTGAAGCATCAAGTGTGCTGATGTTAGAAAATTTAACAACAAAACCAAGAATATAACCAAGCCAAATATTAAATCCATGTAACAGAGACACATGTGTATTAACCTTTATATCTCTCTTCTACTGTTCTATACTCACTTTCCACTTTTTATTATCTTGGTCTCCGTGTGGTTAGTTGACTAAATAGCATTTAATAAATATTTTCAAATGGTATATGCCATTTAAAAACAATTAACAGTTTTTTCCCTGATTTCTGTGATCTATTATGTTAGAACACAATCTGTTAACATCATAATTACATACAAATACCACTGTCATTACATCCATTTTAAGCTTTTGCTTTGTTTTTGCATGCAGTCATTTTGTTTATTGCATTATTATTTTCAATATTCACAAACCTGTTTTAAACAACTTAGAAGAGACAGCAGAGAACCTGCATTCTTTAATTGCCTGTTTCTAAATCTTACACACATTTGGTGGTATGTAATTTAAGACTGAGTTGGGGTACCAGAGGACAGCAAAAGCTGCTGGTTGGGAATGGAGTGTAAAACCTCGGTGCATTTTGGATGCCTCCTTTACATCTAACATGGATTACTTCAACTCCACCGCTGAAACTTCAGGAATGTCTTTATACTTGTATCACTGTGTGTCTCTCCATGCACAAGTGTGTATACACACACGCAAATACACACAGAGGTATATACATGTATGTGTCTCCACCAGTTATCCTTTCTAATTGTGCTTCTGTGTGTGTGCTTACTTTCATATTCCACTTAAAATTGCAGTGGAATTACTATTGTTGTAAAGTGTTATCACAACTACCAAAATCAACTAACTTTATGGCAGAAATCTGGGCAGAGTGCCATATTTGTTTTAATACATTGCTGCTAGTTCTAAATCTCGCATTTGTCCTTTAACTGTCTTTGAAATGTGCTGTCACTAGGAAAGACGGTTGTAAGTCCTCGTCTCCCTGCTGGTGCATATATGGGTGTTTCAGCTTAAAGGGCATCATGTAGAAAACCCACTTTATTGTCAGTTAGTCTACCAGCTTTTCATACTTTTGCATTTCTAAGACTGAAAAATGGGGCAGTTTGTGAAATGAGCATTGCCAGTAAACCACACAAAATACATCCCTAAAAAGTTAAGGGCCTGGCTTGAAGTTGCAAAGAAATGGGTGTCTTATACAGCTTAGTAAAGCATGAGTGTAACTAAGAATGAGCTGTTTCTTATAACCAGCACAGATGCTGGCCCGGACAGTCTGCATCTACAAAGATATACAAACACATGCAGACTGAAATTGCGCATGGTTCTCATCACTTTCACCTTTATTTACACACCCACATGTACAAGGTGTGCTATAATGTGTAGCGAGCCAAAGCTACTCTCACGCAAGTGGATGTATATCTTATTATGAGCATAGAGAAGATACCATTTCAGGCTGGTCTAGACTGAGCACGGAGCAAAGAGGAGCAAAGCAGATCCTAAAGCAAAGACTGCTATTGGCTGGCTTCTTTCCTCTTTGCTAGGTGTCTAACAACTGTTGAAAGGAAATAAGCACCAGCATGCCAGAGAAATGTGAAGTGGAGCATCCTACCACTTGGAGTCATGCTGCCTTTCTAAACCTTGCCCAATATGAGGAGAAAAGCTTGACACCTTGGCATGAGCCCTGTTTTAATCTGTGGGGAAGGGTAAAAATGTTTCTTTGAGGGAGCAAGAGACATCATCACTGGAAAAAAGAGGAAAGGGAGGTATGAAAAGGGAGGTATGACAAAGAGTGACTAGAATGAGTAGGATAGTGAAAATACAAGAAAGCTTTTGTGGTGACAACAATAAGAGGTGGGGACATTCACAGAAGTGAGGAGCATAAAGAAAAAAATAAGACTTGCTATAATTATTTGTTATTTATATCCTTGGATTTTTGTAGGTTTTCCAACTGTGGATTTATCACAGGCAACCATGTGTGCATATTCAGACATATACTTATATAGTTAAGTATATAAATAAATAGATAAACAAATGTGTTCATTAATATCTCTGTGTGAGTGTCTGTGCCTGCGTATGTATGTATGCATCTGTGTGTGTGTGCATGTGTATACATATTTTTGTTGTTTCACTGATTGGATTGACAATAATATTTGTTCTATTTTGCGTGAGGCTGTATATATTCACAAGCCTGACTGGAAAATAATTATTATTTCTTATTAGAGTTTTGTTTAGATTTTGACTACCATGTTTTTTAAAAACAGGCCTATCCTTGCTGCTTCTTTTCTTGCCCTCAGTTCTCCGAGCAATCTGAGTGATCAATTATTCTGAATTCTGTTACTCAAAATGCTGAAATATGAGATAGACAAAGATATTGTTACTGTTATGGCAGCCAGGTGAAGTCCCCAGGGACTTAAAAAAGGGAAACATCGCACCCATTTTTAAAAAGGAGGATGCTGGAAACACTGACCAATTGGCGTCACCTCTGTGCCCAGCAAGATCATGGAACAGATCCTCCTGGAAGATATGTCAATGCATGTGGAAGACTGGGAGGTGCTTAGAGATAGCCAGCATGGCTTCACTGGGGAAAATCATGCCTGACTAATCTAGTGGCCTTCTACATTGGAGTGACTGCATTAGTGGATGACAGAATGGCTACTGATGTCATCTACCTGGACTTCTGTAAGGTCTTTGATATGGTCCCCCCCAATATTTTTACCTCTAAATTGGAGTGATATGGGTTTGATGGGTGAATTATTCGATTGATAAGGAATTGGCTGGATGGCCACATCCAAAGAGTTACAGTCAATGTCTCCATATCTCAAAGTGGAAACCAGAAAGGGGTGATGTCCCTCAGGGATCCATACTGGGACCAATATTATTTCATATCTTCATCAATGACATAGACAGTGGGATTCAGTGCACCCTCAGCAAGTCTGCAGGTGACATCAAGCTAAGTGGTGCAGTTGATATGCTTGAGGGAAGGAATGCCATCCAGAGGGACCTTGACAGGCTTGAGGAGTGGGGCCCATGTGAACATCATGGAGTTCAACAAAGCCAAGTGCAAGGTCCTGCACCTGGGTTAGGGCAATCCCCAATATCAGTACAGGCCGTGTGATGAAAGGATTGAGAGCAGCCCTGTAGAGAAAGACTTGGGGACAGTGGTAGATGAAAATTAGGTATGAGCCGACAATGTGCTCTTGCAGCCCAGAAAGCCAACCGTATCCTGGGCTGCACAAAAAGAAGTGTGGCCAGCAGGTTAATGGAAGTGAATCTGCCCCTCTACTCTGCTCTCATGAGGCTCCACCTGGAGTATTGCATCCATGTCTGGGGTCTCCAGTACAAGAAAGACATGGACCTGTTAGGGTGGGTCCAGAGGAGGGCCACAAAAATTATCAGAGAGCTTGAACGCCTCTCCTATGAAGAAAGGCTGAGGGTTGGGGTCATTCAGCCTGGAGAAGACAAGGCTCCAGGGAGACCTTATTGCAGTCTTTCAATATTTAAGGGGGGCTTCTAAGAAAGATGAAGAAAGACTTTTTACCAAGGCCTGTAGTGACAGGACAAGGAATAACGGTTTTAAACTGAAAGGGGCTAGATTTAGAATGGACGTAGTGAAGAATTTTTTTTTTATTATGAGGGTGGTGAGACACTGAAACAAGTTGCCCAGAGAAGTTGTGGATGCCCCATCCCTGGAAGTGTTCAAGGTCAGGTTGTACGGGGCTTTGAGCAACCAGATCTAGTGGCAGGGGGTTTGGACTAGATGATCTTTAAATGTATCTTCCAACCCAAATAATTCTAGGATTCTATGGTTACTATTGTCGATCTATAAGCCACTGAGCTCAGAGTGTCTGCATGAACCACACTGACCATAAACAGGGCTAAGAAATAATCCCAGATTGGTGACCCATGTGCCACGTAACGTCATTTGGCAGATACCAAATCCAATTCCTCCACTCACACTTGGGTTACAGATTCATGGAGGAGAGGAAAAGCCATAGCACAAATAAATGAACTGCTGGTTTATGACTGTGAGGCAAAAACCAAAGCCATTGCTCTTACCTACACAATTGTCAGAACTGTCGAAGTGGAATTAGGAAGAACTACAACTTCTAGCACATATTTTTCTTCATCTTAGGTCACACATAACAGAGTTTCTTAGGATATTTATTTTTTGTTTTGCTTTACTAACTTTTAATTTTCTTTTTTCCATTTCTGCTGCTGTTTTTATTTTCTCAATTTTGTCTCGTACTTTAGCCTACTGAACTCTTGGCTTGCGGTGTTATGCCTTTAGCCTCCTCTAAGTTTCAGTATTGACCTTAAGTGGAGATATTTTGTGATCATTTTGGTTTTCAGGATAACAAAAACATGAGGAAATTAGTTGGAATTTTCCACAATAGAAATATTTATTGAAAGATTTGGTCTTTGTCTTTAGGTTAAATTTACATCATTGAACATTTCTTTTCACAATGGTCTTACACAGGCTTTGACCAAACTTTGAATGCAACCATGACTGATTCTCAGGGATATTTGTAATGTCTGTCTTCACAGTGATTTTAATAATAATAAAAAATATCTAGATCTCAATGTTCTTGTAACATCTTATACCTGAAGACCTGATGGTGTGGAATGAGTACTCAAAAGTCCAAGGAAGAAAATAAAACCTTTGCAAAAGAAATGCAGATGGCAAGTCTACATTAGTGTTTCAGTTCAGAGTAAAAGAAATTTTGAAGTGGATTTTCGAGAAGTCCTCACTTAAAATTTCTCAGTTCACATAGAGTAGTCTTAGTGCACATGGACAGGGTATCTTTCCAATATAGCTGAACTGATAGATACACGCTTGAAACACATCTAATAGTTTCCAAACAATAATGGGAATTTAGCCCATGGAGCCAAATATATTGAGTCTGAAATAAAAACTCCCTAAAACACTTTTAGTACAGATTTCAGATCCTCAGCACCAACTTTTTCCTGCTATCGGTCTACTAATGTAGTTATGATCTTACCATACCACAATTCTGTCAATAATTGAAAACATATCACTCTGTGAACACTGCAGTTATTTCTATTTCTTGCAATGACAGAGTTAATATGTTTCCATAAATATATTCAATAACCCATATAGCTTTGATAATTTTCATCATCAATTATAGAAATTATAATTTTGGACTTAGAAACAAAATGGAACATTTTTAGAGTTGACATTTGGTTCTCTAATTCTTTTACTTAATCCATGCCTTTCCAGTGTGAGAACAGAGCCTTTACAGAGTTTGCATCAGTGTGCAATGTTGCTATGGAATGTATTCAACAATTGGGAAAGAGATGGCTGTTTTACATTTAAAAACAATAGGAGACAATTGTAGGCCTCATTAGCAGCAACAGCCTATAAATCTTAGCTGGGTACTGGGACTACAAAATGTATTCAAAACAGAGAAAGGTCATGTTTCCTGAAAACTGTGAGTTTTAAAAATAGATGCATGGATTAAAAACAAAATCATCCCAGGTTGAGAATTTAAGTAGCAGCAGTAATTTTTTTAAAAACTTCAGCAGTATTCTCAAGAGCCATTCTAATTCATTTGTGTTTCTATATAGTGTGTTTGGAAAGGCAGAAAACTGTTCATTTGTGATGAATGGAGGGAGATAAAAGACGCACCAAAGCCTTTGCAAGTGCATGCAATGTTTGGCATAGTGGCTCGCAATCAGAGCTAGAAATCCCCTGCAGAAACTGGCACCTTCACTGTAGTCTTCAAAAAGGTGTTTTAGTTCCAGAGAGAGATGAAGTTCAAAAAAAAAAAAAAAAATCTCTCTCACTCTTTTCTGATGGTTCATTTAGATGTTTTCACCCTGAACATGCAGGGCTGTGCATATCTGTTTTTAAATCACTAGTTCTACATGATCACACAGGTAGTTCAAATAAATAATTTTAACCAGGTAGGAGGAGGCCATACATTAACTCCTAATAGCTAGTACAAAGATGTCTATCATTTCATGAGTCATAGAATCATAGAATCATTAAGGTTGGAAAAGACCCCCAAGATCATCGAGTCCAACCGTTAACCTATCACTACCGAGTCCACCACTAAACCGTGTCCTCGAGCACCACGTCTACCCGTCTTTTAAATACCTCCAGGGATGGAGACTCAACCACTTCCCTTAACAGCCTGTTCCAATGCCTGACTACCCTTTCAGTGAAGAAGTTTTTCCTAATATCCAACCTAAACTTACCCTGGCACAGATTGAGGCCATTTCCTCTCATCTTATCGCTTGTTAGTAGGGAGAAGAGACCAAACCCCACCTCGTTACAACCTCCTTTCACGTAGCTGTAGAGAGCAATAAGGTCACCCCTCAGCCTCCTCTTCTCCAGACTAGACAACCCCAGCTCCCTCAGCCGCTCCTCATAAGACTTGTGCTCTAGACCCTTCACCAACTTTGTTGCCCTTTTTGGACATGCCCCAGCACCTCGATGTCCTTCTTGTAGTGAAGGGTCCAAAACTGAACACAATATTCGAGGTGGAGCCTCACCAGTGCCCCCCAGTACAGGGGCACTATCACCTCCCTGGTCCTGCGGGCCACACTATTCCTGATACAAGCCAGGATGCCATTGGCCCTCTTGGCCACCTGAGCACACTGCTGGCTCATGTTCAGGTGGCTGTCAACCAACACCCCCAGGTCCTTTTCTGCCAGGCAGCTCTCCAGCCACTCTTCCCCCAGCCTGTAGTGTTGCACAAGATTGTTTTGACGGAAGTGAAGGACCCGGCACTTAGCCTTTTTGATTCTCATGCAGTTGGCCCTGGCCCAATGACCCAGCCTGTCCAGATCCTTCTGTAGGGCCTTCCTACCCTCCAGCAGATCAACACTTCCACCCAACTTGGTGTCATCTGCAAACTTACTGGGGGTGCACTCAATCCCCTCATCCAGATTATCAGTGAAGATATTGAACAGGACCGGCCCCAACACTGAGCCCTGAGGAACACCACTCATGACCGGCCGCCGACTGGATTTGACTCCATTCACCACCACTCTCTGCACTCGGCCATGCAGCTAGTTTTTAACCCAGCGCAGAGTGCACTGATCCAAGCTGTGAGCAGCCAGCTTCTCCAGGAGAATGCTGTGGGAGACAGTGTCAAAGGCCTTACTAAAGTCCAAGTAGACAACATCCACAGCCTTCCCCTCATCCACTAAGCGGGTCACCTTGTCATAGAAGGAGACCAGGTTAGTGAAGCAGGACCTCCCTTTCATAAACCCATGCTGGCTGGGCCTGATCCCCTGATTGCCCCACACGTGCTGCATAATGGCACTCAAGATGATCTGCTCCATGACCTACCCTGGCACTGAGGTCAGGCTGACAGGCCTGTAGTTCCCCAGATCCTCCTTCCGACCCTTCTTATGGATGGGTGTCACATTAGCTGACTTCCAGTCATCTGAGACCTCCCCGGTTGACCAGGACTGCTGATAAATGATGGAGAGTGGCCTGGCAGGCTCCTCTGCCAGCTCCTTCAGTATCCTCGGCTGGATCCCGTCTGGCCCCATGGACTTGTGAGCATTCAGGTGGAGGAGCAGGTCGGTGACTGACACCTCTTCGACAGCTGCGGCTTCATTCTGCATCCTATCTCCATCTCCTGGCTCAGGGGCCTGAAAACCCCAAGGATGACCAGTCTGACTATGAAAGACTGAGGCAAAGAAGGCATTAAGTACCTCAGCCTTCTCCTCATCCTTCGTGGCAATGTTTCCCTCCACATCCAACAAAAGATGGAGATTCTCCCTGGCCCTCCTTTTGTCGCTGATTTATTTGGAAAAACATTTTTTGTTATCTTGAACGGCGGTGGCCAGTTTAAGTTCTAGCTGGGCCTTTGCCTTTCTGATATTCTCCCTGCATAACCTCACAACATCCTTGTAGTCCTCCTGAGTCACCTGCCCCTTCTTCCAAAGGCGGTAGGCTGTCCTTTTTTTCTTGAGTTCCAGCCAAAACTCTCTGTTCAGCCAGGCCAGTCTTCTTCCCCGCCTGCTCGACTTAAGGCACATGGGGACGGCCTGCTCCTGTGCTTTTAAGACTTCCTTCTTGAATAACATCCAGCCTTCCTGTGCTCCTTTGCCCTTCAGGACTGCCTCCCAAGGGACTCTGCTAACCAGACTCCTAAACAATCCAAAGTCTTCCCTTCTAAAGTTCAGGGTAGAGGTTTTGCTGGCCCCCTTCCTTGCTTCTCCAAGAACTGAAAACTCTATCATTTCATGGCTGCTGAGCCCAAGACAGCCTCTGGCCACCACATCGCCCACCAGGCCTTCTCGGTTCGTAAACAGCAGGTCCAGCGGGGCACCTCCCGTGGCTGGCTCGCTTACCAGCTGCGTCAGGAAGTTATCTTCCACAAACTCCAGGAATCTCCGAGACTGCTTCCTCTCTGCTGTGTTGCATTTCCAGCAGATATCTGGTAAGTTGAAGTCTCCCACGAGAACAAGGGCTATAGATTGTGAGACTTCAGCCAACCACTTGTGGAATACTTCGTCTGTTTCCTCATCCTGGTTGGGTAGTCTATAACAGACTCCCACCAGGATATCTGCCTTATTAGCCTTCCCTCTCATCTTTACCCATAAGCACTCAACCTTAACATTACCTTTGTTGAGCTCTAGAAAGTCAAAACACTCTCTAACGTACAAGGCTACCCCACCATCTCCCCTCCCTTGCCTGTCCCTTCTAAAGAGCTTGTAGCCACCCATTGCAGCACTCCAGTTGTGTGAGTCATCCCACCATGTTTCCGTGATGGCGACCACATCATAGTTTTCCTGCCGCGCAATGGCTTCCAGCTTCTCCTGCTTATTGCCCATGCCGCGTGCATTGGTGTAAATGCACTTCAGCTGGGCTGTCGATTTCTTCTCCAACACAGGCATGCCACCCCTATACTCATCCCTAGTGTCGTGGTTTAACCCCAGCCAGCAACTAAGCACCACGCAGCCGCTCGCTCACTCCCCCCTTGGTGGGATGGGGAGAGAATCGGAAGGGTAAAAGGGAGGAAACTCGTGGGTTGAGATAAGAACAGTTTAATAATTGAAGTAAAATAAATTAGAACAGTTAAATAGGCAAAGCAAAAACTGTACACGCAAACAAAACAAAACAAGGAATTCATTCACTACTTCCCATCGTCAGGCAGGTGTTCAGCCACCCCCAGGAAAGCAGGGCTCCATCACGCGTAATGGTTACTTGGGAAGACAAACACCATCATACCCAATGTCCCCCCTTCCTTCTTCTTCCCCCAGCTTATATACTGAGCATGACGTCATATGGTATGGAATAGCCCTTGGGCCAGTCTGGGTCAGCCCTCCCCCCGGCTGTGCCCCCTCCCAGCTTCTTGTGCACCCAGCAGAGCAGGGGAAGCTGAAAAGTCCTTGACGGGTCTGAGCGCCACTTAGCACCTATTTAGCAACAGCTTAGCACTACTTAGCAAGAACCAAAGCATCAGTGTATCCTCGACATTGTTCTCATCCTAAACCCAAAACACAGCCCCATACCGGCTACTAAAATGAAAATTAACTCTATCCCAGCTGAAACCAGGACACTAGCAAGCCTGGTTTTATGCCCTTCCCCCTTCGCATCCAGTTTAAAGCTCTCTCAATGAGGCCTGCTAACTCCTGAGCCAGAATCCTTTTCCTGCTTTGTGACAGGTGAGCCCCATCTGGCTCCAGCAGGCCTGGTGCCATGTAAACTGTCCCATGACTGAAAAACCCCAAATTCCACCACTGGCACCAGCCTCTGAGCCACGTGTTAATGAGATGGGTCTTCCTGTTCCTTTCCGTGCCTCCCACCTCCTGAAGGGATGGAGGAAAACACTACCTGCGCTTCTGATCCTTCAAGTAATTGCCCCAGTTCTCTAAAGTCCCTTTTGATTGTCTTTGTGCCTCTATCAGCTACCTCATCACTGTCAACCTGAAGAACCAATAGCAGGTAATAATCGGATGATTTTACCAGCCTAGGGAGCTTCCTGGTAATGCCTCTTATCCTTGCCCCAGGGAGGCAGCAGACTTCCCTATGGGATGGGTCCGGTTGACATATTGGGCCCTCTGTTCCCCTCAGAAGGGAGTCGCCTATGGCAATTACCCTTCTTTTTTTCTTACCAGTAGCCATCGTAATGCGTGGGGCTGACTGGTTCCCCCTAGTCAACCCCTTGGATGGATCACTGTCCGTATCTTCACCCTCCTGGCCCCCAAGTTCCAGAGCCTCATACCTATTGTGTAAGGGCACCTCGGGGGGCAAGGTAGGCTGGGAGAGGATTTGCGTGCTGTGCTGAGCAGGGATCTGCATCCATCCTCCTCCGTCTCTTAGGTCCCCTCCTTCTGCCTGGCGGCATGAGGGTAGGGGAGCCTCTCCTTCTCTTGATGCTTCCATCTGGTGTGCTCGTCTCAGGGATGGTAGGGAGTGGCTCCAGCAGTCTATCTCCCTCTCGCACTCCCTGATACTCCTTAATCTTGCTACTTCTTCTTTCAGCTCTGCCACCATGCTGAGCAGATCTTCCACCTGCTCGTACCTCATGTAGGTGTTGTCTCAGCAGCCCTCTGTCACCAGAGCAAGGCTCTGGCACTCCCTGCAAGCCAGAGACCTGGGTGGCTGCATGTTTTGGTGGGAGCTTCGTCTGTGTCGTAACATCCCTTCTGGCGATGGCTCTTGTCTGAGTGGAAACCATGGCTAAGTCTCTTCCGGGAGGGCGTAGACGTCAAGGAGAGCTCACCAGCTGCCTGCTTGCTCTACCTGCGTGAACTGCTGCATCACATCCTTTCTGATGCGTCACGCCCTGTTTGCCTGTCCTGTTCACCGCGCTCCTGGTCGCTCACTCTCCTGGTTGCTTGCGCCCCCCATTGCTGCCGCCACATGCCTCGCTGACTGAATAGTCCCTTTAGTTTTATTGTCCTGCTCATAGGTAAAATAGACTTGTAGGAAGAGGAAAAATTCCAGAATTCTGTTCAACATAAAGTGGAATCTGCTTTCTACTACTTACCTGCATACTTATGATAAAAGATAGGGCACCAAACATAATTCATAAATCACTAATAATTATAGAAGAAGTGACAATTTTTAAGTCAAACTCCAAGACTTTAAAGTGGATCTTAACACATGCAAAAAAATGCTTATAAAATATTTTAACAATATCTTTTAGGAAAGCTTGAATGCCTGGACACCCACAGGAATATTAATGGAACTTATGTTTTTCTCCTATATAAATGAATATTTGTATATTTTGTTCTTCCTCATTGTGAGCCTGAGCCAAAGTCCACCCAATTCAATGGGAATTTTTTTTAATCTGTCTCTAAGGACTTAATCCTGTTGTTGCTGCAGCCAAGAGGCCTTTAATTTTAATGTTTGTAAGATCATGATCTGCCTACACTACTGTATTTTCAAGAGTTAATCTTTTGTGATCTGCTGTTGATATAATCATGGTCAAATCCAAGTTTACATTTGACTGAGGAACTCTGAAAGTATTAAATTTCAAGTGAAAATCCCTTGGTTCATTCTGATATTTTCTCAGAGCAAAATGTAACTTCTAAATTATTTCAAGCTTTTAGTCATTCCTGACTCATTTTTCAGTACCATTTCTATATTTGCATGGTAGACATTCCTTTTTAAGGCTACTTTGGAGAATGGTGAGTGCTTTTGAGGGTTGTCCAGACACAAAGACAGACAATTGTTTCTTTACCTGGCCATTTGAGTGATGATAGTTTCCATTTTAAAGGACACAGATTATATATGTGCTTAGAAATGACTGCTGTCAGATATTTTTTGTCAATTTCTCAGATCCACAACCACGACATGAATCTTTTAGCTAAGAGTGGCAAAGGGTAAAAGGTGAGTAACTGAAGCACACTATTCCAATTAAAATGAATGCGAACTAGGTGACTAAACACCCTATGTAGGTTGCTGCATTTCCAGACCCCTTAGCATTTGCATGTAATACAGACAACATTGATTTTCCTCATTTCTTGCACAAACATTGCAAGCAATATTGTACAGCATCAGGAAAGCCCAAGAGCTCTGACTGACATGATGCTAAGTAAAACCAAGATAGCTGAATTTATCAGCTACAAACATTACAAAGTATTCAGCATACAGAAAAGAAAATTAAACCTGTAAGTTAAACACCACTCTAATTTTGTTTTAACATCCAGCTGTCTTCTCTTTTAGAACCACATTATAAGACAACATTCTGTTTGTTTGTTAGTTTGTAAGAAATAGTCTTATCCTCGACTGGGAACTAAGGAGTTATTGTTGCTTTTCCCAAGATGCTTAGGTCCATTTTTCAATTATTAATAGGGCATTTATTTATTCACATTCTCAATTCTAGGTGTCCTTAACCAAATTCAAATATATGGATGAAAAGACATACAGTACTTATATACAAGCAGAGACAGATGGTGATTTTAAGCTACTTCCTATGTTAAAAAGCAATCACTGTAAATTTGATCTAAATTCTGAAGCTTGGTCGCTGTTCTAAAGCTTACTCTGGACTGAAGTTCACTGGATTTCACAAACACTCTGTCTCTGTCTCCATTTTCATAGCACTCTGCTTACAGTTCCCAGTCAAGTCTTCAGAAATCTTTGGCCAACACCCAAGACTGTAAACAGTGACACATTTGATTAATGTAACAAGCCTAATGTTTGGCATTACCACTCTTTTTTTTTTTTCCTCCCTCCGATAGATTGCTCCTCTTCCATAAACAAGATCTTCTTCTGAAGATCTATGACCAAGTTATGTATTCAGAAGGCTAACACATTTTGGCTTAGGTAAAGTTGATTAACAGCAAGTCCCACTAAACCAAAATAGCTACTCCTACTGCAGAGTAAGTGCATAGAACCTTGTTTACTGGTTTTAAAGTGTCAAAAATTTATCTTCGTATTGACAGTCCTGATATAAGACAGGTCTGGAATAGAGGTACAGTCACCAGTACCTGCTGGCAGTAATGGGTCACTGTAAGATACCACTTCCTCACCTAAATTCTTCCAATAACTCTTCTCAATGTGGCACATCAGTCTTCTCTAGAGGTGTACCTGAGGGGTAAGATGTAAAATAGCCAACCATTTGTTCAGGGACTTCAAAATATCAGCTTCAAAATTTAGGGCATATATGAGGCATCAATGCTGATGTGGGATGCAGGAGTCAGACACCTCATACTTCACCAGATAAAAATTAAAACCAAAATGGTTACATTTTCTTGCCTACAAGTTAGTCTTAAGTAAAGCAACAAGATGGCATTAAGATTATGTTTAACTTTAACAATCACTTGATTACTTCACAACCTTTGTTGGAATCCATCTCTCTTGAGGAAGGAGGCATTAAGCTATTTCTTTTGCAAAAGCAGTGCTTTCCAAAGGTGCATTTAGGTATAGATATCTTTGTCTAGATACTTACTGCAGTTATGACTGTTAAAGATAAGTTACTGTTTCCTCCCTTCTTCCATAACTCCCTCCAAATAATGGCACCAGTGATCTGTCTCTGAAATTTCCATGTGGAGAATGTCTCTTGTGCAAGTAAATTATTCTTTCCATCTTTTAACAGCACATTCATATGACTTTGACTGATTGATACTTATAACCAGTGTTATAATTGTAGCAAACCAGCGATTGCAGAAATTAGAAAAGTTGTCTCACTGTTTTTCTTAACCACAAAATGCAATGACAGTCTCAGGGTAACCACTGTAAACAAGAACTGGAGATAAATTAAGGTATTTGTGACAGCTGCATTCTTCCTGTCTCTTCTAGTATGAAAAACTAAAGCTTCTGTATGTGCTGGCTGGCAGAAAACATAAATTTCTTTTTTCCCTTAGACTACAACCTTGTATGTAAAACTAGAACCAAGATCTTCTGGAGTGCTGATACTGTAAGAAGATGAAGCACTAAACTGATGCACTAAACTGTGTATAAGCCGATTTTTTTCATTCCACATGGTTACTGACTTGGCAGCCAGCAAGAAGATGTTGAAAGCACATAAGGATGGAATATATCAAAATTATTAGAAATGGATCTGAGTGGAAAAGCTGAGATTTGCATCTAGATGTTAACTCCTTGTGCTTGGAAGATATCGTCTTAAACAATCTACTAAACGTCCCTCTCAGATACTGTAATGCACAATAATAACTAAAAATCTTAACAAAGGAGCATCTTTCCATATACATAAACTATTTGTCAATAAAAGATCCTCAGAAAAAGCTGCAAAACGCTCTGTAAAAATGAATTGCAGGTAGCCCTTTGTGCAGTTCTGTTTTCTTTGGAATGGTGACCTAACAAAAATAAGTATGGACAGCAATGGTGATGTTTCTATAATACCATGCATTAACATCAGCATAAACTGTTAGGGCAGGCTTCCAAAAGACTTAATTCTCCATTTTGATAGATTAGCAAGCATTCAGATTTTTACAAACACCAACCCTGGCCAACAGAAGGAGATGGTATGGTACTGTCACACTTGAGAGAAGAAGTGAGATTTTCTAACTTCTCTCTATGAATTGGATCCCAAAGGTTATAAGTCCTTTTTAAAACATAATGTTACATTCTGTCCCCTGTTTTCCTTCTGGATTATTCTGCCCATCTTGTCTCTGTGCTCCAATGAGTTGTGCCTGTTTGTCCAAACTTTTGGGAGAATAGGTAGCCTGATGTGAGCTTCTGGATACTGCCTAGCACTTAATTGTGTCCCCAAGACTTCCATTTTCCACATCTGGTAGTTCTGTCCCTTGGATCCCATATGTATGTCCCAGCTTCATCACATCAGAAAGTATGAGAGTTGGATACAGATGCTACTGCAGAACGTAATTCACCGGTGTCACCAACCATGCTGGCATAGAAGTTTCCTTTGATGGAGCTTAAAGGTCTGTGGTTGAACATCTGAGAGAAGAAGAGGGGAACTGAATTTCCGTAGTGTACAGTTCTGGCCATGAAATTGATCCATTACTGCTCTTCAGTGCAGAGTGGATTCAGCACAGGCTTGGGCTAATGAAGCAAAGTTCCACATCACTCTACCACAGTTTCACTCCTCCAGCAAGAGATGTGCACACAGCACCACACAGAGTGCATACAGCACCACAGAGAGCGATGTCAAGGCATCTAATTGTGGGGAAACCTCATCTGGAACACACTGAAAAAGTGTTGCTGCCCCTGCTCTCCCTGCCCTGTAAAGCAGTTGGCTGGAGTTCTTCTATAAGCTACACAGGGTGCTCCAACCTGTGCCTACGGCAGGAACGTTTGTTTTATCCCCTGGAAGATGAGGTTGCATTTTTATTCACTGCTGATTTTCTTTCTTTTTCTCAAACCTAAGACTTTTTGAGAGATTTGCAGTCAGTGCCAACGCCACTCAATGACTTTGGGTGTCAGGAGGCAATATTTTTTCTTTTGCACAAATGTACCTTTCATATTAATAGCACTTCTCATTTTCTCTGTGAGTGATTCCAAATATCTTAAATCAAGAAAAATATAAAATGTTCAGAGGCAAATAGAAAGAACTATAGCTCAGGTACAGTAGTAATCCAGATAGCAATTTTAAACTGAATGAGTTAAAAAGTCAAGTTATTATGGCATTATAGAAGTGGACACTGTATTTTTCAGTGTGACACAAGACAGAAATAAGAAAATACACAGTTGTTTTTTATAAAATCCCCAATATTTCAGAATTGAAGCAAACTGATTTTTTGTTTTAATGGAGGAAATTCTCAATGGATTTAAAAAAAAAAAAGATCACTTGAAGTATATTCCTTTTGGTTGAAGTTTACCAAATCAACTTTTTAATTTCTGGACTTGGTTGCAAAATGAGACATACATCAGCAACCTCTAATTAGAGCACCTGCCTGAATACAGACTAGGAACTTGAATCTGAACCTAAAGTTTTGACCAAGACAGTAAACAAAGTCTGGGAACATGAGTGATATTTTTGCTTGCAAAGTATAAGGAAAGGAAACGCAATGAAAAAAAAGCACAAGTCAGTCTTCCATGGGATAAAGACACTGCTTTCTCTGTGAAAGGATGCATCTGAATTCATCTGAGAATGGAAATTGCCTTACATAATTGAAGGCTTCTAGAAATTTAGATCTTTGGTATCTGAAAGGATAATTGTAACAGCTGTATATCTGTGTGCTCCTAGCAAGGAGATAATTCTGAAAGGGAAAGGGTACAATATGGAATCAAAGTAAAATAAATTAGAAAAAATTAAATTTAATCTGCTGGGAAAAAAGCAAAAATCTAACACTTAGCAAATGCTTACCTAAGTATAGCAATTAAGGTGGCAGAATCAAAATTAAACAATTATGTAATTAAAATCTTTGTATGCTGTAAATTTAAGTCACATCACGGAAAATTCATACTTATCTTTCAAAAACCATAGTCTACAGCTGTAAATTGTAAAGATAGCTATACATTCATGAAAGGGAAAACACCTCAGATTTAATGGGGGCAAGTCTGAACTCAAGGGCAATTGTGATGTGGATAAGAAAAGCTTTCAGAAGGTCAGAGAATAATCTGCTTTTATCTCTCTGAAGGTAGTGACAAATTTCTTATTGACATGCAGATTCAGACCATCTGTTTTGGGGAACCAGTTGTTGGTTTTCAATTCACTTTTGTTATCAGAATGAAAACTATATGCGTTTCACAGATCCTTCTTTGACTCACCTGTAAGTACATTCAGTCTTGTTTCCATGAAATTAAGGAATACATTTTGTTTCTTAACTTCAAGAGCAATCAGGAATGCTGAGTTAGACATGAGTGGAGAAATAGATTAGGCTGACTTTTTTCAGTGACCCAACTGACAAAGGTCAGTCATGCTTCTTATATATGATAAAGACATGTGGACGCATGCAAAAACAAATGAAAAAATCACTCAACTTGTTTGCCTGTGAGTACATGTAAAACACACTGCTACAGAAAAATTCCAGCAAGAAATTAAGTAATGAACACTTCAGAGTCAAGATTATTTTAGTTTTCACTTTAACATTCCAGAAATGCAAACAATGGTCATTACTCCGACTTAATAATAAAGAACAGAAAATTCTCATATCTGTTTAGTAAAACCTGGCACTACCAGGAATCATAGAAATTTAGTCTATTCAAAGTTAGTGCACCTAAATTTTTACATTTGTGTATGTTTCATGATTTGTCTTTGTTGAGATCTCAGTGTCATTTACATCTTCTTGATTACTTTTGCATGTTAGACACTCAAGTGATAAACATGACTAACAAGAAAAGCATATAGGTTGCAGCTGGAATGGGTACCTACATTTGGGGATGTACAAGAAACACTGTGACTTTACATAGCCAGTCCCTTTCAGCATTTTGCAAGGTGTAGATCACAGCTCCCCAGAGGATTGTAAAAATGTTGAAAAGCAGCCTAAAAGTATTAAACAGTAGCCATTAGCAGCAGCAATTTAGTTTCTAAGGAGCAAAATTGAACTGTAATAACCAGCTTTAAATATTTTATACTGGCTGGAAACTGTTAACTAACCCTAATTGCTGGCAGCAGCCAGTTTGTTTTTACCTGCAGCCACTGATTCTGGCGTGTTTTCATTCCTCCAACATGAGCAGGTAAGATGTGGCCCAAAAGCTGTAAGGAAGACTGATCTAGCACTGTTTTTAATGCTGCTTTGCATCACCACTGTGTTTGCAACTTTCCTTTGGCTGAGCTATTGATTGTTATGTATTCAGTATTCATGGATGACTGTGTGTTGTAAACAGAGTAACAGAATACATCATCATTCCCCTTTCTCATGTTTTTGGTCTCATGCAGCCCCTTTTTCTCCTTCCTGCATAGCTTCAATTTTTTTATTTTTTTTTTTTTCATTTCATGTGAATTACAGGCTTCCTTTATCACTTTAGTCTGCCTCAGTTTCTCTTTCCTTATGCACTGTAATGTTAGGACTGCCTTGTCATGTTTTCTTCAGCTGGGAGAATTCATCACAGCCATTTTGACTGTACTTCTAATCCCACTGGTTCTGTTTCATCCTTCTTCATAACACCTATCTCTGATTATTTTCTGGTCAGAGGATGTTAAGGATTTGTTAAGGACAGCTGTTCATGAATGCTTGGAATTTAGATGGTAACATTTTAATAAATCACCATAAAAGAGATGTTACGCTGGCATTCAATATATAATGTTTACTCCAGAGGGTAACACTTCTCTTTCTTTGGATTATTTCAGGTTATGAAGACATATCTGGCTTTCTCTTTTCAGACATAAATTTCTGTTTTGCTTAACAATATTGCTGAAGTGTATGAAGTTCTGGCCCTCATCTGTGTCAGTCTGAGATATTCCTATAATCATAGAATGCTTTGGGATGGAAGGGACCTTTAAAGGTCATCTAGTCCATACCCCCTGCAATTGGCAGGGACATCTACAACTAGATCAGGTTGCTCAGTGCCCCATCCAGCCTGACCATGAATGTTTCCAAGGATGGGGCATCATATTGTTTAATGGTGTTCCTGCCTGACTGTATGTTCTCATGGTTTTAGTTTATGTTGTTGCTTTAGATGATTTCCAATTCCATAACTATAAATTAGTTTGTTTTGCTCTGCCTTCCTCTAAAGGACATGAGGTTAAGGTCACCTGTAAAGTCTGTGTGGAAGTGTACTGCGTTCCTCATAGTTACCCAATTTATCTCTACCTCATCTGAGTCATTATGTGTAACAAGAGTGTACGTGGGCTAAGACTGCAATTACCTGAAATGGGGAAAAATACCACCAATATTACACAATACATCTTCAACAGTCTGAGAAGGAGAAAATATATGGCTAAACATAAGATTGGCCCCAAAACATAACATATGAGTCTGAAGCAACATTGAAAGTCAGGGTGTTAGTTTTTGTTAATTTGAAAATCTTGAGTTCAGAGAAAAGTGCTGTAGAGAAAATCTGTGACCATATAGAAGCAGACATGTTTTATTGTGCTCCTGCCTTTCAAGACAAGTTGTCAGCACTTTTCAGAGTTAAGTTATCTAGACCAGATGGTCTAGAAGAACAACAACAAAAAAGTCTAGAAATAGGACAGAGTAAAAGCAGTGGGCTGGACAGGTTCAGGACTAAAGTTAACTGCTATTAATTTACTAAGCAGAACACTTATTATGTCATAACACAGAAAGTCAGAGAAACTTCCTTCTAGTGAGCAGAGTGATTCTTCTTTCTCTAGCTTGTTGTACCTGAGATGTTAGATTGTACATCAGTGTACTGCACTGTAGAGTACTGCACCTCCACCACACAAACCATCTAAGTTGTTGTACCTGGCACAATTAGGCACAATGCATGAATTTAGGTCATGCTAAAGAACAAAGGTTAAACAGGACTGAAATGACTCAAAACCACCACTAGACACTGTGCTGGCCCTTTGCTTGAAGGTGAACATCTCCCTGTATATATCTTAAATTACAGTTGATGAACCAAAGAATTGAAGCTTAGGCAGAAGTTCTTCAGCATATACACTTCAATATTATTTATGGTCTGCATGTGTGTGTACATATATTAAGTCATATCTCTGTGTGTGTGTATATATATGCATATTTATATATGTCATGTATCTGTTTTCTGAGGAGTATAAATCTCAGCCGTTTGAATGGTGAAGTAAGATTGTAGAAAGAAGACTCCTTAAAACTTTTTCCATAGAAAGCATTAATCAAAAGATCAAACCAGTATGCTATCACAGAGAAGTTTTGAATGAAGTCAGTTTATGTGGTAATTTCTGAGCCAATGGGAAACACTGTAGAGTCCAATCACTCTCTTTTTTAATTATTATTACTTGAGCTTGTGAGAGATTTATTTTGCCCCTTGTTGATCCATACATTGAACTTCAGAGGAAGCTGGACAAGGTACATCCTCATGGTCTGACATCACTTTGGTTTATCTCAGTGCTCACTCACATCAGGGAACCAAAGAGAGGTCAAGAAATTCTGCCCTCGATCACAAGGGACGTGAGGCACTCTCTACTACAGAAAGCAGAAGCAAATCTATTTGAATACAAGCAAAATGCAATTACACATCTGGTAATCAGTGTTGGTGCAGGTGTCGCTGGAATAAGATTCAGGCAGATTAATTATTTACACAGATTATGTCTATGATTTGCAATGGACTTAAGGCAGGCTTCCTGGCAAGGACTGGAGGAGAATTGTTTGTGATTAACTTAAAAGCAAGGATAAAGCAATGCCATTATTAAGCAAATACTGTGGTCTGAATCAACATTTACTAACTGCTCGGTAAAGTCTTGCATGCTGATTGGCTTCAGCAGGCAGGCTGGAGAGGAGGCAGAAAGAGTATGGGGAGCAGGAAGGTGGGAGAGAAACATCTCAGCTGAGTATACTCAAATTCTGTGTTTGTGGTTTTGTACACACTGCCTAAGAATGACTGTCTTGCAGTGAGAGAGTGGGAATGAATTAGAATTCTCTAAACACTGAGATTCTGTTGCCGTAATATGCTTATAGGCATTATAGTGGAAATGAGTATCTGGAGGCAGATTGAAAGACTTGACCTAATGCCCTAATCTCTCAGTCCTCCAACTCCAATCTAATGAACATATAGCCATAATTATTTCTCAAATAGTTTTTATCTAATTTTAAAGTGGATAATTTATAGCACTTGTAGAAAAATGCTGTAAGTTTTATTAAAATATTCAGCATGAGGAGAACTTTGAGCAGAATATATTTCCTTACTGTTCTACAAAGTCATACATATTTATAATATTAAAAACTCTTCAGTTGCTTTAATAATAGCATTCTGTTCCATAGATCTGAATACTAATGTTAATATATCTGCTGCATGCAATAGAAGGCTGTGCACAGAATAACATACGTTTTATACTTCCTATTTTTTGTATATACATTTCTGATTTTCATTACCTTGCCTTTAATTAAGATTTGTTTTGTGATAAAAAACACATTGTAAGCAAGAAATAAAAGCTTTGGGAAGAAAACTAATATTTGCTCATAGCTCTGTCAGGCCCCAGCCTGGTAGTGCTTGGCATTTAGAATAAAATCATAGAATCATAGAATTATTTAGGTTGGAAAAGACCCTTAAGATCTTCAAGTCCGACTGTAACCTAACACTGCCAAGTCCACCACTAAACCACGTCCCTAAGCACCACATCTGCATGTTTTTTAAATACCTTCAGGGACGGTGACTCAACCACTTCCTTGGGCAGCCTGTTCCAATGCTTGACAACCCTTTTGCTGAAGTTTTTCCTAATATCCAATCTAAACGTCCCGTGGTGCAACTTGAGGCCACTTCTTCTTGTCCTATCCCTTGCTACTCGGGAGAAGAGACCGACCCCCGCCTCGTTACAACCTCCTTTCAGGTAGTTGTAGAGAGCAATAAGGTCTCCTCTGAGCCTCCTTTTTCCTGGCTAAACAACCCCAGTTCCCTCAGCTGTTCCTCATAAGACTTGTGCTCTAGACGTGTCACCAGCTTCATTTCTACAATTCATTATTATGAAATGCTGCAAGTCTGACTGCTGACAGCTGAAGATGCTCTGCACCTTGCAGGATCAGACCTTTGGGCTGCAAACTGATTTTACTCAGCACAAAGGCAGGACAGTGGCAGTGGGTGGGCGTGGGGAATATGAATGTTCTCATCTACCATAGATGTCCCTGCCCATGGCAGAGGTGTTGGAACTAGATGGTCTTTAAAGGTCCATTCCAACCCAAACCATTCTATGATTCTGTGAATCCGCCCCATGTAGTAACTATGGAAAGCTACAGTTTTCAAAATGCTCTCTCATGTTTATGTCTTTGCCTCATCTGATGTGCAGAAACAGACAAAATCCGAGGCTGTTTATGAGAAGAACATTCTAAAATAGCTGAAAAAAAATAGAACAACAAAAAAGTGGTGTCAAGTTAGGCCGCTAGGAGTACCTTTTCCTTGGTCTTCTTAGCTCGTCAGCCATCTCGGGCCAGCACAGCATAGGGATGTACCTCCTAAAAGAGTGCCTGGGGAGCGCGATTGCAGAAATAGAATTGTACGGTGTCTGGGGAGGGTAGTTATGCTAAAGCTGCATTTGGAAAATATCACAGCTGTGCATGGACCACCAAAAGGTTCAGATCTGATGTCATCAGTGAAACAAACCAAAAAATATTGGTGCTTTTCTGTGGCTGCAATTCTGCTGTTGTTCATAATTGCAACAATGGAGAAGGCTCTGTTTCCTTATCTTCCCTGAAATGCTCCAGCCAAACAAGACTGCAGCTACCTAAGAGCTGTGAAGTGGCTGTATAAAGTTTGGGCAAGCAGATAACAGCCTAGGCCTTGTACTTCCTTCTCACATTTAAGCTCCTGCTTCCAAGCAGTTTTCCCACCCTTACATAAATAAATCAGGGACCTAATGACAGGGAGGAAAACTGAGTTGGCACAGATCCAGGAGTTTGTCTGACTTACTCAAACCCAAGGCATGGTAAATTATGCTACCTAGCACTAAATATAAATAATGGGTTTCTTTATGCAGAGCAAGAACAGTGCTGTCCTGTTGGATAGCAGAACTTTGTTTTCTAGCCCTGGCAAGATCAACGTTGTGACCTTCTACATGTGGCCCAGAAAGCAAAGGGGTCCAAACTCTAATCGTACTAGTTTGTAGGGAATACTTTGACCCTTAGGAGACCAAGTGTAATCCAGTTTTAATTTCTGCCTATGTTATTATTCTCTTTCCTATTGGGAAGAGATTCCTGATTTATTTATTCTGAGTTTTCCTCCTTATTTTTTTTCCCTTCTCCGACTAAGTATTTATTCAAGTTCTGGTTTAGAGCTTTATCCCAGATTGGACACCACGTGTTAATGGCATGATGTCTAGCACAGAAGAGAATGCATAAGCAGGTACCTGCTTCTAGTACCGGGGAAACCCAGGAAGTTTTAGGTTTAAAGTACACACACAAAAAGTACCTCGCAGTCAACTTGGAAATGTTGTCTGCAGGCAGAAGCTTCAGAAAAACCTGATTCAAAATTAAGTTTCATCTCTACTTCAGCGTGCTTGTGTTTTCTTTGAAATCTCCTTCAGTTCACTGTGTGCCTATTGGTATGTGTTGACACATGCTTGTGTCTGTGCCTAGGTAGGTGGTTTTACCATGTCTCTGGGCATAGTGGACAAATGGAAAGTGGGAAGAAAGGACCTTGAAAGTAGAATCTTTCCAGACAGAAAATTAACTAAGGTTTGTGTTAGCTTATTTTTACCAAAAAGTTAAATACTTGTAAAATGGACTGTTTGTTTTGTTTCATTTTTTAAGAGTATGAGTCTCTGATCTTTTGAAAATGCTGTACAATGACTATAAAACAGATTGTGAAGTGGACAGTATGAAATCAGAAAGCAAGAAGCACCGGGGAAAGCAATCATTAAGGAAAACAGAGAGTGTTAGAAGAAAAATATGTGTGCAAAACCAAGTGCTATTTAGTAATAGGCACAGCAGGAGTAAAAAGACCTTCAGTATATTGCTGAATAAAGAGCTTCACAAAGGGATTAAGAGAAACAAATCAGCTTAGCACAAAAATAAAATATTAGAGTAGGATGGTGAAAACATAAACATCAAATGGGGGTTTACATAAGTGTACATCCATCCCTCATCCATCTATCTCTTTATGTAGAGATGAACAGGGCACAATAAATTTTAAAAAATGCAAGAAATTTTGCAAATGTTTAAAATGCAATTAACTGAAAAAGATGGGTCAGCAGGGAACCGTATCAACATTTAGTATAGCCAAGCTGTCTACACTGGCAATTTGGCAGCTAGCAGCTGCAGGAGTGGAGTAAGGTGGTCTATCAGGACTTTCCCATGCTCACAGGAAAACAAGAGAGCACATTCAGATTCGCAGATCATGTTATAAAAGGAATGCAAGGGCTGCAGTCCAATTTATTCTTTTTTTTCTCTCTCCACTTCCAGTAGGTATGAAACTACTGAGCCATTTTACACAGCATATTTGTCTGTTCCCACAAAACATGGAGCCTTTGCAGAAAATTCTGTTCCTTTTGTTGTGTTAATTCAATAAAACTAGGATTTCCCTAATAGAGGAAAAACACCTTGGAATAATCTTTCAGCTAAGTAAGCATTGAGGAAAATTTTAGCAATAGTTGAAAAATTAATTTCAGCTTTTCTTAAATGAAAAATGAGGATTTTATATCTTAACAATGCATTAATCTCACACTACTGTATTTTAAATGTTCAGCATAAAACTAGTAAAAATTTAAATTAACTTCTCAAGTGATCAAAAAGGAAAAAATAATGGAATTAAATGAAACTGTTTTCTTTCCACATCCTACACTTACATAACTTTTTTTTTTTCTTCCTTCCGAAACTGTATTAATAATAACATGTCTTCTGAATTTAGGATAGGAATTTTTTAGGATGAAAAATTTGGGGTCTTTTTTAGATTCACGGTTTTTTACAGACAAAAAATGACTTTTACACACCTCTGATCTCCACTGACTGCTGTACAGAGAGCAGCTGTAATTCTAAGTAGTAGTGTTACTGAGTGTATCACAGAGGGGAAAACTCATATAGACATAATATCACATTCATCTACAGTGCAAGATATTAATAAAAATCCTGTAATTAAAAAAGCTGGTGAGACAGACATTTCTTGTATTGATCGTTAATTTCATAGAAAATACACTCACTGAAAAATCAAAATTTTGGGGGGAAACGTGAGACATGGGGGGTCTTTTTTTGGGGGGGTGCTGTTTTGCTGTGGGTTGTTCCTTTTTTTATCAATCCCAGAAACTTCACAAGAAATGCAGCTCTCAAGCAGAAGTGCAGCATTACGGGAAAGTAAAAAGTTTTGGGATAGGTCAATGAAACAGAACAAAACATAAAAAATCCATTTTAATGGGAAATGCCAAATCAAAACATGATGTAACTTCTTCTTTGAAATCTTAGGAATCTTTCATCTTAACAAAAATAATTCAATATTTTTGTAACTTAAAATTAGTACAAAAATAAATGTCAAATACCAGATTTTATATCAGATTGAAAGTTATTATAAGGAATGTGTATGGGAGTATTGACCTCTAGTATCTTTTCCATTTAGGAAAAAAAAAAAAAAAAGTTAATGTTTGAGAGCTTTGCCTCAGGTATTCTATAAAGGGTGTTGATAGCAACATCATCACAGTCAACATTATACAATTCATTCCCAAATCAGAACAGGCCCAAGATAACGCAACAGCCACCATAAGGTTCTCCACGTCACAACGCTCAAGGAAAAGGTAACCGTAGATAAAAGCATCGTAAGTCAGAGTTTCATATCTTTAAAATGCAATACTAACTTTAAGTACTATAACGAGAAGACAGCATTGACAGAGATTCCTGACAACGTTCCTTACCTAGGAAAGAAAGTCAGAAGTTGTAAAGCTGACTAAGTATAGTATCAATGTTCAATGTCTGGTTTTAAAGAATCACAAAAAAATTGGTTTAATGTAGAACTTTCAGGTCTGAAAATTTATCTCAAAGCAGCTTATGAAGTAATGATGAATCAAAACCAATATAATGCAGAAGATATTTGAGCAAATGAAGTCTTAGTCGGAGCAGGAGAAATATATAGAAGTTAGATTTACGGAACTAAGCAGCCCATCAAGCTAACCTATTAATCCATATTTGTGTTGAGTGCTTAACTTACTGATTTATTTCCCCCCACAATGCTCATTGTTTTCACATCTGGATACAGCACAAAAATGCGTAGCTGTACAAGAAAATAGACGACTGCTCAGAAAAAGGTAGAGTGCTAAATTACTACTTCTGCTACTGCAGAAAGACAAAAGGCCTGCCATAATAAATCCTTATACTGTCCTGTTAATATTAACACAGATGAAACCAAGTACCTGCATTTCTGCCAGATCACTCAAGCTGCGTAGTGGAGAATAAGTGTTGCAGATGAAGGGTGTCTCCCGAAAGTCTCCTTTCGTCATGACTGCATTAAGAGCAACCAAGCCAGGAGACTCCTTGTATGCTGGGCTGTTGTGTCAAGCATGAGGGCTTTTTCAGACGTTTTGCTTTGCTGAACTGTTGCAAACAAGAATCCATCTCCTATTCTGATACTGTACGTTTTTTCCTGTAAGAGATGAAAAATAAAAGGCACTGCTATTAGTTGGTGAAAGAATTCTAAAGTATCTGAAATCACATACAAATAGAGCATAGATCTTAGCAAAACGAGGCCCTAATTAGGCCCGTGTAAGATCCTGAAGGAAGAGAACCAGATTGTCACTAAGGCAGTGTTTGAAATAATATTTTACACAAAACCAGAGATAATGGATTGATGTTAAAGGAAGGATTAATCTATAAGCAGTTCAGACAGAATTTCTTTACGCAGAGGGTTACTGAATAATGGAACAAATTGTCAAAGGCAGTGATAGAAGCAAGTGTGAATTATTCTGACACATTTCTGGAGGAGAGAATTGGAGAGTACAGTTGCGAGCTAGATTTCCAAGATGATAAATGGTGATATATGAATTGATTTAATTTCAAGCTGGGGAAGCTAAGGGTGGGAGGAACTGCATTAAGAAGTCCCAAGGTTAGTTATGGGAGATCTTAATGGACTACGTGTTCCTCCTTGTTCCCTTAAAAGTTCCTTTGTGCTATTATGAGGCAAAGTTTTATATAATTGAATATGAAATGGACTAGCTAGGAAGAGGGGAACCAGCTACTTATTGGTAAAGACATGAAAGATTAAAAGATCACAAAACATTCAGTTGCTTTGCTTTGTACAGACTCTTTCTACTGAAATAGATTTGTAGGTCTGATCTGAGAACTTCAAGGATGTAAACAGAGACAAGCATGTATGAAAAAAAAAAACCCTAGATAGGCAAAGCACTAAGCAATTCTTTCAAATCTAATATGGGTAGCCCTGTGGTCATATTGTCACTTCTGCCAAAGCCATTACCACCATTGCTAACAGGTTTGCAGATGTTCTTAACATTATAAGAAGTTGTACACAAAATGACCTAGAATATTTCATTTCAAAAAAGAATACATTAATATTTAAAGCTAAAACAGAAGCACTATGGGTTAATCACTTTCATACACAGATTGATGAAGAAGCAGAAAATGGGACATAAATTTGGCTCCTTTCCTCTGAAAGCCTAAAAGTCCACTAACAATAATGAAAACTTTAGCTGGAAGAAAATAAAACCTGAATGCTTTGCTTAGAAGTAAATCAAAATTTCATATGCACCTGACAGAAAGTAAAAGTCTTTCTTCCCAGTCCCCAAGTCAAAATAATGCTTAGTAATAAAGGTTCTGCTAAACACGAAAATGCACATTAAAGAGCATGTGATACATATATCATGTTAAGCCATGGAAGAAAAGTCTGTCATAAACATCTTGTTCATCTATTGTTATTTCTTCTTAAAATAGTTATGCTGGTGTTGATTTTCTCCTTGTGTTATTTTTGGCATATAGCTTCCATCACTGGGAGAAGGTATATTAGCACAGACATGTCACTGCTACAACTTCTGTGGAACTAAATATGACTGCGTCCCAGAGGATTATCCAAAATCTAATGAAGTCTAAGTGAGAGAGCGCATGGCTGTGCAGTTCCTACCTGAATCATTCTTCTGTTGAATTTATATAAAATCCAGGGTTTCTAAATTTCTCACAGTAAAATTAAAATTATTAATCTGTTGAGGTCTGTGTGTATTTGCTGGTTCTCATATCAGGTTTACTACAATATCATGAAATGCTTTTGAGAAGGCAAACCAAATTTGCAACCAATCTGTAGTCATTAAGAAATAAAACTTTTTGTTAAATTTAGCAATGTTAGATTGGTGGAATCCAGAAAATTATCTAATCCTCCAAATTACTGTGGGAGGCCCCTTTGTTTGATCACAAGGAATGTGGAACAAAACTACTATAAAAATAGACCATTGCGTTCCAGACTAGAAAGGCAGCAGATCACTCACGCATCTGCTTGAACCGTTTCAAGAGCCATCTTCAGTGATAGAGATGGGAAGGATGGGCTTCAGGACTTCAGCATGGTTTTGTGAGCTCTGGAGAAGTTTCATTAGATCTGAAACAGGTCTAATGAGGCAGGCTCACAAGCTAGGGCAGCTAAAGAGGACAGTGATCAGTAAATACAATTCTAAAGATATTTTTTGCTATTTCATCTAAATTTATTCTGCTACTGAAAATATATGCTTTTTAGTGGAATATAAACTTTTGTACTAAACCTGTTCTCATAATAGGTGCAACTGGATGACCTGACACATGCGAGGTATTCTGGTCTCCTGAGGTTGACAGATCCACTACTCTGCCATGCAAAGGCAAATTTCTAGAGACTGTCTAATCCAAAACACTGCCAGATGTTCAAGAGTCTGTTGGACAATCAACTAGTAAAGTAAAAGCACTCAATAGAAGATGAATGAAATTAGATATTGTGGGAAGGCATCTTGATTAAATGCCAATAATGCCTCTTAATTACACTTGTGTTCCTTCTTCACAGGCATTGAATTCTTGGAACACCTCCCACTTTTTTCCTCTCCATTTGTTCACAAAACAAATAAAACCATCTATTAGTTGTTCCTGTAACAACAATCACTCCTAAGAGATTCTTGGGTGAGCTGAGTCAACCGTGGATTGTCCGTAAGGCCTGGCCTGCTGACAATAATACCAAGGATGAGGGAAAGAAAAACAGGATGAGCCTGTCCTTCCCCAAGCCCCTTCACACAGGTTTTTGCTCTGTTTGTGGGATATATTTCCATATCCCAGTGAAATCCATTATCTAGTCATTATTTATCATATCAAACATCCCTTTTTAATTTCTACTTCAATAGATTCTTTTATTTTTTTGTTCTGCACCCTTCACCCCTCCCCTCTGTTTTTATAAAGTTACACAACCTTTAGGGAAAAGGGAAGTTGTTTACGATTTGTAATTATGATACTAAAAAAGAAATCAAACCACAAATTAATTGCGGTGTTTGATCCAGAATATTGTTAGAAACATAATTAATAGCTGAAAGCATTTGAAACAACACTCCAACAACTTAGTCATTAGACATCCAGAAAAATACAAGCACCCAGCTTTTCAAGGTTTAATGTATTGATATTTGTTTTCCATTTCAGTATTTGAAGAGTTAATTTGGTGGATCATTTTATTTGCTGCTGTAGTGGAAAACAGAACTTATCACCACTTTTAATCTCAAAATACTTTATTTGTTCAAGTGTTGTTGATAGAGAAACATGTTGAGTTTCACTGAAGGCTCTCATTTTGCAATCCCCATCTTCAGATCTTCAGAGAGCCTTTGGACCCAGGAAATAGAAGTAGAACAAAACATACATGCTGGGATCACCCACTGAGTAGTGAGCTACCTACAAAAATAGCGTTTAAACGACATGGCAGCAGCACCATTTTTTGTGTGTTTCTCTGGCTGGCACAAACCAGTGGATCTCTGTGGATTTGTGCATACAGTCAACTTATGGGGGTTTGGACCTTGGCAGAATATTTTTCTTCACTGTTTCCTTGCAAGTGTCTGCATAGTTTTTGTTGTACCCGAAAAATAAAAAAAGAAGTTAGTACCATAAGGGTTCCTACTGCTTATCACTGCTGATCTATTCACATCCTGGTATTTTTACTGTTTTTTTGTTGTTGTCGTTTTTGTTTTTTTTTTTTTTTTTTTTAATTCAGACTATATACGGGTGAGTCCATCTTAACAAGCCCCAATAGTTCAGAAGGATTATTTTCTGCTCTTTTACTTTCCTCCTTCTGCCCTTACTTTCTTTGATTTTTTCACATCACAGTAGTGCCTCTTCATGGAAGAGGATCTCAATGTACACAAGAGAAGTGTCTCAGTGCATGAATCGATATCCCCTAGATATGAGTATCTCAAGTTTGTACCTGTTATATTTGTGAAGGCATAATGCTGCCAAAAGTACACTGAGGAGGCTGAGACATGTCTGCAGTTTTCCAGGTCCAGCACAATAATGGAGAACTGAAGCAGGAGAAAGGCTTGGCACAGTGTTCAAGCACAGAAGCCAGGCTAAATCCTTTAAGCACAGAATAAGATCTAGACCGACTTTCCCAGTGCCCAGATACCATTGCTTCATACTCAAAGTAGAGAATGACAAAGTGTTTTTTCCTTCGCTGTTATTTATCCTCTGTAACACCCATGTGTAATGATGTTTTCAAGGCAATGAGGGTTCATCCGGGCTATACAGTGTTGATCCACTGCTGCAAGAAGACCATAGGCATAATATGATCTCTTCATGCCCAGTGTTACATGCAGGCAGCACCACAGAAGAGCAGTTTGCTTTGGCCTACTCTGTCCAGGTCTGCCCTGCACACGTGGCAGGTCTGTCCTGCTGTTGGAATTGCACTTCCTTTCAAGATTGCCTCTATGGCATAGACTTCAGCACAGCATTTATCAGGAATTTTCAAATCTTTGAACTCTGAATTATAAAAAAAGAGAAGGGGAGGGAAACTAGAACAATGAAAATACTCTAAACAAAGTTTCTTTCTTTAGTTTTGAAATATATTCTACCATCTTCTTTAGCAGCATTCTTGATAACAGTGTTTTGTCACAAAAATTTGTATTGTGAATGGGGCTGTAGGGCTTTTATTTAATTTACGAATTAGAGATTCTAGGGATACTAGTCTGACTGATCATCATATGTTTCTTCCTCATTTCCATTTCAGTTCATCTCAAAATTGCCCTTATATTGGGAAGCTTAGAAAACTGACATTATTTAGGCTGGGCTTCTGTTAATTAAGTATATGAAAGTACAGTGATTTGGGAATTTCACCTTCTATAAACCAGCTAAACTTTAATCACCTCCTAAGCTCAGCATAACTAGTAAGCTTTAAAATGAAGATGCCTCTTGCCTTTCTCAGAATGCTTTTTCTCAGTGCATCACAAATAAAGATGTTGTAAAAGCTCAAACTATAGTGAAAATTCAGTTGCCAGACAAGTTTGCCGCCGATATAAGTACATTAATGACCATCTTGTGTGTGTAAGTAATAATGATTCAAGTGTTCCATTGGGATTTTATACAAACATATGGCTGGATGGCCTTCTACTCGTCCAACAGACTGATGAGAAGTGCTCCTGTTATTAAATACAAGCAGATATTATTATACAACAAAGGTAGGAGTTGGGTTACCTTCTGCCTCCACCATTCGCCCCACAAGAAAGCAGGAAAACAGTGAGTGCCTTCCAGCTCTCCCGTCTGTTTAACAGAAAAGCTGGGGTCTACACATCCTGATGCCTCAGTAAGACGCTAAGAGAGGTCTAAACCAATTAGCAGAAACCTCCAGCTGGTGCCTTTACTAATTCTAGTCCAGACTCTGGCTGTCTGTACTACAAGTAATAGAGAAAATCCCACAAGCCTGTTACCTGCCTTCTGCGGGAGTCAGCCATACCCAGTGGACTTGCTGAATCTTGTGTATGTTTTGATGAGCAATAGGTAAGAGACCATGTTGACCATTGAGGCTGGAATATACATTTCTTGTCCTCCACCCTCTGTGGGACTCAAGTGTCAATGAGGCAAGTCTTTTTTTTCCCATTGTTTCTGCCTCTAGCTCTACAAGTGGCTTTAATAACAACCTGAGTAAAAGCATGACTCCTAGCTCTTCCTGGAGCTATGATCTATACTCGGCTAACAACTCCAGCTGACTGGGGAAATGATTAATAAGATGATGAAGAAAGAGTTTCCTTGTCTTTTTTAAAAGATATTTCTTACAGAGTGAGTGCACTTGGGATACCATTTGGCTCACGGAATACCTGAGAACTATGAAATGTAGCAAAAAGACTCTTTAGTTCCCATTTTTTACTTAATTTAATGGCTGTGTATTATTCTTTCAGAAATGGACCAAGGCACAGGTACACATGCTGTTGTAATTAGGAGCTCTGTAGTGGGTGTTATCTTTAGAATACACCATGGAGTTGGGCTGGATGAAAAACAATATCTGAATGAAAACAAAGTTTGCCATAGCACCCAAGACTTAAAGAAACAATTTTGGCCCCTTTATCCTTTTTTATTTTGCTTGCTCTCATATATAGCTTGTGCATTATTCATGCTGACCTTTCAACCAGAAAGCTTCTGCTACCAGACTTGTAGATAAAACACAGACTATGCAGTGAAGAACATTTTGGACCAATGATTTTTAGCCCAAGAGGTTTTCAAGAGGTATGAATATAGTCAATATAAAACTGTTCCACTGAAGTAGTTTCCTGCATGAGGACTATAGTCTAGCCTTGCAAATCACTGCCTACCTATGACTGCCATTGCATCTGAATTTTCCTAAGAACACTGCAAATTTTCTGTATAAATAACACTCAAAGCCATCATCTTCTAGCTGATTCCATTCCTTTTCCCAGCACAAAATTTTTCACTGTTTTATAACTTGCACGCTGTCACCTCTGTGAGTCCCATGAGTCAGTTTCCTCGTTTGCTACCTAAATTCCATTATAATGCGCCAAATCTTCTGTAAAACATCCGAGGCAGGAGGGAGGCGGGGGGGGAGGGAGGGTTCGGGAGGATGGAACAATATGCAAATAGTATGAAAATAGTAGGAAGTATGTTTGCTTCCAGTAGTTTCTATGAGAAAATTGTATCTCCTGGGAGTCTTTTCTTTAGCTATTAATGTATTAGGTGTACCTATTATTTGGTTCGGTAATCAGAAATAGATTTGTAAGTTGCCATAGGTCTGAAGAAGTTCTTGCAGGACTTTGTGTACTTGTTATGCAGGCATTATTTGCCATTTAATTAAAATGTGCCGTTAACATAATTCAAGCAGAGAACATTATAAGGTCTTGATCCTCTAAGCAAATGTATACGGATCAGAATGTTTTCCAGAAACAGAATGCTTTTTTTTTCCTTAGACTGTAATTATAAGAATTATACAGATTTAAGCCTGAACTGCATGAAGAATGACATTAAGTCCTTAGTTTTCTATTTTCCTAAAATCTTTGTTGCCAAAAACATTTTAAGGAATTTGCAATGAAAGGGATCGTAGACCTTCAACTATACATGACATTTTTTAATATACTGGCTTTGGACAGGGATATGATCTCCAAAAAGTTTTCTCTAAGCTTTCATTAAGGCACCTCCATAAACAAAGGGCTACCATCTTACCTGTAATCATGTCTAGTTTTCAGATGTTTCATATTTTATCCGGGTCCAGTACACATTTTAGAGGGGAAAGAACGGAACATGTGAAGTAAGTGTTTTACCCTGCAGAGAGGTAAATAATTAATTAAAAGGAATGCAGAGTATAGCTCCTCTGTGTCTTAAAAATACATACGATCCTAAAGTGGCTGATTTCACTGGATAAATTAAACTAAATGTCATATTTCCAAGAAGAAATGGCAGGACTAGGCAATGCACAGAACAAATGTTCCATGGTAATAACCAGGGAAAGAAACATTCTCAGAAAATATGGTTAGATTTGAGGAGGTGTGTAATATTTTTCTGTGCTATAATATTTATCTGGACAATATCGGAAAAAATAATCCTTTTTTTTTTTTTCTATCTTCTTTTAGCTTGCATATCCATCACTATTGAATTTACAGCACTGCTGGTTAAAAGTGTATGAAGTCGTCCAGTGTGTTTAGCTTGAAATTTCATCATGTCTGAACAGCTTAACTGATAGCAGGCAGATAACTCTTTATGAAGCAGGTTTTAATAATGCTTTCATGTTTCTGGTTTATGATGCCATTACAGTCATCTTTTGTCATATTAGTAATAGAGATATTCTCAAAATAACCCAAGCATCAATTTAGTATAGCTTTTAATGTCAGCATAAATTCCTGTGTTACTAAACTTACTTGAAATGTTAACAATGCTGTTTGCATTTCCAAATATATGTTTCATGTTACTATGGAATGCAAATCTCTTAGGCTAACAAAAATTTCCATTGTCTGAAAGTCAGGGGAAATCCAGTAATACTTTAGGCACTTGATTCTGGGGCACAATTCACTGAACAGGAAAATTATGGATTTGATGATAGTGTTGTAGATCAGGTAGATATGTATACGAAAAAGCTCAGATTTTTAAAATGCTCACCACCTAACAGCTCTCTTGAAGATATTCAAATCAGGTCATGTAGCCTAAACTTGGAGCCAAATGTGCCAATAAACATGATACTCTGATCCTGGTTTATAATTAATTATGAGGAAAATAAAAGGCCTTATAGCATAGAATTAAAAATTATTCCTTGTTGTTTCATCCTGATAAGCCTATGGAAAGGCCAGTTACTGTGACTGATGTTTCCCTCTTTCCTGTCAATCAACATGTGGGATCCAACCGTTTGTTTTAATGGAATTTATGTACAGTCTCAATATTATGTCTTTTTTGCTAGACTGAAATCAGAAGGATGATGAAGTGTCATGCATAACAAGATGATCTCAAGCCTACAGAAAAAATAGATTTTGAACAGAGTGTACCTTTTATTGTCAAAGTTGTTTGCTATACTGGTTTCATGAAAATGAAATCATCCCGCAGAATGAAAGCAGGCTAGGTAACAATATTGTTCTGGTTTGGAGGAAGAAACACACAAGCTGCAGAGCTGTGTAAAATACCAGCTGCAGCTGTACAAAGCACTATACTCATTAAATACCAAGAGGCCAGCAAGAACCAAATTCTGCCCTTAGTCTGCTTCTGCTGCAAGTGATGAAAATTCTGGCCTCAGTCCAAAAGACCACTGAAGCACATGCATGATTTTAAGATTGTGAGTAACTCCACTGATTTCAGTGACCTTCTAAAGTGAACTCCTGGTGCATACCACAGAAAATAAAAAATTATAGCAACGTAGTTTCCACTAGATAGTCATTCCTTGAAAAAAATCTGGCACTTTTTAATGCAAAATTGTTAAAAAACACCTAAACTGAGAAACAAGAACATGCATAAACTAGCTATACTTTAGCCTATAGAAATCTTTACTTTAAATCAGTGGAGTTTCCTTAGTGTTGCATATGGCAGGATGTGCTCTAATAAACTAATAAACAGAAAAAAGGGTCTTCCCCACAAGAAGAAAGGACATCTCCCACTTTTCCCTGTGAGCTCAGCGCATTCTGTTCTTGTTGAGGATGAGAACTTAAACTATCTGTTCTAAAAAGTACATATTTTTAAGTGCTAAAATACCTTTGCATTACAATGAAGATACGGTGGGGTTAAATCAACTGTAAAATTATGAGGTGTCCTGGTTTCAGCTGGGGTAGAGTTCATTTTATTCCTAGTAGCTGGTATAGTGCTGTGTTGCTTTGTATATTGTTATTGTAGTAGTATTATTTTTTATTATTATTATTATTACTACTACTACTACTACTACTATTACTATTACTGTAGCTACTATTTTATTTTACTTCAATTATTAAACTGTTCTTATCTCAGCCCACGAGTTTTCTCACTTTTACCCTTCCAATTCTCTCCCCCATCCCACCAGGGTCGGGGAGTGAGCAAGTGGCTGTGTGGTGCTTAGTTGCTGGCTGGGGTTAAACCATGACAGTCCTTTTTGGTGCCCAACGCCGGGCACAGAGGGTTTGAGATACTAACAGATTAACCAGAGTGTATTAAGGAATTTGTATCCATTAACAGCTGCCGGTCATAATATTGATTCATCTGTTCTCGGTATTAGTCTACCTGATCTGCACCATGCTCTTGTTTTTGCAGTATGTGTTAAAGATTCATGTTGGGTTTTGCAGTTTGCTGTGCTCTGCAGTGATTAGTGATGTTTTGCTTTGGACATTTGTTATTAAAACACTGACATTGAGCGTTATCTGGTATTTGGGTTCTGTAGTCAAGTCATTACTGTACTTCGGGTACCACCTCATGGAGAAAATTAGCAGTTATACCTCTTCCTCTGAGAGTTTTTTTTATGGAGGAAATACAGAATGGCACATTTGTTGCTTTCTTCTATGACGTTTCCTCCTTCATTACAACAGCTTTTCAGTATCTTGAACGTCCTTGGGTAGTTAAGATACATCTATTGGTAGTTCTTGGGAATATTGTTTCGGTTTTGTCTAAGGTTAATAAGCAGTTCAAGAATATCATCCAGAGATCTGCCCCAAGGCTGGATAGTTATGAGTGGCAGGAATAGCATGGGCAAATGCCTAGGATGGTGGGCCTCTCCAGTATTTTGGAACTTCACCCCTGAACAAGTGCAGAATCCTGAAAAATTAGTAGAATATTTGGAAAAAGTATGCTGTCACCCTGGCAATTCTAGGGAGACACAAATCACCGCAACGCGCTCGGGCCTGGCCCATGCCTACCAAGCCCTATTAAACACTATTTGGAACCCTCAAGGGGAAGAGAAGGTCACTGGATCTGATGACAAAATGACAGGCACTGCAGCTATGCCAGCCCCCACGACAGGCATTGCGGCTATGCCAGAGAACCAACCCATGCCAGTGTCAGTCACCCCTGTACAGAAGAAAAAACACACAAGAAAATCAGCTCATTTACTAAGGGCTGATGATGAACGAGGGCCATCACGAGAACAGGAGGAGGAAGAGGCAGAACCCATAAATGAGATGGTAGCCACATGATCCCTGTCCCTCAGTGAGCTGTGAGAAAAGCAAAAAGATTTCAGTCATTGTCTGGGCAAGCACATCGTCACCTGGTTACTCCAATGCTGGGATAATGGAGCCAGTAGCCTGGAATTAGAGGGCAGGGAAGCCAAGCAGCTGGGATCCCTTTCTAGGGAAGGGGGCATTGGCAAAGCAATTGGAAAAGGGGTAAAAGCCCTCAGCCTCTAGAGATGACTCCTGTCAGGCATGAAGGAAAGGTATCCCTTCAAGGAAGATGTAATATGTCACCCAGGCAAGTGGACCACCATGGAGAGAGGTATCCAGTACCTGAGGGAATTAGACATGCTGGAGGTGATTTATAATGACCTGGACAACAAGCAGTTATCCAAAGATCCAGATGAAGTCTAGTGCACACGACCCATCTGGCAGAAGTTTGTACAGAGCACACCATCATCATATGCAAACTCAATAGCAATAATGACTTGGAAAGATGAAGCGGGACCAACGGTGGATGAAATGGCTGGCCAGCTCCAACAATACGAAGAAAGTCTCTCTTCTTCGCCACGGGCCTGCATCTTGGCTGTGGAGAAACTGCCTGACATGCTAGCTGAGAAATTATCCTGGGAGTTCCAGTGATTCAAAGAGGATATATCCTACTTCTCACCTGTATGGACCAGTATCTCAGCCATTAGGAGTAAGAGTCCCTCTGCTCAAGAGAGAAGATACAGTGGATACATACCACGGGCCACTCTGTGGTTTTATCTGCATAACCACAGAGAGGACGTGAGGAAATGGGATGGAAAATATACCTCGACCCTAGAGGCACAGGTACAAAAGTTGCAAGGAAAAACAACTACAAAAGGTGGTTCTTCCAGGAAAATTGCTGCTCCAGTTTCCAGTAAGCAGTACCCCAGACAGAGCAGAAGGCCTGATTTTGCTTCTGATCTTAACAAAGGGACTTTTGATTCGCATTTACAAGAAGTGAGTAACAAATGCTGTGACTGGGACTAGAGGGGCCCTGCCTCCAGCCAGGTGGAGAAAAGGGACAGCTGAGTTTACTGGACTGTGTGGATTCGATGGCCTGGCACGTCGGACCCATGGGAGTATAAGGCTTTAGTAGACACCAGTGCACAGTGTACTCTAATGCCATCGAGCTATAAAGGGGCAGAACCCACCTGTATTTCTGGAGTGACAGGGGGATCCCAAGAGCTGACTGTACTGGAGGCTGAAGTGAGCTTAACCAGGAATGAGTGGCAGAAGCGCCCCATTGTGACTGGCCCAGAGTCTCTGTGCATCCTTGGCATACACTGCCTCAGGAAAGGGTATTTCAAGGACCCAAAAGGGTACCAGTAGGCTTTTGGTATAGCTGCCTTGGAGATGGAGGAAATTAAACAGCTGTCTACCCTGTCTGGTCTCTTGAAGGACCCTTCTATTGTGCGGTTGGTAAGGGTCAAAGAACAACAGGTGCCAATCGTTACCACAACGGTGCACCAGTGCCAATATTGCACCAACCAAGACTCCCTGATTCCCATCCACAAGTTGATTTGTCAACTGGAGAGCCAAGGAGTGATCAGCAAGACTCGCTCACCTTTTAACAGTCCCATATGGCCAGTGCAAAAGTCTAATGGAGAGTGAAGACTAGCAGTAGACTATCGGGGCCCGAACAAAGTCACAGCGCTACAAATTGGGGTCAAAAGCAGCCAAGTGGTATGCCACAACTGATATCACTACTGCGTTTTTCTCAATCTCTTTGGCAGCAGAGTGCAGGCCACAGTTTGCTATCACTTGGAGGGGTGTTCTGTACACCTGGAATTGACTGTTCCATGGGTGGAAACACAGCTCTACCATTTGCCATGGACTGATCCAGACTGCACTGGAACAGGGTGGGGCCCCGGAACACCCGCAATACACTGATGACAGCATCGTATGAGGCAATATGGCAGAAGACATTTTTGAGAAAGGGAAGAAAATAGTCCAAATCCTTCTGGAGGCCAGCTTTTCCATGAAACAAAATAAGGTCAAGGGACCTGCACAGGAGATCCAGTTTTTAGGAATAAAATGGCAAGATGGACATCGTCAGATCCCAATGGATGTAATCAACAAAATAACAGCCATGTCTCCACCAACCAGCAAAAAAGAAACACAAGCTTTCTTGGGTGGGTTTTTGGAGAATGCATATTCCAAATTACAGTCTGATTGTAAGCCCTCTTGATCAAATGACCTGGAAGACGAACGATTTCATATGGGGCCCTGAGCAAAGACAAGCCTTTGAACAAATTAAACAGGAGATAGTTCATGCAGTAGCTCTTAGGCTAGTCCAAGCATGACAAGATGTAAGAAACGTGCTCTACACCGCAGCTGGGGCGAATGGCCCTACCTGGAGCCCCTGGCAGAAAGCACCAGAGGAGACTCGAGATCGACCCCTAGGGTTTTGGAGTCGGGGTTACAGAGGATTTGAGGCCCACTATATTCCAACTGAAAAAGAGGTATTGGCAGCATATGAAGGGGTTCGAGCTGCTTCAGAAGTGGTTTGTACTGAAGCACAGCTCCTCCTGGCACCCCGACTGCTGGTGCTGGGCTGGATGTTCAAAGGGAGGATCCTCTGTGCACATCATGCAACTGATGCTACACGAAGTGGGTTGCACTAATCACAAAACAGGTTCAAATAGGAAACCCCAGTCGCCCAGGAATCTTGGAAGTGATCATGGACTGGCCAGAAGGCAAAAATTTTGGAATATCGCCAGAGGAGGAGGTGACGCATGCTGAGGAGGCCTCACTGTATAATAAGCTATCAGAAAATGAGAAGCAATATGCCCTGTTCAGTGATGGGTCCTGTTGTTGCGTGGGGAAGCATCAGAGGTGGGAAGCTGCTGTATGGAGTCCTGTATGACAAGTTGCAGAAACTGATGAAGGAGAAGGTGAATCAAGTCAGTTTGCAGAGGTGAAAGCCATCCAGCTGGCTTTAGATGTTGCTGAACAAGAAAAGTGGCCAGTGCTCTGTCTCTATACTGATTCATGGATGGTGGTAAATGCCCTGTAGGGGTGGTTACAGCAATGGAAGCAGAGCAACTGGCAGTGCAGAGGCAAATCCATCTGTGCTGCTGCATTGTGGCAAGATATTGCTGCCCGGGTAGAGAACCTGATTGTAAAAGTACATCATGTAGATCCTCACGTGCCCAAGAATTGGGCCACTGAAGAACATCAAAACTATCAGAAGGTGGATCAGGCTACTAAGACTCAAGAGGCTCAGGTGGATCTGGACTGGCAACATATGGGTGAATTATTTCTAGCTTGGTGGGCCCATAACACCTCAGGCCATCAAGGAAGAGACACAACATATAGATGGGCTCGTGATCAAGGGGTGGACTTGACCATGGACCCTATTGCACAGGTTATCCATGAATGTGAAACATGCGCTGCAATCAAGCAAGCCAAGTGGTTAAAGCCTCTCTGGTATGGAGGGTGATGGCTGAAATTTAAATATGGGGAGGCCTGGCAGATTGATTATATCACGCTCCCACAAACCCGCCAAGGCAAGCACCATGTGCTTACAATGGTGGAAGCAGCCACCAGATGGCTGGAAACCTATCCCATGCCCCACACTGCTGCCCAGAACACTATCCTGGGCCTTGAAAAGCAAGTCCTATGACGACATGGCACCCCAGAAAGAATTGAGTCAGATAACGGGACTCATTTCCGAAACAACCTCATAGACACATGGGCCAAAGAACATGGCATTGAGTGGGTATACCACATATATCATGCACCACCCTCTGGGAAAATCGAATGATACAATGGACTGTTAAAGACTATACTGAGAGCAATGGGTGGTGGGATATTCAAACATTGGGATACACGTTTAGCAAAAGCCACCTGGTTGGTCAACACTAGGGGATCTGCCAATTGAGTTGGCCATGCCCAGTCAAAACTTTTATGTACTGTAGAGGGGATAAAGGCCCTGCAGTGCACGTAAAAAATATGATGGGGAAGTCAGTCTGGGTTACTCCTGTCTTGGGCAAAGGTAAACTCATTTGTGGGATTGCTTTTGCTCAAGGACCTGGGTGCACTTGGTGTGTGATGCAGAAGGATGGGGAAGTCCAATGTGTACCTCAAGGAGATTTGATTTTGGGTGAAAATAGCCAATGAACTGAATTGTATAATGTTAGTTGCTATATAATACTGTATGTCATCACTTCTATGATTACTATGTGCCATATCAACAGTACACAGTAAGAATCACCCAAATTAATGAAGAATGAACTCTGAGGAAACTGAGAGGTGATAGAACCATGTTGTGGTTTAACCCCAGCTGGCAACTAAACACCATGCAGCCGCTCGCTCACTCCCCCCTTGGTGGGATGGGGAGAGAATCAGAAGGGTAAAAGGGAGAAAACTCGTGGGTTAAGAACAGTTTAATAATTGAAGTAAAATAAAATAGAACAGTTAAATAGGCAAAGCAAAAACCGTGCACGCAAACAAAGCAAAACAAGGAATTCATTCACTACTTCCTGTCAGCAGGCAGGTGTTCAGTCATCCCCAGGAAAGCAGGGCTCTGTCACGCGTAACGACTACTTGGGAAGACAAACGCCATCATGCCCCATGTCCCCCCCTTCCTTCTTCTTCCCCCAGCTTATATACTGAGCATGACGTCATATGGTATGGAACAGCCCTTTGGCCAGTCTGGGTCAGCACCCCCCCGACTGTGCCCCCTCCCAGCTTCTTGTGCTCCCGGCGGAGCAGGGGAAGCTGAAAAGTCCTTGACCAGTGTGAGCGCCACTTAGCACCTATTTAGCTTAGCACTACTTAGCAAGAACCAAAGCATCAGTGTATCATCGACATTGTTCTCATCCTAAACCCAAAACACAGCCCCATACCGGCTACCAAGATGAAAATTAACTCTATCCCAGCTGAAACCAGGACAAACCAGGACTGGATTCAGCATGCAACAATCCAACACCACACACCATCTCTCCTGCCCCGAAAGACTGTTACGACAGATGATGCCCAAAGTCATGGACTAAATGAACTCAACGAACATTTTAGAGGGATAGCCCAAAGACTAAGGAAATTATATCTATGTGTACATATATATCAAAAGACTGGAAAAGTGGTGGTGATTAACTGGAATGTATTGGAAAATGTAAGACCTGGGCATGATGTATATGGTATGGAATAAGTGGTGGATAATGTCCTGGTTTCAGCCGATATAGAGTTAATTTTCTTCTTAGTAGCTGGTATAGTGTTGTGTTTTGGATTTAGGATGAGAATAATGTTGATAACACACTGATGTTTTAGTTGTTGCTAAGTAGTGCTTACACTAGTCAAGGACTTTTTAGCTTCCCATGATCTGCCAGGTGCACAAGAAGCTGGGACAGAGCACAGACAGGACAGCTGACCTAGATTGGCCGAAGGGCTATTCCATACCATATGACATCATGCTCAGTATATAAACTGGGGGGAGTTGGACAGGGGGCAGTGATCACTGCTCGGGGACAGGCTGAGCATTGGTCAGCAGGTCATGAACAATTGTATAGTGTATCACTTGCTTTGTATATTATTATTGTATTATTATTATTATTATTATATTATTATTATTATTACTATTACTACTATTCTATTTTTTTTTTTTTACTTCAATTATTAAACTGTTCTTATCTCAACCCAAGAATTTTCTCACTTTTACCCTTCCAATTCTCTCCCCGATCCCAACTGGGGTGGGGAGTGAGTGAGCGGCTGTGTGGTGCTTAGTTGCTGGCTGGCCTTAAACCACAACATGAGGCTACTGAGTAACTTTCATGAGGAAAAAAACCTATACTTTGTGCTTCTCTAGAATGTGATTCCAGTCCTGAAGAAACAGGTGTTTTCATCAGCACAATGATAGAAATGTAGAATTATAGTTGCTTTAATTAAGTGTCACTTGTCAAAAATTTAATAGGATAAAAAGAAGATCATACAGTACCAAAGAGGGAAAAAGGCTTTTAGTCTTTTCTGTTTCTATATGCATTCTAATCATTGAACTGTATCATGTCGCCCTGGAAAAAGATTTAAAAGTACTTTCAAAAAACTATACCTAACTTGAAAGGTATAAACTCAGCATATCTGTCTTAGTGACATCTGCAATATAATTTAGATTAAGGAACTTGCCCTATGTTAGATGAAAAAAGTGTAAATTACCAGAGAGTACCACATCCTGCATCTTGCCTTTCTCACTTACATTATGTTGCATAATTCAATATTCCACAAATACTGGGTTTATTAACATTTAAAGCTTGTCTGTATTCTCACTCTTAGAACAGTTGAGTTATTTCCAAGATATATAGTTTTTAAAAAAAAAAAAAGACAGGCAAATACATTATTATCCTCATTTCAAGTTTAAAAGTTTTCACTGAAGAGATGATTGTACTAAAATCCAGCAAAACTTCTGAACTCTTGATATTCCACCATGTATGTACTACCTCCTTTTACAGAACCGTCTTGATGAAGGGAAATCTTTACATAAACTGAGTAGTTATCTTTAAGGTCATTGATGACTTACAAGACAGTCCTCATTTGTTTTAAGCATCATTTACATCTTTGTATAACATGACACAAAGGATGAAGATTCTGCAGGACACCATAATATAAACTATAAAATTTATATGTACCGCATTTTATTAATTCTTTGCAACCTTTCATACTACTGGGACCTCTATTATATTTGTTTCCCCAAGTCTGACACATAGTACTTTATGATGAAGGCTTGTCAGCTAATTTCTGTCATGAGAGGCATGAACAAAGGCTCGGAGGAAAAATTTGTGATGATATTTCTAGCCATTCTATATGTGAAATAGAATATTTACGGTATCAGATTATTTGTGATGGAAGACTATCCTCTTCAGAAAAGACACATTGTCACAGTGGGCTCCAATTACCTTACTGATTTTTTACAAAACCATAGGTGAAGAAAATGCAATAATCTCCGGGCACTGGTAAACACTATAGTGTGAAAAGGGGACTGATTATCTAGGTTAGAGAAAAGGGATCAAATTTTAGACCATGAGTAAAAGCTTTCTGCAGAATAAGCAACAGCTGTTCAAGAGGTTCTTTTTCAATTCAAATTGGAAAGGACATCAACAGAGTTCATCAAAAACAAATTCTGGAACTGATCTTACTGGATTTTTTAATAGAGAGAAAAAGTAGACATATCCTGATACATAGGAAGAACTGGATGACCTTGAGGCCCATAATTTTTTATATCTATATATGTACTAATGAGAACTACTATTATGAGTTGTATGCCCATCATTTGGGAATGACAAAGTAAGAGAAAGAGAAAAGTATAACTGGCATTAACAAGATTTTACAATAATTCACTTAAATAATGAAGGTGTGAAAGGTGAATGTGACCAGAAAAGATGCATCATGCAGTATATTCCCAGCAGAAAAATGACTTGGTACTAATATTGCAGAGATTGTAGTAGGCATCTTTGGAGTGCCTATTGTACAACTTGGAGAAAGATCCAAACATCAACAGAGACCAAAAGATTATTGAGAGATTCCCACAAAAAAGACTAAAACAATCAGGCTATGTTATCCTAGAAACTGAACACTAATTATGAAATATACTGGCACACTATTAATAGGTTTATTGCACAGGGGACATGAAGGGAAAGCAAATATTTTAGATAATATACATATGAATTTTGTAACAAAAATATTTCTTTTTTGTTCTTCAGGTCAAAGAGGTGGGCAATTACTAGGATTTGGACTACCAGAGGAGTTCTGAAAGAGCTCCCTAATATAAGTGTCAGGACAAAAAAAAAAAAAAATAATACAGAGCATAACAATCTTATGGACAAGATCGCATTTCTGCTAGAAAACAAAACTGAAGACCCATTTTTTCTATGAGCTTGTTGGGGTTTTGGGGAGAATTTCTTCTCTGACACAGTCTTGAAAAAAAAGTTTCCTATAGAAAAATATAACATTAACAGTTTAAAAGACTTTCAAGTAAGGAGGGTCAAGCCATATATTTTAACATGTTTCTCCCCACCTATCACAACTGTTTTGCAGGCATGCTGCGCAAAACTTATGAGAATGCCTGAAGATGTTGAAATTATCAAGTCATACATGCATAGGCCTTATGAATGTTTATGCACATTGTTTCATTTAAATTAGGAGTAGAGTGTTTATGCACAGAGACACATTGCCTTCCCTACTTTTTCTCTGTGGGAGCATGCTATGCACTCTGCAATCTGTGAAATCAGTGCATGATGCTCCTTGCTAAAGATTCTGACTCCTAAAAAGAGAGTTTACCATCTTTGGAAGAATCGGCAGGTGACTCAGGAGGACTACAAGGACGTCATGAGGTTATGCAGGGAGAAAATTAGAAGAGCAAAGGCCCAGCTAGAACTTAAACTGGCCACCGCCGTTCAAGATAACAAAAAATGTTTTTCCAAATAAATCAGCGACAAAAGGAGGGCCAAAGAGAATCTTCATCCTTCATTGGATGCAGAGGGAAACATCGCCATGAAGGATGAGGAGAAGGCTGAAGTACTTAATGCCTTCTTTGCCTCAGTCTTTCATAGTCAGACTGGTCATCCTTGGGGTTTTCAGGCCCCTGAGCCAGGAGATGGAGATAGGATGCAGAATGAAGCCGCAGCTGTCGAAGAGGTGTCAGTCACCGACCTGCTTCTCCACCTGAATGCTCACAAGTCCATGGGGCCAGACGGGATCCAGCCAAGGATACTGAGGGAGCTGGCAGAGGAGCCGGCCGAGCCACTCTCCATCATTTATCAGCAGTCCTGGTCAACCAGGGAGGTCTCAGATGACTGGAAGTCAGCTAATGTGACACCCATCCATAAGAAGGGTCGGAAGGAGGATCTGGGGAACTACAGGCCTGTCAGCCTGACCTCGGTGCCGGGAAAGGTCATGGAGCGGATCATCTTGAGTGCCATTACGCAGCACGTGTGGGGCAATCAGGGGATCAGGCTCAGCCAGCATGGGTTTATGAAAGGGAGGTCCTGCTTCACTAACCTGGTCTCCTTCTATGACAAGGTGACCCGCTTAGTGGATGAGGGGAAGGCTGTGGATGTTGTCTACTTGGACTTTAGTAAGGCCTTTGACACTGTCTCCCACAGCATTCTCCTGGGGAAGCTGGCTGCTCACAGCTTGGATCAGTGCACTCTGCGCTGGGTTAAAAACTGGCTGCATGGCCGAGTGCAGAGAGTGGTGGTGAATGGAGTCAAATCCAGTCGGCGGCCGGTCATGAGTGGTGTTCCTCAGGGCTCAGTGTTGGGGCCGGTCCTGTTCAATATCTTCACTGATGATCTGGATGAGGGGATTGAGTGCACCCCCAGTAAGTTTGCAGATGACACCAAGTTGGGTGGAAGTGTTGATCTGCTGGAGGGTAGGAAGGCCCTACAGAAGGATCTGGACAGGCTGGGTCATTGGGCCAGGGCCAACTGCATGAGAATCAAAAAGGCTAAGTGCCGGGTCCTTCACTTCCGTCAAAACAATCTCGTGCAACACTACAGGCTGGGGGAAGAGTGGCTGGAGAGCTGCCTGGCAGAAAAGGACCTGGGGGTGTTGGTTGACAGCCACCTGAACATGAGCCAGCAGTGTGCTCAGGTGGCCAAGAGGGCCAATGGCATCCTGGCTTGTATCAGGAATAGTGTGGCCCGCAGGACCAGGGAGGTGATAGTGCCCCTGTACTGGGGGGCACTGGTGAGGCTCCACCTCGAATATTGTGTTCAGTTTTGGACCCTTCACTACAAGAAGGACATCGAGGTGCTGGGGCATGTCCAAAAAGGGCAACAAAGTTGGTGAAGGGTCTAGAGCACAAGTCTTATGAGGAGTGGCTGAGGGAGCTGGGGTTGTCTAGTCTGGAGAAGAGGAGGCTGAGGGGTGACCTTATTGGTCTCTACAACTACCTGAAAGGAGGTTGTAGTGAGGTGAAGGTTGGTCTCTTCTCCCTACTAACAAGTGATAGGATGAGAGGAAATGGGCTCAAGTTGTGCCAGAGGAGATTTAGATTAGATATTAGGAAAAATTTCTTCATGGAGAGAGTGGTTAGGCATTGGAACAGACTGTCCAGGGAAGTGGTACAATCACAGTCCCTGGAAATATTTAAAAATTTGTGGATGTGGTGCTTAGGAACATGGTTTAGAGGTCGACCAGGAAGTTAGGTTAACAGGTTGGACTCGATGGTCTCAGAGGTTCTTTCCAACTTTAACGATTCTATGATTCTATTATTGTGTGATTCTATGATTCTATGATTGTGACATGTACATTCAAGACATTGATTAACCATTAAGAACTTCATGTGAACCTCAGAGAGATTATTTGGAACCTTTTGACTTTAGCTCGATTCTTAAAAATGAATCCATTTGAATATGGGAAATAATTTTTATGAATATGGGAAATAATTTTCATTAAACATTGAGCTATGATATGAGGTCATTAAAGTAGATCTTGGAAACTCAAATCTTCAAGCTAGCACTGGGAGATTACATGTTTCTGTTCCAGCCTAAAAAATAGGTTAAAAATAATCTGGCATCCAAAATGCACAGTTGTTATTTGTTAGGTCTTGTTACTTGTTCAATATTTTTTAGCTTTCTTCATTATGACAAAAAAAAAAAGCTGCCCTGGCATCTCTGAGGATGTTTTGTTATATTCAGAGAAAATTAATTCAACTAAATCAAGGTGTAGGCAGAGAGAAAACTTAGTGCTGATGGAGACCACTGTAAACATATTTTAGGAACTCCACATACCATATGCAATCTTTTTCGAGTGCCGTTTCAAAACTGAAAGAGTTACTATGCCTTCTTATTCCTATTAAGCCGTTCTTTGAATAAATTCTCAAATTTAAGTTCAAGAGTTTTTTACATGACAGTGAAAATTAGTAAATATGAAATGTGATATATTGCATTAGGAAAAAGCTACTTCTGTATCATGTAGTAATAGATGACAATAGGAACATTCTTCTATTTAGATAGAGAAAAATAATAAAAATGGCAATAGCAAGATGAGGGTAGCAAAGAAATAGAATAAATCAAAATGCTGCTGCTTTGCTGATCATCTCTAACTTGCTTCCTCTAATTTTTCCTGTATTATCTACAGAGGTTGGTCACTGAACTTACTACCAAAATAATCAATATTTTTTCTGAAATATGGAGGGGTTTAGAAAGCAGCCGTGAATTTATTGCATAGGCCCCTTTGCTGTCCAAGCACTGTTGCAAGTGATCTAGACTTAGAGGTCGTCCTTTTCACAATGCCAAGAGAGGTGATATCATGGCCAGCATATGGATGGCAGACGGAGGGGATTGGAACTTGCAGAAGCTGAAGTCAGACTATAAAATGAAAGCTAAGGGATCCATAGCTATGTAAATGAACACTGGCTTCAGTGTAGCTTCATCATTTTGTGCCAGATGAGATCGGCACAAGTCTTAGAAGACATATCTTAATTAAAGGTGTGAGAGGGAGGGGGAGGGGCACAACAGTGCTGCCCAAGGCTAATGTTAGAAGCTGAACAATTCTTTCTAATTCTTCTGTGCTGTAAAACCATTTGTTGAGGGGAAAAGAAGTTGAAATGTGAAGCAAGGAGCAGTGGTCAAACTCAATTCAGGTTTACTTGACTCATTTTTCTTCCATGAAATAATGAACAATTTCAAATCTACACGGCCTTCACCTTCTGTTTAAACAAAGTGCTATTCCATTTGCCAGGCTTTAATGAACAAGGTGATGTTTGGCATAGAACATTAAAGTTAAACATCTGCCTTGAGCCGTTTATTTCCATACAATATAACCTCAAATTGGATTTTAAAGTCAAAGAATGAAAGCAAGAGATGAATGACAGTGGTGCACGCATTGTGTCTACAGTCCCTCCTTCATCTACCACTTTGTGGTAGCTGTGAGTTGGCAGAGTAAAAACAATTAGCCTTCATATCAAATTATTTGATTGTATTTCCCCTCACTGGCCACAGAATGATTACCATGCTTTATTAGTCAGAGTTAAGAAAAGAGATAGTAGAAAAATCTATCTGTGGTGAAGATGACTCTTGAAAAAAATGGCACAGTTAGATTTCTGTCATTTTATGATTTTGCTGCTGCGGTGTTATTCACAGTATTCAGACAGATTTAAAAACATTCAGCCTGCAGCTTCCTCTGGAAAGGACAGTCCTCAGACCCAGAGCTAAGCTGCCGAGCAGAACTGAGGGGTGGAAAACAGTTGACCCTGAAGAGAAGCTCTTGTCCTCAGGAGTGGCTGTACTTCAGCATGGGGGAAGTGTGTCTCTGGATGAGTTTCAACACTCAAGTCACCTGGCAGCCTGTGAGTTGAAGCAGGGATGCCCGTGCTCAAATGCTAAGATTGTTACTTGACTTTACCCAAAGCTCCTCAGGTCAAAGGGTATGACCACTGCATGTCATCTTATGAATTGTGTAAATACATGCAGGGTGTGTTTCATTTTTGATTTAAAAGAACTATTTGTTTCAGTTAATGAGAAATCTCTTCCCAAAATATTAACATTATGAATGCTACCAATCCCTTTTATTGTGTACTGAGAGTCAACAATGTGTGCGCTCAGTTCAAAAGCAAGTGAGATGATGCGTTTCTTCCCCAGGGAGCTTGTGCTCTAGTTCAAATACAAAATGTTTCAGACATGGACAGTACATGGTGTGCCAGTACAAGGTGTCTGGAGGTAAAGCAGGAACTGGCCTGTTTTCCTTGTTCTAGCTCTGATAGATGTTCTCTGTGTACTTTCTAATTTCCTCATTAGTGCTGAAAGATTGTCAAAGTAAAGAGCGATCAGTAGTTCCTCTTCTTTATTAAAGAGACATAAGAAGTAGCTGAAGTGCAGGGAGAAAAGAGGTATCGCTGGTCAGTATGTTACTGTGGCTAGTTACAGAAAACAACACTGACACATGCATTCCTATGCAGATTTTTCTCAGTAGAGTCATACAATTAATATGCATGCCAACTTTCTAATTGCAACACCTGAATGAATGGTTTTAAAGACAAGTTCAGAACACACATGAAGCTCTCAATTTGGTCTTAGGACTTGTAAGATCTCATTAAATTAGAAAGAGATGTCTAAGTTAAGACAGAAATTGTGGCAAGTGTACACAGCATTTGAATACAAACATGCACCTGGTACTCTTGTAAATTTTTTAAAGGTCTTCTCTCACACCTCCTTAATCCATTCTACTAATAAAGCATTGGTGCTTAGGTGGGACACTTTTTTTTAACAGTTAAATTGGGGCTTATGCATGGGAAAATAGAGCACATCTTAGACAGACTTTGTTTTATCCACAGGTCTCCAAAATGCCTATCAAAGAAGGATAATCTTCATTAAATACAACACTAACAAGAACCTTTTTTACAGCTAACCTAATATTATGGCTGATACTAGGATAGACTTTTTGGCTGTATCTTCAAAGAATACTTCTAATGACTAACTACGACACTGATGTGACACTGCACAGATCCTGACAGTCATCATTTGTTTGAATATAAACCGTTAAGGTCACGTTATAAATATTAACTCTGGTCCTACCACAATAAAGGGGAACAAAATATGTCAGAGATGGTACTGGTAAACTCTTTCTCTTATAGTTTCAAACAATTATATATTTTTCCTTTCAGGAAGAGACATACCCCCTGTACAAGTGTACTTTCAATTGAGTCTTGATAGAGCTTGTATTTATTTGTGAATGAATCCTCATAGGGAAAAGAGCAGTTCAGTAGGGCAGACCTACTCTATAAAAAAGAAAGAAAGAAAAAAAAAAGAAGCAAAACAAGTTAAACAAGTTGCAGTTATACAACATATATTTTTGGCTAAAACTGTGTGAGGTGAGAATGCTGCTTCAATTACAGGCAGTAAAAAATAACTTGGCAAAATCGCACAGGAAGTCCTTATTCAACATTTTGCTTTGCTCTTTCCATTTCTTTGAGTAAATCTGACGTTATAAGCATAACTGACTCTCTGAGGACCTCTTAAATAATTTAAAGATGCTGAGCCTCATATTCTACAGGCGAAAGATGCTGACATTATTTTAAATTAGGTTTTTATACTTAAAATGTATTGAAGTGCATTTTGGGGAAATGAAGTTTTGCTACCTGTGCTTTTTCTGAGAGCTACTATGTGTAGAACTATACAGACACTGTAGGCAGAGTAATGTACTTTTTGTATATTTTGAAAAATATTATTAAGCACAATACTCTCTTTTTCAAAGACTAGCTTGAAACATCTCTGTTACCTTCTGGAAATGTACTAGATCTGGGGGTTTTTTTGCAAGTGGTTGTACTTGATAAAAGGCAGGCAGTGTTTAAATCGAGTTTTGTGAATAATTAAAAATATACACCAGGTAAAATCGTACACTGGCCCTTCTGAGGGATGCTTTGACTTCAGTGAAAGTCTGATTTGTCTTTTTCTGCTAATAGCTTGAGCACAGTACCCTCACTGTTATTTATGTTTCTAACTCTTGATGCTTTAAGTTATTTGTCACGAGCATCTGGCCTCTGTCTTACTCTCCCACGTTGTTCTCAGATGTCCTTCAAGTCACAATCCAAGTGAGAACACATAAAGAAGAAATTCATGGATAAACAAAATTTCACCTTTAAAATATGGGGAATGCTGAGTGGAAGAGTTGGCATTTCTATGGCTTGTTTGTCAAGTTTATTTTTATCTTCTTACAGCTGTTGGATGATACTAGTTTAACAAGCAGACCCCCAATAAACCCCTAATTCCCCTGAAACAAACCAAAACCAAAAGTCCCCCTGCATTGTTCTAACTCTGCTGCTTGCTAAAGCCTAAGGCATGCTGGGATTGGGCATTTGCCAGTTAGCTTATTGATTATGTCTGATATTGCAGACGTGATCAATAATGCCAAGAGTTGTGCATCTCCGTATCAAATGCCATTGCCTCCTCTGTGAAGTCCCAGAGATGAGACCACACCACAAAAGCAGCATCCTATGCTCCCTCTCACATTTGGAGACGAGCTCAAAATAAGCCAGTTTTTAAAATCATAGCAAAGTCAGACCTACGGTATTAGCCATCTGATTTTTGGAGCTGTAGGAGTCTACATGCTCTACATTTTCAAGCTTTGTTCTAAAACTTGGACAGCTAAAATTGCCTTTTCTTTCTTTGTAAAGTGGTGCAGCTCATTGCCTTTACTCATTGCCTGATTAGCAAAGACATAGGAAATACCTCTACAGGTCTAGTTTCCACCTTGCAGACAGTGGACCTCCCAGGAGAGAGGAGGAACACATTATTCACCTAAACTCATCTGTTACTGTATTAAATAGTGTGATTAATGTCCCTTTTGGCCACAGGACTTTGGGAAGTGAAATTCAGACAGTAGCAGAAACACCTTCCGGGCAGTTTAGTCCCTCTGCACCTCTGTTTGGCACCTTGCCAGCAGTCATCCAGCTACCTTCAATAATGGCCATCCTTGGTGCTGTGTGTGGCTAGCAGGAAATGCAAACTGGGTGTGAGAGAAAAGGAGGTAGAAGCCAGCATCACTTTAGAGGCTTTGATAATATTTCATGACAACACATTCCATAAATTTAGTCAGTTCACTTGTACATTTCAGTGAAATCCAAAACCATTTTTCTCAAGGATGGTAGAGCACTCGCAACCAACAAACTCAGAGCACTTCCCTGTTAATGAAGTTGGCAGACAAGGTAATGGGACACTTTTTCCTCTTTGTTCTTCAAGTGGGATGCCCCAAGAAAAAAGGCGCTGTATTTTTTTTTTAGCTTTAATGGTGATGGCAGCAAGCTCACAGAACATATGATATGAACTCTCATACTAACCAATGGCTTTGTGTTCAGTCAGTTCTAGATGGCACTAATGACTGTTGTCACTTATTAATGAGTTTGAAGTAGAGAATTACTTTCATCATAGCAACAAATATGCCATGCCTGCTGCATGCTGGCTAGACTTGGACTAAACAGATTAAAGAAGCCCGAGGATTGAAGGTTGTAAGCTCGGTGACCTGTAAACTGTAGCTTTCTGAAGTCATCCAAAAGGGTCTTCCACTCTGGTCAGAGCAGTAGAACTGCAATAATAATGTCTTGGATGGAACTCACTTTTTTGTAGTGTGTAGGCTAATACCTCATACACATGCACACACACAAGCACACACACACACAAACAGCGTTATCAGAGGTAGCCATCCATCCTGGATACACCCTCTGGCAAACTGGAATGGAAAGCAATCAGCATTTCTGCATAAGACTCTGATCTTATGATGGAGACCATCAAATTAACAGGCTATTCTGAAAATTTGCCTGAAAGTCTTGGAAGTCCAGGCAGGGAGGGCAACACAGAAATTATTGGATCTTTTTGTCATTTATTAAAGTCAATATTAGAGATGGGAGTAAAACAAATGTTGCCCTAGGCATGCTTTCAGTGTACTTTTATTTTGTTGATGCTGCTCGGTTCATTGAACTGGTTTGCTTTTAATGGTTCACTAAGCTTTGACTGCTGTAGTTATTATGGTAATTTCTTTTACTGTAGTAGTCGCCTGGACTGGAGCACATGTTGGTGCTTTCAAAGCACCAAATTAGGTAAATATCAATACTGAAAAAAGTTTTCTGATCTGACACTACCCCCTGGACTACAAAATCACATTTTTAAGTAGCAGGTGCCTGTCCAGGAGGACAAGGGATATTGTTTATTCAGGAATTTATGGTCTGTTTTGGATATTTGGTATTTCAGATACCTTGATTTCAGATTCAAATGGGATCTAAAATGTAGAGGTTTGTCTGAATTGGAATAAAAATGCAGAAAAAATGTTATTTGGAGCCATGAAAACCATGAGGTTTCAAAGCCAAACTATGTTGACGGACTTTTCTCTTAGGAGTAGACAGGCCAGTTGTGTTCAGTGTCACTCCTGTCTTCAAAAACGGCAAGAAGGAGGATCCAGAAAACTACAGGCTTCACCTGAATCCCTGGGAAGGTGATGGAACAGCTAGTCCTGGTAACCATGTCCAGACTCTTGAAGGCTATGGAGATGATCAGGAGTAGTCAGCATGGATTCACAAAGGGGAAGTCATGCCTCACCAACTTGATAATCCTATGAAATGACTGACTTCGTGGATGAGGGGAGAGCAGTTGATATTGCCTGCCTTGACTTCAGCAAGGCTTTTGACACTGTCTCCCAGAAAATCTTCATAGAGTACCTGATGAAGAATGGGCTGGATGAGCAGACAGTGAGGTGAATTGAAAACCAGCTGGATGGCCAGACCCAGAGGGTAGTACAAAGTCTAGTTGGAGGCCAGTAACTAACATTGTACCCTAGGGGTCAATACTGGGTCCAATCCTGTCCAACATCTTCATTAATGATCTGGATGATGGAGCAGAGTGTACTCAGCCAGTGTGCTGCTACCACAAAACTGAGAGGAGCACCTGATGCACTTGAGAGTTGTGCTGCCATCCAGAGGGAGCTCAACAGGCTGGACAAATGGTCTGACAGGAACTCCATGAAGTTCAAGAAAGTGAAGTGCAAAATCCTGCACCTGGGGAAGAATAACCCTATGCACCAATATACGCTGGGGCCCAACTGGCTGGGAAGCAGCTTCACAGAAAATGACTTGGGTGTTCTGGTAGACACCAAATTGAGCATGAACCAGTAATGTGCCCTTGCAGAAAGGAAGGCCAACGGTATCCTGGGCTGCATTTGGAGGAGTGTTTCCAGCAGGTTGAGGGAGGTGGTCCTTACCCTCTCCTCAACACTGATAAGGCCACACCTGAAGTACTGTGTCCAGTTCTGGGCTCCCCAGTACACAAGAGATACGGATATACTAAAGAGAGTCCAGTGAAGGGCCACGGAGATGATTAAGGGACTTGAACATCTCTTCTATGAGTAAAGGCTGTGAGAGCTGGGACTGGTCAGCCGGAGAAGAGAAGGCTGAGGGGGGATCTCATCAATGCGTACAAATAGCTGAAGGGAGGGTGTAAGGAAGGTGGAGCCAGACTCTTTCCAGTGGTGCCCAACGACAGGACAACAGGTAATGGGCACAAACTGAAACACAGGAGGTTCCCTCTGAACATGAGGTAACACTTTTTCACTGTAAGCGTTGGCACAGGCTGCCCAGGGAGGTTGTGGAGCCTCCATTTCAGGAGATATTCAAAAGCCATCTGGACATGGTCCTGGGCAACAAGCTCTAGGTGGCCCTGCTTGAGCAGGGGGGCTGGACCAGATGACTTCGAGAAATCCTTTCCAACCTCAACCATTCTGTGATTCTGTCCCTGTGTGCTCAGATGTTGAGGTTGGTTGTGAGGTTCAGAACACAATGGAAACACAAATCACTGCGGTAGCACTGTATGTTGTCAGCATGAAGGAATGACCTCTTCAAGCATAGCCTGCCTTGAAGGGCAGAAACAAGCACGACAATACCTTAAGACCCTGTCCAGCTCTGTAATCTATGATTTCAGTTCAGGTAAGTCTAGAAGAATTCTTTCATATTTCCAAATGATGGAAATTTTACCCCCCCAAAAACCGTAGTTTGTTTTTTTTTCCTGTTGACAATATTAAAGATCGGATATAGCAAGCAATTGAAATAAGAACACCTTCTGGTGATGCTGAAATTGTGGGGTAATTGACACACAGAATTCCAGTAGTCTTGCTGTTCCATCTCATTTCTCATTCTACTCTAGCCAATCCACATATCCAGACTTAGCCTCATCTGATTAATAGTTAGACAGATTTACTTAATTTTTTTCCTCATAGTGATCGTCATGATTTTTCTGCCTTACAGTGAGTAGAAGTAGGACAAATTTTCAGATAAATTTGTTGTTTAATGTTATATATTGTGAGGAGGTTTTGTTTGATTTTGGCCTTTCAAATGTTTGACTGTTTGTTGCTTGTGTCTCATCAATGTAAACAATAAATGTTTTGCTTTTTTTTACCGTAAATAATGATCTGTCTCCATTTGACCCTTAAATTTCACTATAATACGTTGAAGTTTTTTAATACTATTTTGAGTGTTTCTTGTTTCCAGCCAGTATTTGCAGCCATTTGAGCAATTTTCCTTATAGCAATTCAGAATTTAGAGTCCTTGCAGAACTTTACAATTCTCAGCTATCAAGCAGAATTCATATTGTGTAGAGATTAATCTTAAAAAAAAAAACCTAAAAAAAAATTAAAAAAAAAAAAATTAAAACATGGATATCAGCAAAGTAAACCATTTAGCCAAACTTTGAGGACTGAACTTCTCTTTGAGTTTTGGGTATTCATCCAGTTCAGCTGTCCAAACCTGTTTCTCGTGATCATGTCTTTCTTAAGAGTAATGAGTTAAGTCTAAATAAACCATTAAGTTCTGAGATGAAGTGTTTCCTGAAAAGAGACAAAGGAAAAAATTGCATGAGTGCCTCATAGGACTGCTTTGTCTTTTTATGTAGAACAGGAAATAAGTGTGGTACCACATGTTTTTGTGGTGCCTAACCTGACTGCCCAGTACCCTAGGCCCATGGACTACTTGTAGGCTCCAGTCTTCATAACCTATACTTTTTTGCACAGGGGTTATTGAAAGGTATAAGATTAAGTGCCTGAAGAGAGCCAACTCGTGTTTCATCCCTGCAGAGGAGAGCAGCACATTTTTAACTTACCATAAGTGTTGAAATATGTTTCCTCTTAAAATTAGTATGATAGCTAATGTTGATTCTTCAAAATATTTATGAGTAATTTGGCCTGAATAAATTAAAAGTTAGCCTAGCAAAAGTCATTTCTAAGACAGCCAACTTCAAAAGAATATTCTAGCTATTTCAAGAGCTACACCAAAAATATGACTATGAATATGTGGCATAGCTATTATTGAATATTATTGTATTGTTATTGCACCAAAATGCATTTCCTACCTTAATTGAGTAACATTGTCCCAAGGGAAAGGTAATAGCGAGTCAGCTTTCTTAATCTCAAGATCCCCAAAAAACATGAAAGAATACAGGAATAAATCGAATAAAATTCATGCCTACTTTTGATATCTTTTGCCTTTTTCCAGCCTGCTCCACTGCTATCCATAGAACTCTGTCATGATGGGTTTGGATGGCATAATTGCTGCCCTTGTGCCATCTGAAGCCTTTCATTTTATAAAAGAGAAACTACAAACGGGAGGTTACATTCCCTTGTTTTGATTTTAGAAGTAAAAGTTTAAAACAGTGCAATAGGCAGCAGAAATGAGTTTTGAAGCTGCAACAGTGTTGACACTAGATCTTCAGAGATGATCTTGAAAGATTCTTAAAAATGAAATGCATTTAGAAGTTAAATCTGTCTCTTTCTTTCTTCTTTCATTTTTAAGTTTATCTTTTGTTTTAAAGATTTAGTGTTCATTAATTAAATATCTTATGCACTGATACATCCTTTCCACTCAAACAGGAGTGAATGTCAATGACTGGTACACCACAATCATGCAAATTTACTGCATTTCATATTCATAAACTCTACACCTAAGATATCTAACTTCACAGCCTCACTAACACACCTCAAGGGTGTACAACTGGAAAAGGAGGCAGAGTCAGCAACTACTTTACATGATTTATTTTTTTTAAGACTTGGAAAAGTTTCAAAAATTTTAGGAGTGCAAATTATTTCTGCTAAGGGCAGAAACAAAGTTTGTAGAGTCTTCTTAAACACTGACGGAAACAGATTCTTAGTGATTTTTTTCTTCCTGTAGATCAGCGAGATAACAGTTTGACTAGTATTTTGAAATAGTTGCCAGCACCAGTGTTATACACAAAGATGTTTGTTGCTGTTCTTTATCTATCTATCTTCTCTGTTCTTCCTTTATTTCATTTCTGGTTTACATGAAGTCAGATCTTGGTCCTAGTGAGTTTTCACAGTGGTTTAAATGGGATCAGAATTTTGCCCACAATCTTTCACTATGTGCTTTAGTGGAAGAGAACAGCAATGAATTGTCTGGTTGGTAAATATCTCTGCACCCTATTCTGAGCCCACTGAAGCTAATGTTCTCATTGACTTCTGCAGGCACTGAACAAGGCTTGATTTAACTAACTGCATCAAAATCACAGATGATAAAAATATAGATCAAATATCTACAGATTCACAGCCCTTGCACACAAAATAGTGTCAAGCAAAGGGCTCCAAAACTAGGAAGCAGAACAAGGGAAAAAAGGTAAACAAACAATATCCAACCCAAAACTTTATTTTTTTAAAAAAACAGCCTTACATTCACTCTATTAATTAATAAACCTGGTAGTTCGTAGACTGAGTTACGGCATTTACACAGATGCAAAACAAGATCCACAGAAATTCTAAAGAAGGCCACAACTGAGCACAAAGCTCTGATAAGACTATGTGCCCGTGTGGCTGGATTTGTGTCTTCCAGTCATTACCAGTGGAGAAGTTTCAAAGTCAGGGCATGACCTCAAATAAATCAATGAATGATCTCCTCTTACAAAGCCATCCTCTTTCGTTCTTTTCATCCTTCTGGACTAGATGAGATAATATTTGAACTTATAGGGATATGATGAATCATCCTCCATGGAGGTGTCTGTCATGTTTATCACAAGCTTGGCAGCCCTCAAATGAAAAGCTAAGTGCTATATAGGTCCAAATGTACTTTCACTTTTTTTCAGCAGTGTTGTATCTCCCAAACTTCTGTAGATGTAAAGTAGGACACGTGAAATGAGAGTCAAGCCCTAGAACAGCAAAGTTGCATCATTTTGCTCACTGTTGTTTTTCTTCTGTGTGGTATTCCAGTTGTGATAGTTCTTGTACTCAACCTCAATGACAATGCCAAAGCAGTCTATATGCTTTGGGCACATGGAATTTAGGGGGACACAGCCTTTCTGCTGTAATAGGCTTCTGAGACACGTAACTTCTTCCACGTGCACTGGCAATAGATATATGTTGCATTGGTTTCATCTGTCATATAACTGGATCTATTGCACATACGTGGTTCAGTTAGTTACACTGTGCTGTGTCAAAAAGCTGATGCTACCTTATATGCTGGATAGTGAATGAAAAAGGAGTGTGAGCTAGGAATTGCCTGAATTGTTCATGCTGCCCACAAGCCATTAGACTGAGTACTGAGTGTAAAATAAGCTGCTGAACTGTCATCTATACTCACCCTCCCCATTTACTGACTGGTTTCATGGAATAGCAGCACATTCCAAGTGTAACAAGTTCTACCACCTCCCTGCTTGCTGTTCTAAATTGTGAGAAGAAGAAGGTGAGAAAATATTTTCCACATTAAAAAAAAAAAAAAAAAGAAAAAGATAAATACTCAGTATTTTCAAGAAATGACATATCTAGCTCCTGGTGTTTTGATGGGAGTACTCTCCCTCTTTCTGATGTATGTCACGGTCCAACTAACTAACTAAAACATGGTTGAAATATGCTGAACCTTACTATCAGATGTCAACCTAAGATTTTTTGATAGTGGACAAAGTTTTCAAAAGTAGTTTTAAACAATTTAGGAAAGAAACTGATCTTTTACATTTAAGTAAGGTTTGGCTTTGAAATCCCTAAAGGAATGTCAATTTGTCCATATTAGAGAAATGCAAACATGTCTGTGTTGTTTCTGTATTTAAGTGAGTTTATTTACAGCTATATCAGGTATCCATGCATTTATTATGCCATGCAGACATTTCAGAAATTTTTGTCAATCATCTCTCTATCTTTGTAACTCAGCTGGCTGGTCATATGAGGAAATGGGGTTACAAAATACAGAAAGCCACTGAAATTAAATCTGCAGGTATTTAATTTTCTTTTACAAGGAATTATCTTTTTAATATATATAAATGGAAAATATGAAAATGGGAGAGGAAAAAAAAAATAAAGTCTCCCCCCTCACACACACACATCCTCTTTCACCTTTCATATACTTCTGGATTAGACAAGTTAATAGAGTTAATTAGTCTTCTGACCACTCCTGGTAATCAGGAGGATTTCTAGCTAGAATTTGTCCATTTTACACTATAAAATGATTTTAATACTTTGGTAGAAATGTGGGCAAAGTGTAGCGCATTAAGCAATAGGTCTTTCCTATCTATCTTCTGTATCCTAACAGTGAGATCTCCTGGTGTAATAAGTATAAAGCTCCCTTTTCCCTGCACACACACGCATGCGTATATACATATAGAAAGAAGCTGTCTGAGCTCTAATTTTCAAAAAATTCCATTTACTCTCCAGCAAAGCAGAACAATTCTTCAAAGGCATCCAGATTTTATTTTTTTAATCACAGGTACTAGGTGATAAATTTGTTGGAGATCAAATGCATTCAACTACATGAAAAAGATTGTGATAGAAACTTATTACGGCATTACATGAAAGAGGTAGAGAAGTATTCCAATTCAAAAGGACACCAGACGCAATATAAAATGATCTCCTTGCTTCCAGGTAGAGTGGAAGATGTAAATGTCAAGATGAATGTGGCAAAATGTTCTACTTCCCCAAGGAAATGTATAGGGTATAGAAAAATCTGGTGCCTTTTTTCTCTTTTTGCATGGGATGAGCAAATACATCCAAATTGTTCATGAAAGCCAATATTTTCACCATAAGGCATTTGTGACCTACATGGGCCATTTACTTTCTCTCTCGTTATTTATCCTATTACCAGATACCATAAGAAGCACATGCATGGCCTGACAATGAATATCGTATTTATGCAGACAGATATTAAGCTTATTCTCATGGTGGTCCTCACTCCTGTGACAATGTCCTCTATCCCATTTCAGTGGCATGCCTTCACACAGTGGAAAAGATGGGCCCTTTACCCAGATTACTCAGTTTGTGGGTAAATCACCTGATGACTTTAACAGGACCAGGTTGTCACCATCTATTCCTATCTAAAATAATCTCCATTAATTTCCATGAATACTCTCTATATGATATCATTACAAGTGTCACCTAAAGTAGCTGACACCTCACATTTATATGTGGCTAAATTTTAGCAATGTTTGCAACATGGACACAAAGGTGAATATGAGGCTAGCCCTGCTGCTTTTACTACTCTTTGCTCTTAAAATTAATCTAACAGAACTATTACAGACTATCCTTTGTTTGCATGGGGTTTTTTGTTGTTGTTGTTGTATCATTAATATTTTATTCTTTTAAGACAGCAGTCAGATTTTGCTGGTGATAGTAATCTAATGGATTTCAGATACAGCAGTTTCAATAGTCCATTGCCTCATTCTTTCATATGCAGAGAAAAAAAGGATGGGACTCTTGGAAATCCTACAGTTTCTCTGTAACTTCTTGGTTGTAGAACTCCATAGATTTCAGACAAATCACTTCTGAAGTTATCCCTTTTTGATTTTGGAAAAGTAGGATAACATGGAGAAAGTACAGCCCAATGTTCAGAAAATTTTAATCCACAGGCTGGGGAGATACCCTGCCCTGCCACAGATTTTCTGTATCACCTTGGCCAAGTCAGTTAGCCATGTGTCTGTAGCTTCCCATTTAAACAAAAGCCTCACACTGAATTCAATGGGACTAGGTGATCATACTTGAGAAATGGCCTTAGTCTTTCCCTGGACCCATTTCTCATGTCTAAAATGGCAGATCATTTGAATGTAGTACCACATGGTTATGCCCAGCTCTCTTCTCATGCCAGTGTTCCCACAAGGTCTCCAAAGTGGAGTCAACTCTGTGACTCAAAGGAAAGGGGAATGAGTTGGCAATGGTTTGCACCCAGCCAAGTGAACCTACTCTTGGATTCTAGTTAATGAGTGAAGATATTCTTATCTGGGATGGAGCAGTGTAGATTCTTAAAATCTTAAAAAAAAAAACCAAAACTCCTTTTACAAAAAATTCGGGAAGGGAAAATGTTAGAGAGCAGGAAGTGTTTGGTGCTCAATGCCTGTTATAAGTAAAAGTGACGTGCACTAAATGATCATCAGAGTTCACTAAAAGCCAGATGATTAGATATACCCTGAGCAAAGGACTCTCTGGAGGTATTTAGCAATGTTCGGTTAAGCTATCACACATCAGTCAAAAAGATTTTTTTTCTCATCTTATTTTTATTCTATACTCTTTCCATTAAAGTTTTCTGCAGTGGTTCTTTTTCTGTCCTTTTCATTGGTTACATAATTCTGCAATGCATTCTGAGTTAAAGCTTTCTTCAAAGGTGGGAACATAAGAATCATTGCTAACTAACTGTGTCAGATCATTTCCTGTGCATAATCAGGGTATTCAACCAGCTTAACAAAGAAGTAATCTTAGCAGAGCGTTGTACCTGCTTGATGCCATGGTCAACTTGCAACTGCAAGACCTTGCTAGGCAGATGACAGTAAAACTAATAATGTGTCATGCCTCTAAGTCCACAGGATGCTCTAAGTGTACACAGTAATTGATGGCAAACACTTTTATGGACACCTCTATCATCTGAAAGTGCCTGTAACTGAATGAATTTTAGAGAAATGCATACCCCCTTCCTATTTTAAAATGTCCGGTGTTTAATGTGAGCTCTTATCGTATTAACTTGCCTTCCAGTCACACAGATCTTTCACTATAAGTTGCTAAACTGTGATAGTATTAGGAATCAAAAATCGGGGACAAAGAGAGAACATATTCTGAAAATAAAACTGTAAGTTCTAAGGGTATTTCTGTTTTGAAACTCATATCTAACAAAATGTTGTACAGCAGCTAGGCTAAAGTTAATCAGCTCTCATCATCTGTATTCACAAACTCCAACCACATACAGTGAAACTTAATTGAGATGTTAAATTGGGAACTGCTTATCTGTGCTACAGAATTAATCTATTACAAATTTCACATCCTTCCCCCATCCAAACCTAGCCCAAAATATCATAATAGATTTTATTAACCCCATGCATTCTATGTGTTGGTTTGAGTCAGGGCAGTGGGGGAGAGTCTGCTTTTTACAGAAGGGTTTATTAAAATCTGTACAGCATTACATGAAGCCGACTGTCTCACATGAGTTCAGTTTAGTCTTGTAAAAAATATATGCCGGGCCTAGGGAACTTAAAAGGTTGCACAGAGGATTTCATAGAATCATAGAATGCCATGAGTTGGCAGGAACCCACAAGGATCATCAAGTCCAACTCCTGTTCCTGCATAGGACAACCCCAAAATTCACACCATATGTCTGAGGGCATTGTCCAAATGCTTCTTGAATATTGTCAGGCTTGGTGCCATGACTGCCTCACAGGGGAAGCCTGTTCAGTGCTCCACCACCCTCTGGCTGAAGAACCTTTTCCTATATCCAACCTAAATCTTCCCTGGCACATCTTCCTGCCATTCCCTCGGGTTCTATCATTGGTCGCCAGGGAGAAGAGATCAGCGCCTCCTCTTCCCCTTGTGAAGAAGCTGTAGACTGCGATGAGTTCTCCCCTCAGTCTCCTCTTCTCCAGGCTGAACAGACCAAGAGACTTCAGCTGTTCCTCATATGGCTTCCCCTCTAAACCCTTCACCGTCTTGATGGCTGTCCTCTGGACACTCTCTAGTAGCTTTGTATCCTTTTTTATACTGTGGCGCCCAAAACTGCACACAGTACTCAAGATGAGGCCACACCAGTGCAGAGTAGAGTGGGACAATCACCTCCCTCGACCAGCTAGCAATGCAGTGCTTGATGCACCCCAGGACGTGGTTGGCCCTCTTGGCTGCCAGGGCACATTTGTTGGCTCATGTTCAACTTCCATCAACCAGAATCCCCAGATCCCTCTCCATGGGTCTGCTCTCCAGCTTTTTGTTCCCCAGCCTGTAGGTACATCCAGGGTTGCCCTGTCCCAGGTGCAAAATCCGGCACTTGCCCTTGTTAAACTTCATACGGTTGGTGATTGCCCAGCTCTCTAATTTGTCCAGATTTCTCTGCAGGGCATCTCTGCCCTCAAGAGTGTCAACAGCTCCTCCTAATTTTGTGTCATCGGCAAACTTAGATCATAGTCCTTCAAGTCCTGCATCCAAGTCATTTATGAAGACAATTTGGGGATATATTTCTTTTCTCTTAAAATTGGCTGCTTGTATCCTGAAAGAGACAGAGCTCATGGCCTTTGAAATGAAACCCAGAAAGTTAATGAGGAATGTATTAATCTTCTCACAGACATTTATAACTCCCTTTTAAACTAAGCAATGAATTCACCTTAAATAATTTTCCATAAGTTCTTCTCTGACACTTGAAATTCCATGTTTTCATGCTAACAATGACAATGATTTCCAAATGTAAGAGATACAATCAGGCGAGATCCTGCTAAAGCAGACTGCTAGCTTTTCCAGTTTGAAGAGTTTGTCAAGTAGAAAATACTAACTCGTAAAGTTAAGGTATTTGTTTGAGCTGTTGGAGACACGATACCAATGCCTTCAATCCCCATCAAACAAAAGGAATTCTACACAGTATGTTTTCAAGGACTTATGATGTTCCTTGGTTAGTTTGTACCTGGAAAAATGAAATAACTTTGGCCATCCTCTGTACACACCAGTGAACTTCTGACTGCCATGTTGTATGGTTATTAGGGGACAGAAATAGTGGGACAAATTCTTCTTTCAGTCATTTCAGATTGACTGAGGAACCTACCTGTTGAATGTTATAAATGAAAACACTGTAGATAGATAGGAGAGTAATGAGAATGCATGTTTTTCTCTCTCTACAAATGTGTGTGTGCATACATACAAACACGTATATTAAAGTCTGATATTTATGGATCCAGCTGTAGGAGTTTCATTTTTCTATACTAATGATCATTTCAATCCAATTTATTGGAAATTTTCACTGGCTTTTCTTTAAGGATCATTTTTAAGTCTTCTAAGTGGTTTGAGAAGATTAAACATATTGGTAATATGGGAGATGGTATAAACAAGTGACTGAGTAGCATGAAGACAGCTAATTTCATCCCTGACTCTATCACACTGATAGAGTTATATTAAGAGTGTATTTGGCACCATGTAGCTAAGGATCAAGGCTATGTGATGAAAAAATATCAGCTACTATTTGCGTTATTTAACAAAATTCAATTCTGTAACAATACCTTTATAGCTGAGTGCCAGTGCTTTTGTGAATGGCACAATTTCAGTATTGCATCCTCAGCAATAAAGCTGAGGTGATTTTAAAAACCCAATATTTTATCAAATTTCTTGTTCACATAGCACACTGAAAGCAAATCAAACTTTCACCTCATTCCTTTGAAATCAGCTACTGTGTTGTACTGGGAACAAATCTCTTAAATGGCATTGTCCACTATTTGCTACAAATTTTCTCATTGTCTCCACATTTTCCAAGATTCCGTCTACAAGTAAATATTTGTCAATATTTATCAATATTTGTCAATTGATTACTTATTATAAAAATAATGAGAATGCTATCCTATAGCTGGAATAAATGTTGTCAGTTATTTGCTTTATCTTTAGTAGTGGTGATGAGAAACAGCCTCTTTCTGAGGAAAGAAAGTGAGCTATCCCAGAAACAACATTTATGTTGTGCTATTTTCACTGTTTTCGTTAACAATTATAAATCTTCTGAAGGATGGCATTGTACACACTTGCCTATAACACTGCATGTTTATTGCTGACTGAGTCTAGATACATAGTCTTGCTGCTGATACGTAGATGGCTTGGTATTGACCCAGGAATAGTATGAATGAGAAAGAGCCCCATACTAAAATGGAGTATCACAGAAATAGTTCTGAATATGCTTGAGATATTTGTTAAATAGATGGCAGACAGCCCTCAGAGCAGTGAATTACAACAGTGACATACACCCAGCAAAAAACTCCTTTACACTATTATCTTCTTAAGCTGCAGAAGAAGCCTAACTAGGAATGTATCTGGATTTCAGTGAAGCTGTTGAAATGAGGGCTCCATACATTTCGGAAAATCACTAAGATTGGATAGGATAGCAGTGTGCAAACTACAAAATGATTCAAATGCTCTTCATCCCTCAGTCTTCAGAGGAGTTTTCCAGTGTTTCTTTGAGACAAACTGAGAGAGTAATCTCTACACATAAAGTGTTCTTCCATAGTTCTCTGGCACTACTGTAGAAAATACACTGAATGCTGCAGATATCAAAAGTAAAAGCAAGACCTAGCTACCTAAAGACAGGTTTTATTACTGAAGTACCATAATTGCTTAGTACAAAGAACAATGATAGGTGGCAAATAGAAAGTCAGGCAGGGAGCTCTTCTCACGACTGCTAAGGGAAGGATGCCAGCCTTGGACTCATTAAGCATATTTATTAATTACAGCACAACTGCATTAAAGGAAAATTAAGACTGTAAAGTAAAGCAAGAAAAAGTTAAGAAGTGCTAGAATTAAAGTGGCATGTGGACTCTTAATTTATCCCTCGTGTGTGTGCCTTAATTACATGATCGTATGATATCTTTTTTTCCCTGGACCCCAGCTTCATTCAGCGCTCGTGGCTCGTGGCTCAGCTGCCAAGTCTCTAATGGCTGTCTTCAAACTAAGATTTTTTTCTTTTAAACATGTTTTCCCAATGTACTTGAAAACGTGAGACTCTGGCAAAAAGGGTATTCCTCTCTATCTGTGACCTTTCTTGGCCCAGTTTTAAAGATGGAGTTCCTGTACTTTTTTTTTCAATAGTTGAGAGTTTGTTCTTAACCTTAGTGAAGATACGTATTTCTCATGTGATAAATTTTCCAGAAGCAAACATGACTTGTTACTGAAGAATATAATTTTTTAAAAAATCATAAAGACTTCAGCCTGAATTATTAACATATTGCAAATTCAGAAGCATTTGCAAACCAATCATGAAACAGGTGATAAATTTAATTATTGGCAGCAATACCAGCTGTATGATAATGATCTACTGCAAAACAGGTAAAAGAATTGAATATAAACCTCTTTAGGTAAGGCAGGAAACCTGTGGAATTTCTTATCAACTGTATCGTGGATGCAAAAAGTATATGTGGGTTCCACAGAGAGTAGAAAAACTTGGAAAATGCATCCTTTGAGATCTGTTAAACAAGTAAAATATATGGGAATCAAGAAAACATCTAAATTAAAAATATCCTGGGAGAGCATTGATTGGGAGAGTATTGCATTTTCTTGCCCTGTTCTTACCCTTTCCCAGGTCTCTACTTCAGGTACATGTATTTTGCCCTTTTTCTTCAGACTAGACTCGTCTCCCATTTTTGCTAGCTCTTTGCTTTGTGGCTCTGTGTTTCCCTGGTCAACAGTATCACCTGTATATTGGGTAGAGCACATTCCAGAGGAATGGTGACTTTCACCCAGAGATTGTTCAGACCTGCACACTGCAGATGCTGAGGTGCAACCCCAGTGCCTTTCTTGTCCCCAGACATGTCCCATCCCGCTGGAGGTTATCCATCTTTAGATATTTAATCATGCTGGATACACACACCTGGGCACTCCTGCTACCCGTTCCCTGATCAGGATCTTTGTTCTTGAAGAGCAAGAGGTGTATATTGGTCACAGAAACTGGAACACAGCTTGGAAAGAGTGAAACTCAAAACTCACCTCGGCACCATGACACATAGCTTCTTCTCTGTGTCTTAACCTCTTGTAGATAATAACTGCGGTGCTGGTCTGCATGGAGTATTGGTCTGAACCAGGAGAGTTCTGATGTTCCCGGTAGCAAAGACTGGCTTATGTTCCAGAGAAATAGTCAATACAGTACAGCCCCAGCAAGAACTGTGCAGGGGGTAATGACCTGTAGCTAGAAAAGGGAAGGCAAGTAACACTCAAGTGTGGACAGAAATTGTAACAGAAAAATGACAGAAAATGTTCCACTGTTTCCTTTCAGATTCCTACCACCAGGTTTTCCTAATATTTGGAAAATTCCTAAAAGGTTTTCCTAATATTTGAAGAAAGAGGACAGCCATCTGAGTGGCCCGCTGCTTTTATGAGTGTTTCTAACCAGTTTTATCTATTTTATTTCCAGTACATTTTAGCGGTGGTACAGAACACCTTGATCACTGCAAAATACATTAGATGCTTGGCCATGCTTTAGTATGAAAAAAAAAACCCACCCCAAACCTTATATATTTTGACCTACACATATAGGAACACTCATAGAGAAAGGCATTCTACATACCTTACAGTGGCTCTAGCTCTCTAGTTACAGGCACTTTGAGAGAGGTATTGGCTATATGAAGAGAATTTTGAGAAGAGCAGTCTGAAGATCAGCAGGACAAAAAGAGGAGAATTACAAGGAAAATTTGACCTGCTGATTGTACGTAGCTTGAATGAGTAAGTGCCAAATAGTGAAAGAAAAACAATTTGTGACAACTTGATATTTGTAACTATTGTCACAGAACTGAAGTTGTTATTTACAGGTGATGGAACATAATTAATTTAAGGGTAGTAGAATAAAGCTGAGAAAAGGATCAGGAAGACTACTTTAGGAGTGATGTCAGGTGGACTGCAAGTCTCCCAAAGGTTTGGAGGAGGTTTCAACATACAAATCATTTAATACTGAACTGGCAAGTTTCTTGAGAATATTCTGTGGTCCCGTGTTAGCACAGAGAAAGGCAGGATAATCTTACAGAGCTTTCTTCAATATGATAATGTAGGATTCTTTTTTACCTTACATAAGGGTATTTGTCAGGTACACCTTGAAGCATGTTCCATTAGAAAATGATGGCTATGTGAGTCTTCTTTTGAACAAGTCTCTTTGCAAATAAGAAGAGTCTCTGTTTAAAATTCACTCTCCTTGAGTATGTTACACTTCACCCGCCTATGTACGGTACATATATTGAGTATCTCTCCTATGTTGTAACAAAATATGTGTTCAATGTAATCTAACAAATTACAGCTTTCAAGGATTTAAGTGAAACTCACACAGCATACAAGACTTTATATGTGTGCTTTCTGAAAGACATTAGTAGAACTATATGATGAGAGCAAGAAAGACAGAAGGATGACAATACAATGAGCAGGACATTTTTTTGAATTTCATCTCTGACAGCAAGAGAAAGCTTGAGTTTACCACAGAAGAAATTACTGTTCTTGTCTCTTGTGTGACTAGCCACATTTTGAATTGACCACAAGGTCTGAACTCAGAATTGACTTGTGCCAATATCTGACAAGTTAATCATGGCCAAACTTCACTGCTAGTGAAGAGCAACCCCTTTCCGCTGGGCTTACCAGCTTGCACACCTTTTTAGAACTTTCTTCTTCATGCCCTCAAGTGGACACTAATTGTTACTGCACCTGTAAGGCAAAAAATGTGCCATAACATTATACAGAACAGATAATATTTAAGGGCCCCTGAAGTGTTTTGTAACAGTTTTCTCTGTGAAAAGACTAAATTAGCATAAACTTTCTGAACTGAAGGGTGATTCCAATGCAATAAGTAAAATTCTGCAAGTTTACTGAGACAGGATTTTCGTGTTAAATCAACATTTTATTCAATAAGAAGATACTTTGTAAGATGTTTTCTCAAGGTAGGGAGTTTTTAGGTTTTCTATTTCAATAGTTTGTGAGAAAAAGTCTTCAACACACTGAAACAAAAATTATGACATAAATATATGTTTGGCTGAGCTTTTTTAAAAATTGCAGTATCTTGGTGTGGGGATACTCTTGGGTGAAACAGGCTGTCTTGCTAGGATACTCAAAGTGCAGAAGCTATATCTATGCTCAACAGTCCACAGATGTCTCAGGATGTGTCAAGTCCAGGTTTTCACACATCTACTTTTGTCAGTGTGTGTTTTTTTTTAAATTTTGACATTTCTGTACCATTCATTTTGCACCTTTTGACATTTCTGTACCTTTCACTTTGTTGGTTCTGCCTAAACAGCCTCAAAGAGAATGTGTCTTCCTGTCAGGAGTCATAGAAGATGAAGATAGCTGCTGCAATTTTAATTATGGGGGACAATAAATAATATTTGACTGAAAAAGCCAAACTGCTACATTCACCCAAATGCTTAGCTAAATATATGGAATGCACACAGAAAATTATCTTTGATGTTCATACCCTAGTCTCTGGAGTACAAAATTTTCTTTGGCATTTATCCTAAATTAGTGGTAAATTAACACCTTTTTCAGCAATAAGAGCATCTTTCTATTATTAAGGTTTTTAAGAGTGATCTGCTTTTTCTTAATTTTGTTTTTATTTCAAACCATGAATTAAGTAATTCTTATGGCTAATTCATACTTTTTTAAATTTCTTTACAAGATTTACCATTAATTTCTATTTACCCTTAATAAGAAATCTGAAAGTTGCATGATACTGGTTTTGTATGTGTGATGAATAACTTTGATTTTCAGATTTGCCTTTCTTCAAATACTCTGAATTAAGAATTTGTTTGTTGCTCTCAAGCACAGCATACACAAAGTTCATTGTTTCCATTACCATGCCTAGCAGTACACTCCTTGCCCAGGGAATTAATGCAGAGCAACAGTAAAGTGGTGCTAATTCAGCCAAACAAAATGTAGTGAGCCATAACCTCAGGTTGCTCGCATCAACATAGCACTGTTGTAGTAAACAGAGTTATGTTAGTTAACATTGGTGCATTATGTGCAAAACCTTGAAGTATTCACAGGAATGTAATTAAAATTATGAGAGTCACTGTCTGGTAATACCATTTATTTTATCAGCAACCACGTCACAGTGCTTGGTAGCAGCATTTGTAAAGAGCTTCCCAGTGATGTGGATGGAAAGTTTCATAGACTGTGCTGTTTCTTCTTTTCCCTCACACAGATATGCATACTATATGGCAGCTTTTCTCTCTTTCAAAGAATACTTTCAGGCTGAAGTTCTCTCCCAGATGTCAAAGGTAAGCACAAAACCCAAATGGGTCAATATCTGATGTTTCAGATGAAACAACCCCAATATGGGGTCAGTGAGATCAACTCATTGATTTTGAAGCTTACAATCCCCACAAAATTGGTCAACAACAACTGGTGTCACAGAGTATTAGGTTTCTGCATCTGAGTCTTCCGTTGATTTTTTCCACACATTTCAAATTGATTAGCTAGAACTTCTGCTGCTCATAACGAATGAGACTTGGACTTTAAAGTGCGCCTTATGAAGTTGAAATTTGTGATTAATGACCTGTCTCAAGGTTACCTTTGTGCTCCATGAAGAACTTATTGTTCTTCATGTACTGTTTTTCTGGGCTACTGTCAGACACACAGACAAAGGGAGTTACTTGTGAGAGGGTGTCATCCTTCAGCACAGCCATATCACACTTCCAGAGTGTGCAGAACTGTATTGCTGCATAGCCATGCACAATTTGCTGTAAACATAGCATTTTAGTTCAGAGTGTCTGGGGATATTTCTCCCTGCAACAGCAGGATATATCATGGACTATTCCAAATCTTCGGTTTATGTTATCAATAAAGCTCCACGCGTTCATCAACACTATGCCAATTTAGTCAAAACTGAGAATGAAGTCGTAAAAGTTTGGAGGTTTTGCCTTCTAATTTGGTGGTCAAAACACTCATTGATTCTATCCAGTAGCTAAAGAAACAGAAGCTGTTTTTAAGCACACATTACATCTCACATTAGGCACCATTTTATGCCTTTGCATGAATACCATTTGGAGGAGGTCAAAGCTATTCCAGAATGTGTATGTTTCCTGAGAAAGGACATGCCAGTGATGCATTAATATATAGTCTGATTCATGCTGAATCAATGAAGTAATTTATCTGTTGTGAGCCTGCAGCCAATGATGCATAAATCAAAAGATGGGGCCTCACAACATTCACACTCATACTCTGTCAACATGATCTCTGCTGTATTTCCTTTACTTATTGTCATTGCTTTCAGGACTGTGTGATGGTTTGCCTATTATAAGTACCCAGAAAGTGTTTTGCCTAAAAATACTCTTCTCCAGACTACAACACACCACATCATCAGTTTCTGACTGAGAAAATAAGGGCATTCGTAGCTTACAGTTTGTTGATTTTAGCCACTCACTGGTAATTCTGCTGGTTTGGCAATTGGTTGTCAGCACTGAAATGTCTGTGGTGCAGAGGGCTGTGCAACTTTGTTCAAGCTGTGTCTTGATGAGATGAATTCTAATGAATCCCTCCTCTACACGCTGAAGCTTAATTCCTATTCAGAAGGGATTAGTATTCAAATTTATCATAGAATCAAGAGTGATTAGTGGTCTATCACATACAGTATGTCATGGAATATTCACTGGAAAACTTGGGATGTTTCTTGTTTATTTCTCAATTTTTATGATATTCCTACAGTTAGCAGCATGGTCTTTATGGCTGTTTTCATTTGCCATTAGAAATTAGTGATTAAAATGTTGCGATGACCTCGTAGGGAAAACTTCAAATCTGGCTGCACTGTGCAACACTTAGCAGCTGTATGCAAATGACAAGAAAAGTTCGTTTCCTGGGGGAAGGTCGGTATGAATTCTGCTTGGGTGCATTGGCTCAGTAGGTGTAGTTTTGATCCTGCTTGTCTAAAGAAGTTTCTAATGGGACATTTGATCACAAGCACGTGCTACCGCGGAAGGCTTGTAATGGAGCATTTGGCTGAAGAAGACTTGCAGATGCAGGACATGGATAGTCAATAAAAGCACTCTTTTAAAGTTCCTCCCTTAATAAAATGGAGCTAGGTTTCTTCCAAAACTTGGATAAGTTTGAATCCTCTGAGGGGTACAGATGGAACTAGTTTGGAGAAAACAGAGAGAGTAGTACAACTAGGTAAGTGCATCACCAATCAGTTCAAGATGGCAGTGGCTGCAGCTGTGAATCAAACAGTTCCTGAGTTCAGAATAACAGTTCTTAAGTGAAATTTCAGCACAGGAGTCTGTGTTGACTAATGACCTGGCAGTGGGCTGAAAGATTCCATAACAGCATTTCAAAATCACCTTTCTGTTTCCTCTTTTTCCTCCTCAGTCCACATAACAGAAAGAGTAGGAAAAATATTTCAGATTATCTTATGGTGATAGGGGTTATGGAGCACAAATAAGAGCAATATTTCTTCCCCTTTCTATTAAAAATGTAAATGTATATTGTTTTCTAGCATACTTGTTACAAATTTTTCATGTTAGTTCCTGATTCAAAGACCACTGAAATCAATGGAAATCTTTCCTTGATCTCAGTGTTGTGTGGGTTTTGGTTCTTGAGAAGGTTTAATGAGAAGCAGAAGAATGGGGAATGTCTCCAGGTCAGAAAAAAATGACAAAGCACCTGATTAGTGCATAGGTCACTGGATTAAAAAAAGAACAATCATATTGTGGCTGTATAAGACAACAGCTCAGTATTTATTCCTTGCATATTGATACTATCAATGAATTGCACCTCCAATCAATCTCCTGCAGTACCAGCATGTAGATAACCAGACTGATCATGGAGGTGTCCAGTACCTTATGGATGGATGAAACATTTGATATAAATAAGAAGTGCAAGCAAGGGACAGTTAAGTGAGGGCCTAGAAGTATTAATGCTAATGTGCCCACTTAAGCTGGAAGTTGCAATCTGTCAGTAATGTGATATTATTTTGCAATTTCTTACACACACCTTGGGTGTGTGATGTTTCCTAGTCTCAGACGCTAGGTGAAAATTATTTCTTCAGCACCCACCACCACATTTTCAGTGTATTCTGTCATGTTGGCATTGTGATTATAGGAACAGTAAGGAGTTAAGTGAAAGCTTAAATTGTCAAATGTGTCACATAAGTACCTTAAAAATTTAGTTTGTACATATATACTTAGCTTTACTGACTCTTAAATTAGATGTAGGTCATGGTCAAAGTGAACTGCTAGTTTATGTACATAGAGAGGGAAATCATGTTCTTAGGAGGTGCAAAAACTGGGCTTCTCCTTTGTTGCAATGAGTTTCAGCTCACTTTGTGATCTCTTTGTTTAATATCAGCTCTCTGAGGGCAAAAGAGTACTCAGAGTCAGACTCTCAACTGGTGTAAATTAGCTTACATCAGCCAAGCATCGGTATCATCAGCTGGCAATACGACCTCTGCAAACAGCTCATTATACTGAAGGAAGCAGGACAGCCAGGCGAACTGGAAGCCATAAAAAGGATGAGGAAACCTCTAGGGAATGTGCCATTCCTATTATAGCTAACTATGCTGTACCAGCTACCTGGTCACATCAAAGCCAAAGCCAAATAATTGTGGATTAGGCATGTCCCCTCCCCCTGCATAGTCTCCAGTTGCAGGAGAGTTGGAGTCTCACTCCAAAGCTATGTTTAGTTAAATAAGAAATATTGTACAGTGTATGCTGGAGCTGGGGAGCTATTCCCTACGGCTAGCAAGCCATCATTTCATACCTCAAAGCATAGAATTAGATTACATTATTTGCTTGGCTTCCTGAATGTTGTGTTCAGGTTGTGAAAGAGTCTTCTAAAAATCTACTGATAGATGGATATTTCAAAATAATTTTTCATTTATGGAAGATTCCTGATGAAAAAATATGAGGCAACAAGGAATGCAAAGGGTCTAGAGGAGAGAAGACAATGAGAAAGAACTACAAATGTCTTGGAAGACAGTGACTAGAGATGAAAAAAGGAATTTTAGTTGGAAACCCTGCCCTTCAAGAGTAAAGACAGTTTGAATAAGCCTCAGGAAAGAAAATAAAGGACTGAATCACTTACAGTGACTGGTCTTACAGTGGACAAAGATATAGCTCACCTATCCAGTGAAGGTGAGCTATATCTTTGTCCACTGTAAGGCAGCACAGTTCAAAAAGACAATGTGGCCCATCAGTGTTAATTGCCACCGTCGTCATGATCCCTAGCAGGAACAGATATTTTGATCCATCTCAACACATGCATCACTGACAAAATTGTGCTCTTCTGTTTCAACGGAATGAACTAGAAGCCCTAAAAAGTGGGAAAGATGAGAACAGGCATACACCTATAGCAAGAGGTGGGTAAGGAGCTCCTGGTAACTAGTGAGGTAGCGTATGGTGAACAAAAGACGAAGGAGATCTCTGACTCATTCTTGAAACCTGCTTTTTGAGCACAAGCTAGGCACCTGGCTAAAACTACCACTCCTGACTAGTCACATCACTTAGCAGCTTCATTCCTCTCACTGGAGGCTCCTACCTGGCAAAATACCTTCTTAATGCATGCTGTACTGCTGTTTTGTAAAAAACCAGCAAAAATAATGTGCTGTCCTCTGTGCCCACAAAGCATCCTTGTTCAGGCAGGGTGTCTCAGAGAATCTCCTCTCCTTCTCTGCAGTGGTTTTATTCTCATTTCTAGTGATTCTGAGCACATAAACCTACAACTAAATAATACATATAGGCATTTAGCTAAATCCCTTTGCCGGGTAACTATTGATTAATTTGGTAGCTTAAAGTTAGTATAGCTAAAAAGTGGAGTGAAAGAAGAAAAGCTTATAGCAAGGTGTCTTCTATTTCTCTTTTATATCTGAAAGTAAGAGAAAAATTTATAATTGTACATTGCATCAGTTCAGAGAATTAAAACAGTAGCTGCTCTGAGACATACTGTGAAGGGGAGATAGTGGTAAGAAACAGCAAAGTCAAGCTCTGCAGTCCTGTTTATCATCCAATCAGAAAGTTGTCTTCTCTTATGTTCACATGGTTTAAGCAGGAATCTTGTTCATTGCATAAGGGATACTGATTGCTTTACAGGTGCCTTGCATTATTTGAGTACATTACCTAAGTCTTGGTTACATTATAGCCTGTTGGTGCCGCAGCTGGCTGTGCTACTGCTAGCTGTTATGGATTATACTGTCTCCTGACCAAGTATTAATAGAGTTTCCTCAGTAACCCACAAGTAATTAATGAGATGAGAAGATAAAATACTCCACCTGCTGCAGCAGCCATGAAAACTGAATTAATGAGTAGGGAAAAAAGGGAAAAGGAGTCTCAAGGCTTCAGTATACTGAACAAGCCACATCAGCTGCTTATTTGCCTCAGCTCCTAATGATGCTGTTTGTGAACGAGTTAGTGCTTCCTGAATTAAACCACTAGCAGACAGTCAATCCAGGGAAAATTATGCATTACTATAATAATTACTGTATACTATAAAAAATGCCTATCTGTCTTCAAGACCGTAATCTTAGGAAAAATGCCTTGTACTCATTACTCTATTGTGTAGTATTTAAGAACAGCAAATTGCCTACTAAAACACACAGCGGAATAAATGCATTGATAAGAGTTTTAGTAGGTTGTAGAGAATGTGCATCGGATATAACTGACACGTTTCCAGTGTTTTGTTTGTAATATGAAGAAGGAAAAATCTTTATTACAGTAAGCATGACTCTAGCAAAACATGGAGAAAGCTTCTCAATATTTCAAATATATTAGGAATCTTTACTTGAGACCTATTATATGCAAAACAGTCTTTTCTTCACTTAAAATTAGATACATGAACTTTGCCTGTTATGTTTAAATTAATGTAAATTTTAGCAATCGAAATCTAAGCAGAATCCACAAGTACTTTACTAAACAAACAAGCAACCCTGTGTCCTCTTTAAATAGGTAAGCCTTTCAGCATATTCTGCAAAGTAATCAACATAAACTCTTGGACCAAAGGGAAATCGAGTCGTAGAAGATACTGATGGAAAATGTAGTCACCACTCCTCTTTCTTATAAAAGGAATGTGTCTCAGCAGCCAGGTGGATGGAAATGTAAAGACTTTTACATTTTAAAATCTCCCATTTTAAAACTAGTTTATCAACTTCAACTTTTTTTTAAGAGCCACAGAGTTTTGAAGACATCATTTGCAGCTGATTTCTTAAACCAACACTTGCAGTTTTCAGCGAACAGTCAGGAACTGACATCTGCAAGCGAGAGTTCTCACACTCAGCTACTGACTGCCAGCAGTCTTTCCACTTTCATTTCCATGGAAACTGGGCAAGGAAAGTTTGTAGAAAGTTTGTATTTTTTTTTAATTCTTATTATATTCATCCAACCACGCAACTTGCAAGCATAGGAATTAGCCCACAGCATCCAGGGGAGTTCATATGTGACTGGTGCTTTTAGCAGATGGAGTCTAAAGCTGCTGCAAGATCTAAAGTTCATTGACTGGAGCTCCCTATTGTGACATTTTTACTCTTTTTGGTTTTGTTTACTGGTAAGTCTCAAAAGCTTTGGTGTTTCAGTAGCAGTTTTGATCCTTAGGTGCATACTAAACAGAGGGCTAATAGAAAGATATAGATTACTTGGGTAAAGTTTTATATCCAATTTCTAGACTCCAGCCACAGCTCATTACAAGTGTACTTGTATTAGAGATGGTAGTTATTCAGTTCAGAGCTTTCTGTCATCAGAAAGAGAGCCTGCACTTACACAGACTCTGAGTCTGTTCTTGTTCACTCCAGTTTATAGCTGAACACCATGAAGACACGGGTTCTGATTCTGAATTCATTTCTTTCTTATTCAGCTCATACAGTCATACATCTTCACTGAGCTGAATTAACTCATCCTGGATTTACCTGAAAAAAAGATCCAGTTCAATTTCATTTAACAAACACGAATGTTAGTGAGTACTTCGGAAACCACTGTAACACAACATTTGGTAGTCATCTTGATGACAATACTGAAACTGCCCAAGCATAATATTACTGCAAGTTCTAGAAATCTATCTATTATACCCAAATGAACCTCTATGAATCTATTTAGTCCTGTACAACAGTGAACACTGTTTACAAATAAAAAACTCCTAAAAAAAATGTTATTCATTTTCTCTAACAGTCTTCATAACAGTGCTGGATCTCATTAGTCTACTGTGTTCAGCAGCCTAAGATATTCAAGAATTCTAGAAGTGGCTGGATTAATCAGGTGTCAGTGAATACGTTAAGATGAATAATGAAAAAAGAAACCAAGAACCTATAAAAGTATTCTGATGGTTGATAATAAAAAGTTCAGCAATTATTTGATCATATTGCTGAATAATTAAAAAAAAACGGAAATTTATTCAGGGAAAAAAAGTCAAAATTTGTATTATGAATAATTCATAATGAATAATTCATCCATCTCTGCACTATATAGAAATGTTCTTGCTATTCTGCACATACATTTATACCGTTACATTAAAGCTTCAGTTCCAGTGGCTCCAGGCAGTGTTCAGCAGCTGAATAAATCCCGGACCACAGCAACCTGCCCATGCAAACCAGAAGACCTAATAAACAATGTTTGCTTGTGACAGCCCAATTGACACTGTCACCATGCTAGTCCAGTCTTAACATGGGTGCACAAAAGCTGTTGAATGTGCTTCCTTTTCAATGGTGGTTGTTGGCATCTCCCAGGAGAGCTTCAGCCACAACTGGTCACAAGATTTCTGAGGTTACATCCCCTGTTCACATGCAGAAGCCTTTCTAAGACACCCTTCTCCTCCCCGGCTTTGACTGGCAGGGCTTTTATTTCACTCCCTGGGAGTCATCTCTCTCTGTATCACACTGAATTGAAATGGCCCTTGCTATACTCCCCAACCTGTGTGTTTCTTTGAGCTGCCTCTGAGCACTCACAGACCACAAGTCCACCTGCCATTGACTGAGTAACATGTTGGATATAGTCTTTTCAAAGAGGAGTCTTTCACTTGCTACTAAAGCCCGGTACGCTCTTATCAACCATTCTTTGGTACAGTAGATTGCAGACCTCATCTATTACCTATGTCCTCTTGGAAAAGAAAATATTTCAGAGTTGCTTTACAGTTGCTGTTACAGCTTTCACAGCTTTGGTTCTAGGGGAGCTGCAACTCGAATGTCTCCTCTCCTTGGACAACAGCTCTGGCCTTGAAGTCCACTGAAACATTTTGTCTTCGGTCCATTACTAACCTACACATGAAGCTCCCTACATGCAGTAGTGTAAAACATCATGAGCCTTTTTTTTACAAGAAAACAGTTGGGTTAGTGCACTACCTGTGCATGCAGGGAATATTTTCTAGGTGCAGAACAGCAGATGACAGAAGCCTCCAAATACTTCCCTTCTACACCAATTTTGATGTTTCAATGATTATTTGGTCGTTTGGATAATTATATCTTATCAAGTAGAAAGTCTGTCCATTTTCACTTCCTTTTCAAAAATGTAACCTGAAATAGTGTTGTTCTCTGTCAGATTTCCCTTTTATGTAATTTTATAAGTTTATTGTGATAGCATTCAAAAGGCTGCGCCTGAAAAGTTCTATAACATATGGCATATATTTAACATTGCTTGTGAATTAAAAATAACAGCCTGCCATCTGCCTTTGTGAGCAGATTTTATCAAAGTCTAAATGAAAAGCTCAAAGATGTGAATGTTGTCAATTAAAATATGAAACACTCAGGTTCATGACAGGGTAAAATTGCGCAGACTTACCTTACTTGAACCTGTGTCACTAACAGCTTAGCCGCTATGTGTGAGTAGTCACTTTATACAGGAATAAAACATCACATTGAGCATCAAGAACAAGTCTTGTTTTGAGAAAATATAAGCTTCACAAGTCAGCCTATTGCCTGTTGGTTTATCAGACATGAACTGTTTGGAAAGGTGTGATATTAGTAATTTTCACTTATGCTAGTTACTTAAATGAGCATTTCTATAAAATCTCATTAAATCTTTTCAGTAGCTATTAGCTGATGGATTCATAGTTTTAGCTGTACTAGAGCAATATAGTATCAGCAATACCTTCCTATCAGCCTTCTCTACCTATTGAAGTTAGACCTACTAATAATTGATCGTTGGTTCATTTTTAGCTTCAGGGGTTTTCTTGCCAAGCATGTAAATGTTTTTTATTTTTGAAAATGAGGTAAATCTCTAAATGAAAATCCATTTAAAAATAGGAAGTCAAAACATTTCATTTTGAAAATGTCAAAATAGAACACTTTGAGACTTTTAAAAGAAATCTCCCTCTCCCTGAATCTCACTGAGTTTTTTGGTTAAAATTACTCACTAACTGGTCAAAAGATATAATGCTAGCCTGACTGACACTGTCTACCCATAATGTTCTATATTTTTATGACCTTCTGACTTGATTGTTGCAACTTTTTACGTGAATTACTTTCCACTGGTGTACCAGGACCTGTCAAAAGAGAGTTCTTCCAGAGTTTTGGCCCTGTCGCTTGTTGGGACCTGTTGAATGTAGAATATAACTTAAAATACACACTGGAACAGTGCATGGTGATAGGACCAAAATCTCAGAACTGCTGTCAGCTGAACTCTGGATATACTTTCTGTTAGATGTAAATCTTTTTTTCAATTTTGTACTCACTACTTAAATTCTTTACGCACTTTTTAAACTGATCAAGCTTTTTGATAAACTGAGAAGAAAGAGAGGGAGGAAGCACCACCTTTTGTTTCTACTTCTGATATGGAACAGGACTTCAGATGTCATAGTGACACCGTACAGTATCTAAAAGAGTTTGTAACAGCCCATGAGATGTGTCACTGAGAAGAGAGAAGCTGGTCAATATTTCAGTCAGTTGCTCCATCCTTTGCTCATGGATGATACCGTATCATAAAGAAAGCTCTTAATTCAAGTGTAACAAACTAAAATTGCTTATGTGGGTAGTGTGGAATTGAACCTTGTCACCTTTAGTTGCCCTGAACTGTTGAATGCTCTCAAGAGCAATTCAAGAACAATGTCTGGAATCTGATTACTCCACAAAGATAGAATCATAGAATCATAGAATCACAGAATACCAGCTTGGAAGGGGCCTCAGGGATCATCTGGTCCAACCTTTCTTGGCAAAAGCATGGTCTAGACAACGTGGCCCAGCACCTTGTCCAGCCGAATCTTAAAAGTGTCCAATGTTGGGGAATCCACCACTTCCCTGGGGAGATTATTCCAATGGCTGACTGTTCTCATTGTGGAAAATTTTCCTCTTGTGTCCAGTCAGAACCTTCACAGGAGTAACTTGTACCCATTACCCCTCTTTTCCATACGACTGCTTGTAAAACAGGGCTCTAGATAAAATAATTTAAATTCAGTGTTTAGTTTGCTCTCATCATTTTTAGTAAAATTTCAGTGACTTCAAAGAATGTAATGGGATTAGACTAATATAAAACAAGTGTAAGCAAGTTCAGTTTTTTACACAGAAAAGCTTGAGTTACCCTTTTGAGCAACACCATGAAGTAGGGAAGTATTGAGTTACAACCAACGTATGACCTAGTCAACTGTACATTAAACAAGTCAAAATAGATTCGATGTAGATTTAACTAGGGAAGTATTGGAGGAAATTTTATGCTTTATTTAGCTGAGGGAAAAGACAGGTCTTACAATCTTACTCTCTGCAATATGTAGAGCAAAGAACATGACTCCAAATATGTATCATTAAGTAAAAATACAACTTCTTCATGAAAATGAGTTTTCTCTTTGTGAAGGTGCATTGGCATCAGAAAGTGTCTGGCAACAAAAATCTTTGAATCAGTTACCATAAGACAGGAATAAAACATTGTTCAAAAATGAAGAAGTAGCTCAAAATTCACCCACAAAGTAGAGCAAAAAATTGAAGATATGAATAAATAAGATCTTACATCAGGCACTTCAGAAAACTAACATGGCTGTGAGAGCTGTGATTCCTCTTTTACACATTGTTTTGGATAACATTTTGATAAATACATTGGATCAAACACATTAAATATTCACAGTAAATTTTTGTCATGGATGTAGTGAAGCTCTTGCATTATTTCTTGTGCAAGAGAGGAAACAGTGATTTGAGGCAAAGAGGGGTTTTGTGGTTAAAGCACAAGACGAGGAGTCAAGAGACGGGCTGCCTTCCTCAGTTGGCATTGATGTCCCATGTAATTACAAGCCTAGTTTCTGCATGTTAATACTCAGACTCAGCACTGATTCAGATGGAAGTAGAAGCAGGCTCCGAACTTTGCTCTGTTTTACTTGTCAAGTGGAAAATGGGCATCCTCTTTGATACCATAGAATACACTGTGACCCTCATAACTGTCCTCGAAGGGTTCTGGGAAGAACAAAAACATTTGTGATGACAAGTAGGTAGTTGATACTTATAAGTTTTTATAAAGGATGCACCTATGCACATGTAATTTATAATGTATTCTATACAGGCCTAAGTAGATAACAAACTTTCTAGAAAAAATGGCACTATATTTACCTCTTAATAATCTTTCCTAGTGATGTCTTCCACATTTGCCTCTGAATATCACGCCTGTTCTGTTTCTCTGTATTTTTTATTTGACTGTACTGAAAACATATGCTAAACTATAAGAAGCAGTTGTAATATATATTTCCCAGGCATTTCTGTCAGGAAAAAAAAAAAAAAACAGCTGTCAACCAGGAAGTATTTTACTTGGAAGTTCTCTCCTTCCTTTCCATATTTCTTACCATTTGCTGGGGAACTGGAAGCATAATTTGTCTCAGACTTCATTGTAAGAGTTTGATGTCTCCTTCCGTTGCACACTTGTGATTTAAACTCTGTTGGACTTATCATCACTTTCAGATATACTTAAAGGTCAGAGGCTAACTTAAAAGGTCATATCAGCTGGAACAATCCTTCCCACACCGGGCTCCATGGACAAAGTTGGGCTGATAAAGGGTCTGGAGTAATACTATGGACCTGTACAAAGCAGCAGCAGCAGCTGTGTGCAGTAGTAGGTCCTCACCAATGGGAGCTGAGAGTGGTCCATTTTCTTAGTTGCCCCCAAAAGGAAGGATAAATATTACAGCACTAATGTATGGTTTAAATTGGGCGTGGGGGTGGGTGGTGTCACTTTTTTGTTTATGTTTTTTTTCTTGGTTTTTTGTTTTTCAGAATGTTGCTACTTTTCAGGAAGCTCTCTGCTATAGTATTAAAAAGGAACCCTTCACAAGCATGTTTGCAAATCCCATTGAAATTTTAATATTCTTGATATTAATTGCCGGTTACTTATTTGTTTGGATTTAGATAAACAGGAAAAGTTTTTACACAAAGGGAATCCTAACTTACAATGTATCTGTAGGCAAAAGAACAAAAGTACCAATTTTTAAAATAGCAAAATATCAAAAAGAACCCAAATAACCCAGCTTTGGCAATGAGAAACAAAAGGTTTCATTTTCACCCCAGTGGATTCTGGGAACAAATCTATCCAAAAAAAAAGGAGGAATGATCAGATTCAGGTGATCCTGGATCATCAGTAAGAGCATGTTTCAGGCTTCAACAGCTCTCAGACTCTCTGCTAACAGCTCTTTCTCTTTTTCATATCAAGTATGTCGACTGAAGTATGCATGGAGAAGTGGGCTCTCAGGTGGTCTCCGCTGAAAATTCCAGCCTAGCATCTTTGGTGCAAACAACAGATGGTTAAATTAGAAAATACTTTCCAGGTTTATACTGAATTAAACCCTGTTGCCTATTAACAGAAACCAGTTCAGGTAACTACATTCCTTATAATTCTAAAAGTAAATGAACAATATGTAGAAAAGAAAGAACTCAAAGAACAAGTCATCAACAGATAGTGTTTGTTCTTACTTTGTCCAGATGCTACTGACTAATAAAAATGATACGTGAATGTTAAATCCCAAAGGGTGGATCATCAGCATGTAATATCAGATGATTCCTGTTCCTCAAAGACTGTAGAACCAAGAGATCTAACAGAATGCTACATATAACTCCGTATATTATGAAAGATCTAGCTAATCCTTCCCATCTTTGGCCTATAAATGTCTGTTCTTCTTTAGAGGAATGCTTAGAATTTGTCTGGATAAGGATGTATGCTTCACATTAAAAAAAAACAAAACAAAACAAAAAAATTTTTTCACGAAATGGAGATGTTAACATCCAGTGATCCTGATACTTTCTTTAGCTAGCCACAGAGAAAGTGAAATGTGAAAATGTCATTTAACCAGTGCAAGGACATAAAATCTGCTTCCTGAAGCAGCAGGTAGTGGAGATGGAGACCACAACAGGTATGGCCTACTGCTCACTTTGTCTCTCCCAAACACAAAAAGCCAGTTTGACTGCTGCTATTACTGGGATAGCAGCTGGGGATGCCATGCGCCAGCAGTCATTCCCACTCCCACCCATTCTGTTTCCCTGGCAATGCCTTTGCTTTCCCTATAGCAAAAGCAGCTCCAACCTCGTGTCAGCCCCTTTGAGGTGGCAGAATTCAGTCGTCTCTCCAGAACTGACAAACCCTGACCTCACCATGAATCTGAATCATCAAACACTTTACATTCAAGTATTTAATGTAGCAGTTAATGACAGTTTATTAATATGTTACAAAATCAAAATGGTTATTCTTAAAATGTTATGATTTTGACTTTTTTCAAGGAAACTAAGAAAATTATTCATTTTCACTCTCACAGTCTCAGTTTTGTAGCAATCAGTGTGTTCCCAGCAAAATGCTTCATTTATTTTTTAAATTAAATTACATTTTTTGAGGAGGAAATGCTTGCTGTCAAAAAATTTTCACTGAATTCTAGTAATACACAAAGAAAAACTTCGGGTTCAATAAGAAAACAAACAGCAAAGCCTAACTTCCTGTATATGTAAAAACTGTAAGCTTCCAAAGTGGAAGAAGATTTCTACTTAAGGCAAGATATTTTTTATTACTATTATTATGTCAAAGCAAGCCTAATTTCTGCCAGTGCTAATTATTGTCAGCTGTATCAATGTGGTTTCTTTGCTTCATTCGGTTTACATGTTTGGGAAAATGACAGCAATTCTTTTCATCCCAATTTTCTGTACCTTTATAGTGTTAATGAGCACTCTGATAGCTTCTATTGGAGAATGGATCTTCCTACGCATTTCAAAAGAGAAAAGGGACTTGCTTTTCATTGTAACTGACCTCTGATGCTTCTGGTAACCTGTACAGGAGGCAGAGGACTCCTGGATACATGTCCCTCTTGCTGTGCCTGATAAGAAGCACAGCACAGAATCATAGAATCATAGATTTGTTAAGGTTGGAAAAGACCCTTAAGATCATTGAGTCCAACCGTTAACCTATCACTGCCAAGTCCACCACTAAACCATGTCCTCAAGTATCACGTCTACCCGTCTTTTAAATACCTCCAGGGATGCAGACTCAACCACTTCCTTTAACAGCCTGTTCCAATGCCTGACTACCTTTTCAGTGAAGAAGTTTTTCCTAATATCCAACCTAAACTTACCCTGGCGCAGCTTGAGGCCATTTCGTCTCGTCCTATTGCTTGCTAGTAGGGAGAAGAGACTGAACCCCACCTCATTACAACCTCCTTTCACGTAGTTGTAGAGAGCAATAAGGTCACCCCTCAGCCTCCTCTTCTCCAGACTAAACAACCCCGGCTCCCTCAGCCACTCCTCATAAGACTTGTGCTCTAGACCCTTCACCAACTTCGTTGCCCTTCTTTACACACGCTCCAGCACCTCCATGTCCTTCTTGCAGTGAGGGGCCCAAAACTGAACCCAGTACTCGAGGTGGAGCCTCACCAGTGCCCCTCAGTACAGGGGCACTATCACCTCCCTGGTCCTGCGGGCCACACTATTCCTGATACAAGCCAGGATGCCATTGGCCCTCTTGGCCACCTGAGCACACTGCTGGCTCATGTTCAGGCGGCTGTCAACCAACACCCCCAGGTGCTTTTCTGCCAGGCAGCTCTCCAGCCACTCCTTCCCAAGCCTGTAGTGTTGCATGGGGTTGTTGTGACCCAATTGCAGGACCCGGCACTTAGCCTTGTTGAATCTCATACAGTTGGCCCTGGCCCAGTGACCCAGCCTGTCCAGGTCCCTCTGTAGGGCCTTCCTACCCTCCCTACCCTCCCTCGTCTGCAAACTTACTGAGGGTGCACTCAATCCCCTCATCCAGATCATCAGTGAAGATATTGAACAGGACCGGCCCCAACACTGAGCCCTGGGGAACACCACTCATGACCGGCCACCAACTGGATTTGACTCCATTCACCACCACTCTCTGCACTCGGCCACCCAGCCAGTTTTTAACCCAGCGCAGAGTGCACTGATCCAAGCTGTGAGCAGCCAGCTTCTCCAGGAGAATGCTGTGGGAGACAGTGTCAAAGGCCTTACTAAAGTCCAAGTAGACAACATCCACAGCCTTCCCCTCATCCACTAAGCGGGTCACCTTGTCATAGAAGGAGACCAGGTTAGTGAAGCAGGACCTCCCTTTCATAAACCCATGCTGGCTGAGCCTGATCCCCTGATTGCCCCACACGTGCTGCGTAATGGCACTCAGGATGATCTGCTCCATGACCTTTCCCGGCACCGAGGTCAGGCTGACAGGCCTGTAGTTCCCCAGATCCTCCTTCTGACCCTTCTTGTAGAGGGGTGTCACATTAGCTGACTTCCAGTCATCTGGGACCTGCCCGGTTGACCAGGACTGCTGATAGATGATGGAGAGTGGCCTGGCAGGCTCCTCTGCCAGCTCCCTCAGTATCCTTGGCTGGATCCCATCTGGCCCCATGGACTTGTGAGCATTCAGGTGGAGAAGCAGGTCGGTGACTGCCACCTCTTCGACAGCTGCGGCTTCATTCTGCATCCTATCTCCATCTCCTGGCTCAGGGGCCTGAAAACCCCAAGGATGACCAGTCTGACTATGAAAGACTGAGGCAAAGAAGGCATTAAGTACCTCAGCCTTCTCCTCATCCTTCGTGGCAATGTTTCCCTCCACATCCAACAAAAGATGGAGATTCTCCCTGGCCCTCCTTTTGTCGCTGATTTATTTGGAAAAACATTTTTTGTTATCTTGAACGGCGGTGGCCAGTTTAAGTTCTAGCTGGGCCTTTGCCTTTCTGATCTTCTCCCTGCATAACCTCACAACATCCTTGTAGTCCTCCTGAGCCACCTGCCCCTTCTTCCAAAGGCGGTAGGCTGTCCTTTTTTTCTTGAGTTCCAGCCAAAGCTCTCTGTTCAGCCAGGCCAGTCTTCTCCCCTGCCTGCTCAACTTACGGCAAATAGGGACGGCCTGCTCTTGTGCTTTTAAGACTTCCTTCTTGAATAACATCCAGCCTTCCTGGACTCCTTTGCCCTTCAGGACTGCCTCCCAAGGGACTCTGCTAACCAGACTCCTAAACAGGCCAAAGTCTGCCCTTCTAAAGTTCAGGGTAGAGGTTTTGCTGACCTCCTTCCTTACTTCTCCAAGAATTGAAAAACTCTATCATTTCATGGTCACTGAGCCCAAGACAACCTCTGACCACCACATCGCCCACCAGGCTTTCTCTGTTCATAAACAGAGTGCCAGTCATTCCACCTCTCAGTAGCTTTACAGTGCTGGTGGCCCTGCAATACTTTGCAGCGTAGGGCATGCTGTGCCCAAGGTGAATTTCTGTAACCACACAAAAAATCTAGGGGTAGTGGGATATGATAGCTGGGTGACTCCAAATTGACAAAGGGAAAGGTTTTAGCTAAGGAGAGCTGGGGAGTCAGCACTCTAGTCCCCACTGAAGAAGTACTGAAGAAGCAGAGCAGTGTGATCTGGGATGCAGGCAGGGTTTGGCAGCTAGGACAACAGCTAAGCTCTTTCATTTCATCTTTGAAGATGCCTGTGGGGTCCTAGCACATCACTGAAGTGAGCGAGGTCTGCCAAGGGTTGCTGACAAAGCAGGGCTTCCAGAACTGCAGAGCCCCATGCAGCAGCACCCTTGCCACATGCCTAGAGCCACCCCTGCCAAGCAGCTGATAATCCAGCCTCCAAACAAAAGGAACCAAGAGGCCAGAAACAGACAGCTTTATGACTGTGGGCAGAAAGCAGGTGCCGGCAATCCAAGAATGACAATAATAAAACATCTGGAGCTCAAGCCTCAAGGCAAACTGCATAAAAAAGGAAGGAAAGAGAAAATAATCCCAACAACACAGTAAATCTATACTGGAAGACAAAGATATCAAAAGAAACCAGAACTCCTACAGAGACAGAGTAGCAGAAACCACTGTGTCACAGCCTCCTCTTGGTGTGGTGTGGTATTAGTTATAAGGCATAGCCTGGTTTTCTTGTGCCTGTTCTCTGGTTTACCTGGGGGAAAAAAAGGATTTTTTTGGTCTTCACACAGTGGTATTGCAAAGGGACTTCTGAGAAGATTTATGTTGCTTTAAACCCTGTAGCCATTCTGAAACAAATAGCTTGTGATTAAGAGATCAGTTGCTAGGAATAGTGACAGATGTTGTTGGGGTTTGACTGGGTAAAGTGCACTCTCTCTTCGAAGAAAAGTTTCCATTAAAAGACACGTCTAATTGTATCTTCCCCTGAGGATTACAGTGCTAAGTAGGCTTTAGGTTACATTTTTGCCAATATTTATTTCCCACAAAGATCTGCTCAATAAAATATTTTTCTGTTGCATCAGATGAAGATGTTATGTTGATCAGGAAGTCTGTTTTTATGAAGGGAAAAAGATCTTTTCCCTGAGTAGTTTTATAATATCATTCAGTTTTTTCAACTGTTTAGCAGTGGTAAGCCTACCACAAGTTGCACTAATGAAAATGTAAACCAAGGGTTTTGAACAAGTTTAAGAAGAATTCATGATTTCCCTTTTGAACACCTACTCCAAAAGCTAAAGGACTGGTATAAGTAATGGCTGTTTTATTCAGTTTGTGAAGACGCGTTCAAAGCCACAGAAATCAATGGGAGGCTTTAGCAGGAGCTGTGTAAGTCCTTTGCTATATAGTTCAGTATACTTCAGCCCTTATTCTTTGCATGGATTTCTAATTCTGCCTCTTCTTTTCTGTGTGTCCCTGAGTTCCTTCAACAGCATCCTTGGACTATGTTAAGACAAGAGGAGAAAAAAATAAAGGAAAGATCCGATGTGGGATTAAGTGATATTAAGGACAATATTATAGAAAGACCTTAATTTCCCTGTTGTTCGTGTGCTGCAGGGAAGATGCGAGACATATAAGGATTTACCCTGGGCACTGAAAATTTCTGGACTTGTTACCTGTCTAAACAAGTCTGCCATACAAAGTGACAGAAGTAACTCTTGCCAGCTACATGTAAGAGACATGTAAGTTCCTTTAATAAAAGCACACGTTAGGACTTAGTAGTGTAGTGTTGCACAGAGATAAATGTAACCTATATTAATGATGCTGGAAGAAAAGAAATGAGATCCTTAGGTCTCCTTAACTGTTCTTGTTTAATTAAAATTGAGTTTAAAACATTGCTCCTTCTAGAAGTACTAAAAAAAGTTGGTTTTATTATTTAGTTCCTACACAAAACTTTGTGTTGTATCAGTTTAAAGAATCAGCAGCTAGCAGAAGAAGAAATTCATTTGTAAATGTTCTTCCTGGAAATGTATTTACCTATTTGATGATGCCAGTGACCAGAGATAGCCAGAAGCTAACCCACAGAAATGATGTTGATGTATCCTACAGCATGAAATTGTACACTGACTTTGTGGTGAGAGCACTAATTCCAGATTCTGTTGCTAGTTTGTTGTACAGGTGATGTTCACTGCATTCCTTTTTCTCTCCTGTGATAATCGTCATAATCCTGTAGCTCTTAACTATTTTGTGTGCCCCAGCAAGGGCTAACAGGTGACCTTGCAGTGTTATCAGCCCCATTGAAAATATAAGGCCAAAACACATTTAAAATATGCCTTGTTTGAAAGAAAACAGATTGAAACATAACATAATACCTTTGAAGGCGAAAATGTGTTATGTGTGCTGGAGAGCAAATCAACAACATGAAGCTGTTACAAAAATCCTGTGTTTGTATCCCTTTAAAATTCAGCAAGATGGTATTGATCCTGTTATTTCATCCCTGCTGATGAACATAGATCAATGGAAAGTTTTTACAGAAATATCTCTCATGGGTTTTACAAATGTGACTTAACAGCAACAGTAGAGTAACCCTATGGTCTGTGGTTGGTATCTGACTTCAAGTGCCAAAAGAAATATATAATTGACAGGACAAGCAAATACAGTGCATTTCAGTCAAGTCATGATGTAGGATTGATTTATTGCAGAATACAGAATTAATGCCAGCAGTTGATGATCAGATAAGATTCATACTGGACACTTGAGGCTTTTGAATTTGTTTTCTTGTACTAGAGAGCTCCTGTGGGAAGGAGGTATAGGTTATGACCTGTGTCTGACTCAAAGGGGGAAATGAAAGTGGTGTTTTCGAAGTATTCAAAGTATATATTGTATCAAAATATTTCTCTTTTGTAAGACAGCAAAATTTTGGTATTTGCCAAACAAAAGTCAAAGGTTGGCTTCCTTGAAACGAACACCTAAGCAAATTTGATGCATTGGCATATGACAACAGCAGGAAAATAATCAGGGAGACCTTGGCAGGAGGGCAATGACCTTTGTACTCACTCCTACCAGCTTTGTTCTTGAGGCTAAATATAAAATGGGAATTAAATACACACTATCTAGACAGGTCGAGCAGCTGCGATGCTCTTTGCATGCCTTGCTGCCAACTAGTTCATTAAATAACACTGGATTTGACTTAAAAGGGAGCCATTTGCTCTGAACTTGCTAACTGCAGCCAGTGGCACAAAGAAGCTATAAAAGGACTAGAGTGGAGAGTGATGGGTCTATAGAAAAATTTGCAATAAAAGCCTGTGAAGGAATATTTATACATAGCCTGAAGAAATCCTTATAAGAAAGTCTTTTTAAAGATGAAATATGCATAGATTTATCAAGATAAAATCTTCCATTCATCCCCACAGTCATCCTAGAGACACTGTGCAGGCAAACCACAATCTTCCTCCCTATCTTCCTCCCTTGTTAGCATGCCAGTCCTTGGTACAGAAAGCTTAGGACAGGAAATGAGGACGTACACAATACTCAGCTGAAACTAGATGGGAAATTTAGGTAGCAAAATGTAATTATCTGAAAAGGAATTTTGCCAGAAGACTTCATTTAATGGCTCAGTGTTATAAGATATGAATAGGATTTGTGTGCTTTTGAACCTTCACTTGTATGCTCTGCCTAAAGAAAACAGGCCAGTTGATCTCCACCAGTGTAAATGCAGAGAGTATCAGCACCCCAGGCAAGGGGAACACTTTTCAGAGAGTACGAAACAGTAATACTTTTCGTAGCAACTCTGTAAGCATAGTCTTTCTCATGCCTTTTTGATACAGAAAAGACCTTTAAAAACAAGCTGCTACTCATGCTTTGCCTAAGTTTTTGGCCATGTCCAGAAAAAGCCTTTCTCTCCCTGAAGATAATGTGCTGCTGATGGGCAGCTGTGGGGCAGGCATGGGAAAGGACCAAAGACATCCAACAGGAAGGACAGACTGACCAGGGAGTAAAGAACTTCTAACGCGGGACATCACTGATATTCGCTTTAGTTTGGAGCTTCTCCCAGATAAAGAAAGTCATCAAGTCACCTTGTTCAGTGTAACAGTGAATAGTCCAAGCTCATGAAAAGTACCTCTTGTCTCTAAGCATCACAGCTCAGGACTTCAATACAAAGATCAGAAATATCCTGTCCCTTACACAAATACTTCCCACTGCACACCTTCCGGTCTTGGTAAAGTGGCTTTCAGACTTCCTCTTATGGTCCAGTAATGTAAGACCTAACCAAGATGTGTTGTTCTTTGTGTAGGAGCAAAGTAGAAATTTGCTGCTCACTTCCTGCTGTGCGTATGGATAGCTGCATACTCTGATTCTTCCCTTGTGTTTTGGTCTAGGAAACATGAATTTAGATTTTACTCACATTCAAGTGAGCAATTTTAGTAGCAATAACCACAGTTTTTTAGTATCATTTTCCAAAAGTCCTTTGCTAATGACAGTAAACAAGAGAGAAACTTCTTCATTTTCTTATGACTAAAGCTGTCCTGGCAGATCTGCAGCTCAACAATAATGAAGTTGGAGGACATAATTGCCCAGGCTGATCAGTGCATCCTACTCTGTACATTGAAAAAGCCAAAAGTTTGCTGTAACACTCCAGGGTGCGTTCAGCGGCAATGGAAAGCTTACCAACGAAAGCAATAGGCACTGAAGTGAGAAGCTCACTGGTTTTCATTCAGAATCAGTTCTGATCCATCCCTGGTTCTTTGGCTGCATTCCAAAGGATATATAAAGCCAATATTGATCTGACTGCAAAATATACAAATGGCAGGTTGTGGTGAGGTAATTATTCTAATTTCCTTTTTTATTTATTTTTTAACTGAAATAGTTTCCACAACATAAAAAAAAAAATCTCCTTTAGGGCTTTTCTGTGTTTCCTTTGGAAATCACAAGAAGTAAATTTTCTGTCAAAATCAGTTGTGTCACATGTGGTCTTGTTTCCTGCCATTTTCCTGAGCATTTCTCTGATCCCTTGTTTGACTAATGCAGACACTTTGACAATGTCAGTACTGACAGTATACCGGACCATAAGCAATTTCTTGATTTTGTGACAGTAATTTGTTGACGTTTTGGCAGTATAATCCCTACTGTAGAGAAAGTAGAGAATAGAGAACAATAGTACATTTGTAATAGTATCATGTGATTTATAGGGGTATGTATTTGATCTCTAGTAAACTGTGACAAGCCTTTGACTGAAAAGGCAGCTATTTTTCCTGTCATGTGCTAGTATGTGGCTCTAGATGTGTAGTTTGCTGAAGCAGAAGTTTACTGTGTTTTTTTTTCCTTTTATCAATGACTTTAGGATTTTTACTGTTGTGGAGGGTTTTCTTCTTTTTATCAGAGACTTCAGGATTTTCTGTTTGTAGCATACCTTTCCAAGTACTTACATTTCTGTATAACTGGAAAAGCAGAACATTAGGCCAAAATCTGGTGTGGCAAAGTGCTGAATACACAGAGAGATTTCATCTTTATTCTTTACAGGGGAATTCACTTTTCTGAATTGGAGTTGAATTGTTGTGTTCTGCCATGCTGCCAGTGGTCCCCTCATGGGCCCATACCTGTTGGCATAAGTGGTATGCCCTGTTACTAACAGAGTGCCAGGCTATGCTGTGCTCATCCTTTTGTAGACTGGTCCCCTGAGTGCCTCACTGGCTCTACCTGGACAGCTTCTTGTGAAAGGTTATATGTAAGGGCTCATAATGTGACCTCCAACAAATACCATTAAAATTATAAGTGACAGAAGCGTGACAGGAATGGGGCATGTTGTGTGTTCAAAACAGTAGTAGAATCCTGATGTTTTTTTAAGGGAAACATGAAGAAATCAGAGCTCCCACTGCTCCCTCTGCTCCTAGGCCATTGGGAGGGTCACACTGTCACGTTTGCCATTTGAGCCAGCTAAGCAAGCTCACACAACTGAGCTGACCATCACACTTAGCTTGTGCCTGTTTTGCTGCTAGCACTGGTGACTTACGTCACTACTATAACAAAGATCTTCGCTGAAGTCAAGAGCCACGGTGTGTGATGCTTACAGGAACTGGGCATGGCAATTCAAGTATATCTGTGTTCTTAATATCATAGAATCATACAATCATAGAATACCAGATTGGAAGGGACCTCAAGGATCATCTGGTCCAACTTTCTAGGCAAGAGCACAGTCCAGGCAAGATGGCCCAGCGCCCTGTCCAGCTGAGTCTTAAAAGCGTTCAGTGTAGCGGAGTCAACGACTTCCCTGGGGAGATTATTCCAATGGTTGACTGTTCTCATTGTGAAAAATTTTCCTCTCATGTCCAATCGGAATCTCCCTGGGAGTAACTTGTACCCATTACCCCTTGTCCTCACCATGTGACTCCTTGGAAAAAGGGAGTCTCCATCTTCTTTGTAGCTACGTTTTAAGTACTGGTACATAGTGATGGGATCACCTCTAAGCCTCCTTTTCTCAAGGCTGAACAAACACAGTTCTCTCAGCCTGTCCTCATATGGCAGGCTTCCCAGACCTTTGGTCATCTTGGCGGCCCCTCTCTGGACCCCCTCCAGCCTGTCCACATCTTTTTTGTATAACGGGGACCAGAACTGAACACAGTATTCCAGGTGTGGCCTGACAATTGCTGAACAGAGTGGGTTAATGACTTCTTTATCTCTGCTGGTGATGCCCTTGTTGATGCAACACAGCACCCTATTGGCCTTCTTGGCCACGGCAGCACACTGTTCACTCATATTGAGCTTCCTGTCCACCCGGACCCCCAGGTCCCTTTCCACAGAGCTGCTCTCCAGCCAGGTGGATCCCAGTCTGAGCTGCACTCCTGGATTATGTTTTCCCAGGTGCAAGACCTTACACTTGTCTTTGTTAAACTTCATAAGGTTCTTGTTAGCCCACTCTTCCAGCCTATCCAGATCTTCCTGCAGGGTGGCTCTCCCTTCCAGAGTGTCTGCTTCCCCACTCAATTTGGTGTCATCTGCAAACTTCATCAGGCTATACTTGATCCCGTTATCCAGGTCACTTATGAAGATACTGAATAGCATTGGGCCAAATATCAATCCCTGGGAGACCCTACTTGTGACTGGTTGCCAGTTTGAATAACATCAGCATTTTTAGAAAGAGACAAGAGACTTATAAGTAAGAGTAAGAGAAGGTGTGGTCCAGCTCCATATCTCGTAATATTTGGCTGTTTCCTTCACAATGAGATGGCACACTGAAGTGACCCAAGTAAATAAGAGTCAATGAACCCTTGAATTTGTGCATTTCTTGTGGTGGTTAGAGCTCTCCCCCATGTACATGTTGCATGTATCTCCTAGATTTGTTTGATAAACATTAAGACTCCTTGTTGCTGAGGCAGCTGCACCAGGTTCTCCCCATACTTTTTGGTTGCATAAGAAATTTGTTGTATAGAAATGAACAATGGTCCATCTGGCTTTCAGGCAAAGCAAGCATCCTGTTGCTTTGAAGTGAGGCTGTATATTTGATTAATTTGTATGTCAGGCACTTATTTCGTCATTAAGAAAAGTATCAGTTAATACCAAACTCTTAAGCAAATGGCAGTCTTGGTGTTCTGTAACTGGATCTTATTTGTGAAGGTGCAAGTTAAGTACGAAGCTTTGGCTAAAGTGCTCTCTGTATTACTTATAAAGTGGAAAAACAACCTCTATCTCCCTCCCACCCCAAACATATCAGTTATGCAACATGTATAATAACAGAAAACAAACTGAATTTATTGTCTTAGATGTTGAATATGTCTAAGCATCATGAAATATTAAATAATTTAAAAAGCGTAATAAGAATTAAGTACTTTTGTTACTTTATGGGCAATTAAACCTCAATAAATATAATTGTGTTTACTTTCCTACAGTGCTTGGTCCAGCCATGTCCACATATTCCAGCTGAGTCTATAATGTTACCACATGAAAATGTTTTACATCTACTGAGAACATTTTCAGCAAATGTATAGAAGACAATGATGATGTCTCCTCCCTGAAAATATAGTACTTATTCAATGTGTCATCAATAAAAAGGTGGAGTGTTTTTTTGGCAAGTATTGTAGCACACACACACAGACACCAACAACAAAAGGTTAGTCCTTAAAAGGTAATTTTATATAGACTGTCTTTTTTCCAGAGACATTAATGTCTTTAAACTAAGCTTTCATACAGAGAATTATTTCTTCCAGGGACATTTCAAAGTACAGAACTAACTTGGGCACTCTAGGTCCTTTCCCTGAAGGAAGTCTTCTGTACCTCCAACTGAGTGGTAGAGAAAGAGTAGGACAATTGCCACCTGTAAGTTCACGTTGGCCTTAATTGTCCTTAAAGCTTTAAAACCTTTGCTTCTTAGGCAAGATTAAGTAAGATGATTTTGTATTAGAGAAACAGTGATTAAATAAACAGGGAAAATATCTGTTGTAATAAATGTAATCAAACAGATGATCTGAAGGACTGGTGAGATGAAAGCAGAAATTAAAACTGTTACTTCTGTAGAGAAAGGATCCCTCCAGAACACAGGAGTTATTAAACTTCATAGATGTTTTCAAGCAGGTTTGTTACCTAGCTGTTGGATAATTGATTTCATCCTAAAATGTTCCAGACACCTAGGAGACGCTAAGCAACCCATGTACAACAGCTCCATCTCCGTGTCTGAGAGCTTAGGGATTTTTAATTTATGGTTTCAACCCTGTTTTGAAAAACTTTCTCAAATGGCCCAGCTTTTGTTTTCTACTTGTGTTTTTCATGTATAGTCTGGGCTTTTCATTTAAACAGATTTGAGTTATAAAGGCAACAAACCTGGCAAATACTTTGGTGAATATTTTCAGAGGGTTTGGGGACTTTTTTTTTTTTTTTAATTTTTTCCTCTTCTTGTGCAATGTGTTAAGTCAATATTTAACCATAAATCAAATGTTTGGGGAAGCTATCAGCACAATATATCACTGAGTCTATTAGAAACTGCTTGGATTTATGGTAACTGTGGCAGAACAAATTCTGGGCTACTTGCTGAGTTTTGGCACATAAACGTGGTTATTTTCTGGTCTTAGACTGTATATCCAGCAAACAGCAATGTTTTTCCTAAGCTAAATTGACCAAAAAAGCAAGCTGCTAGCAGTTTGAAAACCTTGTTGCCTCAACAGAAACACCAAAAAAAGAAACAGTTTCTCACTGGATAAAAAAATATTGAACACTGGCATTTGATTTGACGACATTGAACTAGTACAGTAAATGTGTATATCTACATGTACATTCATCACTAGGGAATAGCGTGCATCATACTTGCCTTTTCAGTATTGTGTTGGAATGCTGGTCAAACAGCAAAGAAAAAGATGTGCAACAGTATATTTCATGAAAATTAGTGTTTTAAAGACTATGGGTAAATAGCATGACCAGGTAAGAAGGTGGTTATGTGCATGCCTCCTGCTTTTTCTTTTTACAAACATTTATGACATCTCAGTTGGTTCGTCAGCTAAGAGAGAAAATAGGTTTGAAGTTCAACTAGAGAGTAATGCTTTTATTTTTTTTTTGCTAAAACCATTGACTAAGTGACCTCAGCTATGTGACCAAAGAGATTTGAGAGAGCCATGCAAGAGAGAGGAGTGATGTTTTTACCTCCTTTGCTATACATCAAAAGTAAAGACCTTCACTTTAGACTGTAAGAGGCTTACTTTTTGCCTTGAGGGAAATTTCTTTTTGTAACAATAACAGAAATGTCACTTTTGTAGAATGAATCTCACATTTTTTCCTGAAATTTGTGTTGGGTCTTAACAATTAAAACCTTATTCCCCCAATACTTTTAAGAACAAAAAATCTGTAAGTAATGCTAAGAGTTTCTTGCATGACAACTGGAGATAAAAAAGAAAACTTGTAAAAATGAAGAACTGCTCCATAGTACTTCAAACCTTAGAACTCCTTTAATTCCATTACTTATATGGATCGCTACTCGCAGACAGGTTCTGTAGTTTTGTAAAAGAGGTTCTACATTTATGTAAGTTACTAGACATGTCTCCCAAGAATGGGTGTTTCGTTTTTTCTTGGCTTTTGCTATTTTCAATTCCATTTCTGAGAAGAAATGTGAAACAAATGGTTGCAAAAGGCCTAAGTCATAAGTCTGATCTTTTACCTAATGCCTTATTCTGCCTGCTGTAGTAGTCCTAAGGGATTGGCAGGACTAGCACTGTCTTTGATGTTTGTGAAGCAGCACAAGCCTTTATGCCATGTTGGGCTAAGGTGCATCCCAAAGGTAGGGAAAACATGAATTATTGGTATTATTCTGTACTGTTAGACCCGATGACAATTTGCTAAGAACCGAAGCATGTAAATGTCAAACAGGAAGTTTCAGATCCAGAGTCAAGAACTTAAGTTGAAAAGTCAATTGTTGTCTCACTGACATTTGGAGTTATATCAGATTGAAAGCAATGATAGAGTGATTCCTGATTTATGCTATGAAAGTGGGAAGAGAAACAGGCTGCATAGTTTTCATGCTTTTTCTTAACCTGGGTAAGATATGAGGTGTTCAGTACTTGTCAGGTTTCTGCGCATCTGCCAGTTCTCCTAACCCCATGCTTTTTTGATCCAATCCAAACTTCACAGAGGGGCAGAAGTCTCAAAGACAATTCATTTTCTGTGAACACATTGAAAATCAGTAATTGGTTAGAACGTAATACCCCTACTTGAGGGGAAGTTGGGTGAAAATCAGCTATTGCATGCTCAGCTTTCACCTTACTTTCTGGCCAACCAGGCAAGACAAACATGACACTGGCCTTGCCCAGCATGGAACCTATCTTGGTCACTGGCACTATCAGAGAAGATGGGAGGCTGCAAAGGATTGAAGTACTGTGACAGAAAGAGGGATTTAACAGAAAAAGGGAACAAATACATATGAAAATTGCTTCACTAATGCTCCTGATTATGGAACAGGTTATTAAACTACATTACACTGCTAATATAGTAGTTTCCATGTAGCAATACATTCTTAAGCACACAAATTAAGTTTACAGTAAGGAACATGGGTTTAAGTGATAACCAAAACTAAAAAAAAACAAGATATCTTCATTTTACCTTTCTCAGATTGCGGGGAAAGAGGAAAGGAGGAGGATAAAACTGGCATGTTGAAACACCTATGATGACGGAGGATCTTTATAGCTGATTGAGATACCTTCTTTTGATAATTAGTTTCAGGGAGAGTTCTGGCTTTACTGTACTTCTGACTAGCATGGCTATATTTTAAAGTTTGGTGAGGTGCCTACAGGCCCAAATGCATGTGTGTTTAAGTAGTATAAATGTCAGAAGGTCATATATGAATCAAATCTATGGTACCCCTGCTGGGTTGAACGTAGTATGATTGCTCATTTTTATCTCCAAAGGATCTGTCTGTCTGCTTCCCCTCCCTTCAAAAAAATGAAAAAGAAAAAATTATAATATCATCAGGAAACCCAGCACTTAAAAGCAAGAGAATTTATAGTTATGAAACAGATGTAGTTATATGAAGAGGCATATTGTGGAATAATAAACAAAGTTGTTACTTATACCAGGTTCAAAGAAATGTGTATTTAAGCCAAACAACTTAATACTCCAACCCATGTTTTCTTGATTTCAAAGTTTTATTTTGGTTATCTTGAAGAAAAATATGTCACTACATAATGAAAACTCTTGTATAGCTATTACAGCAATTAACATCTTTATCAATTGACAGCACAGCTCATTGCTAATTCACTTATCATTGCTGTTTCATGAGAGTAATGGTGCATCCTTAACACAATAAGAAAAGTATTGAGCACTATTCATATTAAAACCATGTCTGTGTGATTGCATTTAAGACAGATCAATATATGCTATTGATGTGACTTATTTCATCTTCATATTCTCTTTGTAGAAGTAATTTGTGATAAGTTCCTAGTTCATTAGACAGTTGTTGAAAAAATAAAAAATATATGTGAGATTTATGTTTATGATGATACATTGTATTGTGCAGACAGAAGGCGGTGTGACTTTGGTTCCAGATTTGGTTCAAAGAATTCCAGAAAGGGAGGTTATGTCACAGACTGTGTTATGCCTTACTGAAGTGCTTTACATAACCAATATCTTGTAGAGAGCTGGAATCAACATGGATAACTCCAGAAAATTTTAGTAATGGAAAATAAAATCATCCTCATGTAGTATTCCTTTTATTTAAAATTATCTTCTCCAATTAATGTTTCTTCTTCAAGATTAACATTCTTTAAATTCTTTGAAATTGGACATGTATCTTTCTTTGTTTTAAATCATCTATACATAATGAAAATTTTAAGTTAAGAGAAAGTAAGAAATTCAAAGAAACAAAAAACAGTGAAGTTTTGTGGAATAATGTGTGGTGAGTGGGAAGGTATAAAACTGTAGAAAGAATACATTTTACTAGCAGTCTAAAATGAGAAGATGGCTCGTAGGAGACCTGTAATCCAATAAAGGTAAATAAAAGTATCAAGCAAATGAGAACAAATCCTGCAAAAGAAGAGTAGGAAATGGATAAGAGCAATAACAGGTATTTTTTATATGAGTAATACAGCAACATTCATATAAAACAGTAGCAAATACTCATTTGAAGGGCCACTTATATTTAAGAAAAATTCTTGGGATAAAGTAGATAGCAGATACAGGTTCTTGAGAAGTCTGTACTGTTCAGTTTAGAGATCAGCCCTTTGACAGTCAGACAAACAAATGTCGTCAATTAAATAAAAACTTTGGTAGAAAAGCAGGCATGAAATAAGATGTGAATTTGAAAAAGTACTTAAATAAATGTTGAACTTCAAGTCTCCTTATAGTCCCCTGATTTGAACTTTCATGAAAAAAATTACATTTTCTCCATTTCAAAATCATAAACCCTTCGATCACAAATCATCTTCTGTGGAATGGTTGTTCAGATACTTTACATGCAAGCATCATAATTTTCTGTGAATATTCAGAATGCTTGAAACATCCTTTTTCAGTCTTCAGCATACAAAATAACTTGTGCAAAAATGTATTCACAAAAGGTAAGAAAAGTACTTTGAATGTTGAGTAATAGCTATAATTGCTGATTTTGTTATTCAGAGAAAGAGAGTTGTAAAGAATGAAGTTATTTTATGGCTGGATATAAGCAGTGAAAGAGAATATACCAAAATGTTTCCGAACATAGTATCAGTAGAATAAAATCAGGCAGAAAATACATAAAATTATAAAAGATAATGATTGAAATTTAAATAATATAGGCTACCAGGATATTGTAAATATCTTTGCAGCAATATTGTGATTATGACTTTGAGCGGTAAACATCAGAGCTTGAACTTCCTTAGGTTTCACTGTGGTTAGAAATACTTCTTCATTTAGATCTGAAATACATCTTTTTGTCTCTAAATACAAGAAACTGAGTTTCCAGTGTAGTTTAAGGGATTCAACAAGCAAGACTGATCTTCCTGAAATCCCCACTTACAATCTCAACTGCTTTCAGGGCCCTTCCACGCAATCATTTAAGAAACAATGAATGTGGTGGATGCTCTTGTGCTCTGAGTGTGTAGAGGTAGAGGTTGCAATACCAACAACAAAGTCACACTCACATTGGCTGGGCAGGCTCTATGTCTGTGTTAACATAAATTGACATGGGTTAGCTAAAACCAAACCTGTAACTGGATGATTTTGTCCTGAAGTGGGTTAGGACAGAAAAATGGAGGCAGCTTCTTCTCGTGTTCCAGCTGGAAACACAAGATGTCTGTTACAATTACTGTATGTAGGTTCACTGGCCTCTGGCAGGAAGCAATGAATTTCAGATCTGTCCTCCAGTGGGTGACAAGATTTGTGTTACATTTCTTCTCTCCCATCCTCTGTATTTCTGTACTCTAACCACTGACAAGTCCACGGTGAAAATGATCAACTCAAATGAAAATCAGCTACATGGGAATCTTTCCTTTAAATAAGTGTCTGTCTTCATTTTGTTTTAATAAGGCAGGACTATTTTTTCCCTTAGAATAATTTTCATACTGCTGTTGCAGTATGAAATAAAGCACACAGAGAACTGAGATCAAAAAGTAATGAAACAAACGTAGACTACATGAAATTAAATACCTTTTTTTGTAATTAATGATTACAATTTTTAGTTTTGACTTACAGCACAAATCAATAGTGTTAGGGGTATTAAGTTAGCATCAGGCAGACCTAGGGAACTGTATTTCATTTTGAACTTAAAATTCTGGTGTTTGAAGGTGGCTTAGGGAAGAAACTTTAGAGATAAACAATGGACCGTGTTGCTGGCTGGTATAAATCATCTCTCCTGAAGCCTGTGGAATATGCTGATTTAAACAAATTTTGGTGTATTTGCCACAATATTTCTAAACTGTAGTTTCTACGTAGCTTCAGATGGAACTATATTTATTTGATGTAGGAAACAATTTAGAACTTCTTATTTATTTTCTTAGCATGTGTTGTTCTTCCTCCCTCATTTGCTTTTCTGTTTTTTCTTTAGTATGTCTTCTTTTTCACTTAGTAGTGTGAACCATCACAATCTGCATTGGGTTATTGCTCGTAGTTAATATGTCAACTCTATCTGTTCTTTCATATGCTATGTATAGCCAGTACCCAGATGATGGATTTCCTCTGTGGTGTGAAGATATTTCTTTGTTAAGATCCTTGGTGAAAGGGCTGAATACAGTCCCAGCTCTGCAAAGAATATGATTTAGCTACAAAATTTCATACCACTATCTAAGCCCAGTGCACCCAGTTGAACTTCTCATCAATACAATATTACATACACATATTTTGTGTTTTGTGCAGCACTGTCAGTAACTTGTTTTTTTTTTTTTTGACAATAGTGTCTAATTCTCTACACATGATGTATAGAGTATTGGTCATATAATTTTGTTTTAAGGGAAAGCAAAGTAATATGGATCTCGGAGAGATGTGTTCCTAGAATGGTTCCTGCCTGATTTTTGTAGACAGACCCCAGAAATTCCCTAAAAGGCTGTAAAATCCTAGTGGTAATATATCAATAACTTGTTCTAACCAGGAAGGTTAAACAAATGACATTTTATGGCAAGGATTCTATTTATTTTGACCACATCAAAAAGTGCCATATTAACTTCAGTCTTCGCATACAGTGAACAGGTTTTACTGTGTTTTCTTCTATCATAGAATCATCTGCAGCAGAAGAAAACACAGCAGGAGTAGTCTGGAGACAAGAGGGAGAAACAATATAGCAATAATATATGTGCAAAATAATGGTGATCTATTTACATACAGGTGCACATGCACACAAACACACACAGGCACACACAAATATGATTGATAGTATATTCTTATTTTGAGTATTTGGTCAATATGAAACAGATTGGTTGTTTTTCCAAAGCCACTTACTTTGACACTCAAAAGTGGAATTTTACAAGCAATGAAAATATATCACCAGAAAGTGGAAATGTTATACACATTTTATGAAATAGAGGTAGAAATGGACACATGAAGTTCCTGACTCAACGTGATATACAAGATACGTGGACCTATAGGAATACAACTGATGTTTTCAGTAGGTTCAATCCTGAGAAGACCCCAAGAACTATTAAATAATGAATAAAATATCACCAACAGTGATAAGTTATTCATGATGCTGTTTCCTGCCATAAACTCAAAGAGTCTTTTCTGCTGAAAAGATATCAGGTATTGGAAGCTGATAGTTTTTCATATTTTTAGCACTTCTAACCTGTACGCAGCTAAAAACTCCATTAGACCTTTATCTCTGCAACAGTAATATTTATTTCTTAATAAAGATGATAGAAGATCATGATAGAAGAAAAATATGTTTTTCCTTTTGCAAAGGTTACTCAAAATAATATTACAGTATCAATAGGAGATAAATCAATTATGTCTCTTTCTTGCATTTAGGACTACTGTTCACTCACATTTGGCTTTTCACATTTAATTATATAGATTTCTCAATCCATTAGCTAATACCTGTTGAAACATAAAGCTCAAACAAGAAGGTTCCTGGAGGAAATCTTGCCTGTTATATAACCAGCCAACTTAACAAACTCAAAAAATTTGGAGCTAGGACTTCCAGCCAAGTAAGGTAAAAATCCCAGAGTGTGTTTAGGAAGAATATGCTGTGTGGCTACCAATTTTAGGACTTTCATGACTCTGTTAGATTTTCAAAAGAAACTGCAGTTCACTGTTTTTATTATTACTATTAATAATAGTTAATAACAATAATTTGAAGTTGCAGAAGGAAGTGGAGGCATACATTTACAGAATATAAGACAGGTGTGAACCCATATTCCTCCACAGAGACCTAACAATTAAAGTTTAGTTTCCTTATGGGAGTGAAGTTCAACTTTAGAGACATTTTGAGGATTGGCCCCATTGTCAGCTGATGATAAGAAGATCAGAGTTACAGCCAGATGCAAGGATCAGTAAGAAGTTTCCACAGCTTTTCTTATGTTAGAGCATATATTATTTCTTGGGTTTCTCTCACTTTTTCACTTGTCTAGTGAGTCTATAGTGGGAAATGGTAAGAGGTAGAGACAAGGGAATTATCTGCCGTTGCATCTTCCTGTGCCTCTGGCTACAGGTCTGATCTGCCCATATTCACACATTATTAATGATTGCTATCTGAATCTATTCCTGTGGCATCCAAAATGGGTTAGATATTATATGAACACAGAAGGGCACTGTTCCCACCCTGACTATTAAAAAAAAAAAAAAAAAGTTATCAGGTGGTTCATGATAGAATCATCACTAAATGTCAACTCCAGTGAGCAAGCAACAGTTTGGGTCATATACACAGAAATTTTAAAATGTGTCTTTGGATATTTTGCTGAGAAATTTCCTCCTGTAATGTGGAAATGCTGATAAAGTTAATATTTGTGAAGTTACCAAAGGAAATCGAAAAGGTGACTTCAATTTTTGTTTTAAACTATAGAAACTGCTCTGGTTTTGTAGAGTAAATGTGTGTTCCCTGAGGCAGTGTGGAATGATTAGTGAAGAAGAAAATACATATTTTTTTTTATTAAAGAGGAAAAATGATTCATGAACAATTATAAAAGACATTATGAATCTCTGAATACAGAGTAGTCCCTTCTTTATTATAGTCAGGGGAAAAAAACAAGAGAAAATCATGAAAACATGCCTTTGAAAAACTTTCTTTTTTTGTTTTACCAGTAGGTACTCACTTTTCTCCCTGTTTTTTAAGGACTCTATTTTTACGCTCATATATAATCAATTAAGGTCTCATATCAATGACTTAAACCCATTAATACTAGAATTTGCATTTAAAATCAATTTTAAGTTAAATGCTCTCAGTACCAAGTTACAGGATAAACATAGTTCCATTTTTTTCTTTCACATTCTTTTCCAAGTAATATCCCCCAAAATCTAATTCTTAATCTTTGTTTGAATACAGTTTGCCATTCTAAGAGGCTGTATTTGTATCTGGCAACTCCATCAACAGCTGGAAAGCTGAACCAAATTGAAAATTCTATTCAATATTCTACTGTCTTAATTTCTTTTTAGCCACCTTTGAAAACTCACTAGCAGGTGAAATTTAAAAAAAAAAATAAAAAAAAAACCAAAAAAACCTAACACACACAGCTTATGTACAAGGTTGCCCAGTACAGACAAACCAGTGCTTACTTGGTATGATAGACATGAGAAGAGAGAAATGCTACTCAATTTGTAAAATTTACACGTAAATTTCTCTTTCTTTCTTTTTATTTTATGATCTATCTGGAGACTATGTTTATCTTGCCTTCAGAATGCACTTGGATCTGAAATCAGTTTCTCGGAGGTGGTTGTTTTCTGCCTTTTGTCTTTGCGTTTCAGGGCAGTAAATCAAGTGGGTCAGCAGTGCAACTTGCGTGCCATGGTTAACAAGCTGGGTTGTGGATGGTAAGGAAGAGAAAAATGAAACCTGTGGCATGCCAGCTCAGTTATCCAGAGGCTGTGTCCTCTGCTAAACATGGTCATTAGCACACACTGTCATTGTAACTCCATGCTGAATTCCTCTTGTGTAGTAATGCAGTATTCACTTGGCTGGCTAAGGAAAAGGCAGTGAGGTTTGAAGCCACGGGCTTTTCTGGGAGTCTAGATGCCAGCGAGTAAGAGCAGTCAGAAATGAAATATATACGACCATATCACCTGAGAGAAAGCAGGCCTAGCCATGAAACTTACATGGTTGTAAATACTTCAGTTTCATTTGGTGTATGCTCTCTTCATAGCTCAGTTTTTCCCTCCTTCTTCAGAATCAGTCCTTTTTTCTCTACAAAAGACTCCTGACTACAAAATGACAGCTAAAATCTGAGGATAAATGTACTTTTGATAGAAAAGGGCCGCTACTGCCTCTGAAAATATAGTTCTGCTGTCGTGATGGCAGTGCCTGAAGGTGGTGACTCTTCCCTGGCTTTTCCTTCCCATCCTTACCTTCTGGTATCCCTCTTCCCTGCTCACACTCTCTCTCTCTCCATGGGAACCTCATCCTGAGATGTTTCATTCAGAGCAGTCACACTGCGACAGACCTACCAAGCTCAGAATAACTTAGAGGGACAAAAATTGCATAGAACTCTTAAAAGGCATACTTATTTCTTCAGGAGCTTTAATAAATAAGGTCAGACTAATCTACAATGACTTAAAAAACACCACAGAAAATTTGGGACCACAGTAAAGGAATGTAATGTCAAGAAGATAAAGAGTAGCAAACCTTCTGCTGCCGTAGTCTTGTTACAGGAAAATTAACTTGGCCTATAATTTGAATATTGTTGCTAAATTGAGTCCCCATGGAAAAGGTTTTACCATTTGTCTTTTGTTGTTTTTAGCTTCAACTGCATAGCTAGGCATGAGAAATATACTACAGCTCATCTTAATGTATTGTTGTTGCACTGGGTTTAGCTGGGATGGAGTTAATTTTCTTCATAATTACACAGCCTGTATAGTGCTGTGGTTTAGACTTGTGACCAAAATAGTACTGATGATACCACAACATTTTACTCATTGCTCAGTAGGCCCATGACACATCAGGACATCTAGAAAGGCATGTAACATTTTGACTGAGGCGTGGATATGACCAGCTGAGACATTGCACAGGTTATCCTGTGATTGCAAAACGTGCCATAAACAAGAAAGCCAAGCAGGTAAAGTTTGGTTTTCTGGCACAGAGGATGATAGCTGAAATACTAATATGGGGAGGCCTGGCAGATTGATATATCACACTGCCATGAACATGCCAAAGCAAATGCCACTTGCTTACAACAGTGGAATCGATTACCAGATGGCTGGAAACATACCCTCTGACCCATACCACTACCTGAAACACCATCCTGGGCCTTGAAAAACAAGCTTCATGGCAACAAAGCATTCCAGAAAGAATCTAATCAGACTACGGGACTCATAGACACCTGGGCCTATCACATCCCTTACCACGCACCAGCCTTGAACTGAATGGTTAAAAACTAAATTGAGAGTGATGCGTGCTGGGACCTTCAAGCATTAGGGTACACACTAGAGGATCTGCTAATTGACCTGGTCCTGCCCAAACAAAACCCCTGCCTACAGTGGAAGGACTTAAAGTCCCTATGGTGCACATAAGTGACTCTGAGAAAGTGTGCGTTACTCCTTCCTTGGGAAGAGGCAAGCCCATTCATGGGATTGCTTTTACTCAAGGACCTGGCTGCATTTCATGGATAACACAAAAGGATGGGGAAATCCAATGTGCACTTCAAGGAGATTTAACCTTGGGTGAAAATAACCCATTATCTGAGTTGTATGTTCCCATTGCTGTACGATGCCATAGTTCTATGCAAAAGTACCAAAGTAGGAGTCGCCCAAACCAATGAAGGATGAACCTCATAAGGAACCGGGCAAAAGCAGCAATGACCCAACAGTCCAACACAGCACACCATCTCTCCTGTCCTGAATGACCACCACAACTGGTGGAACCCAACTCATTGGCTAAATTAACTGAATAGACATTTGAATGGATGTTTGAATGGGGATGGTCCATAGATGAAGACAATGATATCTGTGTAAATGTCAAATGGTAGGGAAGGGGGTGGTGGTGGCTGATGAAAATATATTGAATAATGTAGTACCTGAGCATGATGCAAATGGTATGGAATAAGGTAGAGATTGTACTATGACGGAGTTAATTTTCTTCATAGCAGCCCATATGGCGCTGTGGCTTTTGTGACAGAAACTGTCTTGATAACTCATTGATGATTTAGCTGTTGCTGAGCAGTGCTTGCACAGTGTCAAGGCCTTCTCTGTTTCTCACTCTGACCCCCCCAGCAAGTAGGCTGGGGGTGCTCAAGAGACTGGGAGGGGACACAGCCAAGACAGCCGACTTGAATTAACCAGAAAGATAGCCCATGCCATATAACATCATGTTCAGCAACAAAGTCTGGAGAGGAGCGGGAGCTTTTCCAAAGTTGTTTTTGCTTGGGAACTGGCTGGGCATCAATCTGCTGGTGGTGAATGAGTGGTTTTGCATCGTTTGGGTTTTTTTCTTTTCTCCTTTACTTATTAAAATGTCTTTGTCTCGACCAACAAGTTTTCTCACTTTTGCCCTTCTGAGTCTCTTCCCCCATCCCACTGGGGGTGGAGTGAGTGAGTGAGCAGCCGTGTGGTCTTTAAGTACCTTGCTGTTGAAGGCACACATCTGAGTGGGAGACCTGGGCTGTAACTTCTTATTAACTCATTGTAGAAAAGGATTTAAATTGAAAACTTATATTCTGTGGAGAAACTTTACATGCTGTGTGTAGCCATCTATACATTGCATCAGTGTCTTCCTGAATTCAGCTGGTGGGTGTTCATTGGAGAAGATATTGAATACTGGGTTCTCTCACTTAAGGAGCGGAATTTTCAGCAATGAGATTTTTTAATTATTCTCTTCCCCTCTAGCTCAATAAAAACCTAAAATTTTTATACAAAGTAAAAGTTTTAGAAAAATAACCATCTTGGTTTTAGAGTTATAAAAAATTAGGCTCAAATCTTTGCCATGAGAGAAGGACTAAAATTTGTGTTCTGGACACATTTTTTGTTAGGACTGCAGAGTTAATGTGTAGGGAGTCATGTGGCAATAGTGGTAGTGGCCATATCCTCCCTTTCCTTATGTAATGTCTTTTATATTACACACACAGGAATAATTCAGATGCAACTTAAAAAAATGTTTTAATTGCCAAAATGAAAAAAAAAAAAAAAAAAAAAAGGTTGGGCACTAAGCCAAAAAGTCCATTATTTATGAAGGTTTATCTGAGAGGAAATAACTCAAAAGCAGAACTCTGTAATGAAGACGTTGTCTCTAATGGATGAAATAATGCCACAATTACAGTAGAATAATAATTTGTAGTTTGAAAACTTAAAATGACACAGACAATTGTTAAATGAAGAAATTATTAAAATAAAGTCATTGCATCCCCCTGTAAAGACCAGTTCACACACACAGACACACACATATATATTCATATATACATATGAAATTAAGACAGAAAAATTTCCAGGAAGATATTTTGGACTTGCAGCACCAGGGATCATTTAAATAAACTTTTCTACCTAACACAGGTATGGGCCAACCTGTTGGTGTAAGTAGGTTGGCTAAATTAAAATCAATAGACAACATGTGAGTAACTGGTCCATGCTCCTTACGCTAAAGCTAATAGACAGCACCCATGCATCTAATACACAGTGTTCAGGCTAATTGACAACTACCTTAAATAAACAGATTATCTCCATTTGTGGTATGCTGTGTAGCAACGGGAGGAAAGTTCACAGTTTATTTCAAGCACTGAAGTGTCTGTGGTTTTTTATCTTAAGATTAAATGGCCAGATTTTTAAGAATTACTTCTGTAAATGTTCTTTCAAGGTCTGATATCCCTTTTCCAGAGATATAAAGTGGATAAAAAACCCTCTTCTCTGCAAAATAGGAGCTGGTTATTCTTTTCTGGGAATCAGTAGTTCCCATTTGAATTCAAAGAAAATATAAGCACATGCAAGAGTAAAGCACTTTCCTTCAGATTTGAAGCTGGAAAATAACATAAATGAGAGATTATCTCTCAGAGCCACTTCTCTTGTGGGTTTTGTACATAACACATACAAAATTTGATTTTTAAAGAGAAACCAGTGCAGAGAATCTATTTGAATATGTTCAATATGAAAAACCTGGGAGGTAAAAATATTCAGTTTTGTTGTGAAGAAGATGTATAGTTTGATCTCACTGACATATTGCAATTATGATCTCCCTTATAATTTAATATTTGTGTTACAATTTGACTATAAGACTGTCACTTCTTGTACTACACACACAGCAAGGACACCAGGTCTGTGAAAAGTGAGTAGGAGAAACCTAGTAACAGTCTGCAAGCAGAGGCCTGGAGAACTGCAACAACTTTTATGTACAAAGAGAAGAAAGAACCTGAACTATTTCACCTAGCAGCTTTAGAAGGACCTTAATGGAAAATAAGATGCTTGATTAAATAACAGCCTGACTGTTTGCAAATCTCCAGGGCTATGGAGGGAGGATCATTCTTACATCCAGAACAGACATGACAGAAAAAAAATGCCAGCTTGAAAACAACACCATTTGAAATAGTATCCTCCAAATTTTTCAAGGAGAATGATTTCATAAAAACAGAGATTGTGGTAGGAAAACTGGAATGAAAAATTTATCTGGAAAAGCCAGTTTTGAATTTGAATTGACGCAAAGCTCTCAGAGAAGCTAGCAGTGGAGAAATACTTGAACTCTATCTCTTCTTTCTACTGGCTGCTGTAAAAATCAGTAAATGGGCAAAAAACTAAAGCACTCAGTTGGATTTGTTCCATTTTCCCATCTCCAGCGGGCCCAGCTGCAGATTATTAGTGTGTTCCTAGTAGCAGGAGAAGGTGCAGCAAGGAATAGCCTTTCCACTCCATTATTAACTTTTTTTTTTGAGCAGCATGTACCCAGAACACTAAGGGAAAAGTATTTCCAGTTTATGGGAGATCTCCACCATCTGCGAACATCCAGCACTTCTGGAAAGTGAAATAGATGCAGTAGCATCTCTGAGATATTGAAGGTGAACGTTTTTGGTGCCACATCAGAACATAAGAAAAGCTGTAGTGATGTAACCCACCAACTGATCTCTAGTAATAACCAGCTAAAATAGGAAGACTAGCAAGCACTTCCTTTCCCCAAACAGTCTCTCATTTGCACATTATGGTTCAATATTTTAATTTTATTTCTTGCATTGCCCTAAAATCCAAAAACTTTCACTCACAGCATATGGAAGTTCAATTAAGAAGTGGAAATTCAGATATAAGATAGAATATCCTGGCATTAGCATAAATAATCAATACTATCTTTAAGTGTGGGTTTGAATCAGATTTTTGGTCTTATTTCATCATGGATTCATATGGTCAATGAGAGTCTATGGGCTTTTGAAACTGAAAAGTAAAAAGCTCTGATTAACTAGCTCTTCCAAAACCAAAACAAAACACAGAATATGCTGTAGCCAGTCAAGATCGTGTATCTCTCTGACTATTTAATTGTGATGAATAATGAGAGGGAGACTGTTTGGGTTTTCTTTCTATTTTACCTTTAGCAGAATGTCATTTTTTTATCCAAGAGCCTGTGAAAGAGCTTAAGTTTAAATCATCATTTTTCTCTGATGAAAAGACTTTATGCCTTCCTCACTGACCTCTGTATTCACTACACAATACATTTATACTTGCTTAGGAGCTTCGATTCAGGTTGCATAAAGTAAAGGGGCATCTTACTCTTAATTGACCTAGGTGTGGTATTTCCAGCCCATTCATCTAAAAAAAGTCCAGAAAAAGGCATTGTTTAGAATGAAAGATACATATTATAATCTCTTACTTAAGTACGGCTCACTTATATAGCTGTGTTCTCTTTTCTCTTAACTTTACAAATCTTTTTCATTTCGCCTTTTCTTCTTCTTGGTCTCCTCTTTTTTTTTTTTTTTTTTTTTTTTGATGGTAGCTTTTTTGTTAGTATGCTGTTTCTTCAATTTATATGTAATGTATTTTAATGTACTGAAAACACATACAGCAGAATTCTTGTGCAATACAATACAATATAGATTGCTCAAAAGCAGACTACTTGTATACAGCACATCACATAGCTTCTCAGATAGTATCTGGTGTTATAGGAGTACTGTACAGTACAAAAAACTTGTGGCAATAGATATTTTCTTTCTGGTGTACATTTAGGGAATCATCATCAAAGTCACGAGTTATTTCACATTTATTCAGTTCTGTGTGAGAACTGAATGTGCCAATACTTTAATTTAATTAAGCTTTTGCATGTAAAATCAAAATGGACTACATTTCCTTCCTGTTGTATTTCAGTCTACTCAGTGACAATACACAGGCAATAAATCTGGCATAGAGTGTGTGGAATATGGAAGGCTCCGATGAGAACCAGGCAAAACCAGACATAACTCTATCGATCTTCTGCAAAATTGGAGCCTGGATTTGGAATGTAGCTTATGCAAAAAAGGAAGATAACATGGATTTCAGGATAACATGGATTTCAGAATAACACCACTCTCTTTGGTCTCATTCTTCACTTACTAACTACGTTCATGATGGTGTATCCTAACTGAATCCTGCAGAGTTACACTAATATAAGCCAGTAGGGAATTTGTGCCAGTCATTTTAACAGCACCCTTACTCATGTAAGCAAGAGAATTAGCTTCACAAGTCTACCCAGAGGTTTATTAAAAACAATCAAAGTAATATTTTAAAACAGTTCTTCATTTAAAGAGAATAATTGTCGGAAGAATCTGCACTCAAATTTTGAAATTTTGGAGAATAATATTCTCAGAAATGGTCACTGGCTCATATTCTATTAAATTCCTTCTGATATCTGTGTATTCAGAATAAATCTTTTCTGTGCTGGAGTTCAGTTTTTAAAGGCGCTATTCTTCACAGCTGATACTTACAGAAGTCAAGTTTTAAAAGTACAGTCAATTCCCAGATCTGGCTGTCACACGGGTAAAGATATAAGCAGAGTGGCTCTAGGGCAGATTCTGATTTGACATTTCTGATTTTCCTTCCTGACTTTGGAGATACTGGTCTATTCACCACTTTAACTCACATCAGAAAGCCGGTCCCTTTACAACGTATGTGCACACCCTGCCATTTTTGCCATCACAGTTTGCAGAATAGTATTCAGGTGATTGATGAATATGTTGTTAATCATCTTCCTGAAGCATTTATTTACCGCAACCTCAAACATCATAGGTATTTAAGGACATGCTCAGTTGTCAGTTACACTGATTTAAACCCAGAATCATTCCTGTGAAGTCTGTGAAATTAACCCAAAAGTACATATGTGACAGACAAACATTTCCTATCACATCTATTCTGTTAAACGCCATCCCTACCAGGTTGGAATTTTGCAGATTAGTCCTGCAAAACTAAATTTCAATGGTATATAAAAATATTCATCATTAAGATTGCATAGGTTAATCACTTTCTGACAGTCAGGAATGCTTCCAAAACTTAGCAATGTACTGTGATCTCAGGCTGGCACAATGGTCTGTTCAGGGAATTTATGGTCTTCATTACCTAGAGAATCTCTGAGCCATCTCTGACTTACACCTGCTCTGAATCAGTCCCTTTTTCCTCTCCAAGATCACAGTTTTTCAAAACCTCTACCCACCACTGCTATATGAACAAAAGAAGGATATTGCAGGATAGTTTTAAGGTACAAAATTAAATTCAGCTTCTGTGCACAAGGCATAATATAGCCCTAGCCACCTCCTGCTTCACCTTTTTCCCTTCTTGTTGTGCTTGCCCACTTGTTGACAGTGGGGGCAATTACTTTGGTTATGTGGTGGGCAGTAGTTCTCTAGAAGGACTAATAATTTCAAAATTTACTTCCTCAGTTTCTTGGCGAAAAAGGTGATTTCCAGAGGTGTTTCACAAACCACCTTTGGGCAGGAACTTAGAACTGACTAAGATGGACAAAGATTCTGCTGATTAAGCTAATTTTGCTTTTTAGTACCTTCTTGCTGATTGGTGTTATGGTGAGGGTTATGGTGGGTAATAAAGGTGGTATCTTTACCACATGCTTATTTTAACTGGGTGAAAGAAGATAAAGTCTGCAAGTGCCTTCACAAGTAAATAAAATTGTGTTTATCCAGGCTATTTTAAAAATCTCAGCCTACAGAAAAATAGTACGGAAGTCCAGTAAAAGATGTTACCGTTGAAGGTTATGGAATAGAATGTGAACAAGCCTATAAATTATTCTCTGTCACACAGAATTTTTACATTATAGCAAACTGGTTTACATTGAATAAGAAAGGCTTAGGGGGGATCAAATTTAAGTTCAGCTTGAAAAACTGCAGTGGTCAAAACATTTCTGAAGATCCAAAAAAAGATAACTGGTATATATCTGCTGATTGAGTTACTAGTGTTCTTTTCATAAGCATGTCATCTTCTCCATTGAATTGATAACCTAGAATATTTTATTTTTAAATAGTTACCTGAAGTAGTAAAAATAAAAGCCTAGAGGCTACTAGAACAGTGAGGTGCTATTTTTCAATTATAGGGTGGAACTTAAATAACCCACATAGTAATGTTGAAATTCAGCAGCCATAGGCTATCAATTGTTCCTTTTTAATACAAGATATTTAACATAATCTTAAGCATACAGTGCAGGACTGCATATTTGCCTGGAAGGAGAACTAATGCTGCCCAATATCTATGCTGCATGCTGTAATTGCAAAATGTAGTACTGTCTTCTGTGATGAGAAAGCACCAGTGAAATTGCCAAACAAAGGTGAAAATGAAATGGAATTTTCTTCCAGTTCTCTGTCAGTTAAGAATTTCTGGGCTCAAAATCACCCTTATATTTTAAGTATTCATGAAAATGTATTAAAATACCACCCAGAGTAGGAAATCAGTGTAACAGAAATTTAGAACTTATTTACTTCAATATGAATTCTGCTATTATCTTTGACTGACAGAGAATTCCACTATTTGAGTGAAATTCAGGTTTTGTATATAAAACTCCCAGTAACTTTCATAGTGAAACATGAAAAATGTTGCGATCCAAGTAAGTATAGGTGCATTTTTTTTGAGCTATAATGTGATGAAGATGTAGCTGTTGCTAGTAAAACTGCTTTAAAACATCATCCAAGGGATAAGGGGAAAATATCCTAATCATAAATATTCCACTTTCCACAAAATTTTTATTCAGAAACACAAAAAAGAAAAAGAAGCCTGAAAAAAGAAAAAAAAAATCTTTTTCATCTGCTCTGTGATAAAATCTAAAGTGTGACTATCTGTCCATATGCTCCTGTAATGTGCATGATGAAGAACATATAGAGATTTTCTTTAAAAAGTGTCTTCTGTGCATAATCTATAAATCTCTAGTTGTATATTTGGTGTATTTCAGCAGAAGCCTTGCAAAGAAGATCCCTTAAAAGGGACTGCGTAAAAGCAATGAAAAAAAGTGTTTTTCACAGACGAAGGAAAAATGAGAAAAAGCATAGGTCAGGGCACAAAAGATTAAATTTTACCACTGTTGAAGTAAATGCCAATATTAGAGCCCACTTCACAAGACATTCTTTAAAAAACCTATGTCACTGGCTAGCAGGATAATCATCATTTTAACCAGGAAATATTTACAAAATAAATGTCCTCAATTTTGCAGTTCATAGTAACTTATATAATGACAGTGATAAAATTAATAATAAGGGACTGTGAACAATAAAATGTGTAACTCATGCAGAATACTTAATAAGAAGTCTGTAACATCTCATCTCAAATTCTGTGTACTACTCTTATTAGATTGCTGCGTCTTAGCAATCCAATAAGATAAGAGACATATTTATCTGCAGTTACCTTGGCCAATACTAACTGCCATAAATGTTATATGAGTACTCATCAATGATTAAATGAACATCACAGTGTCTTGACATCTGTTTTTATTAAGGCTGGAGCCCTGGATGATATTTAAATGATTTGTCTATTTCCTATTGCAAGTAGCAGAACTTGATCTGTGCTCATTAGTATTAGCTTTTGGGATGCTGCAAATTTAGCAAAATATTATATTCTCTTGTAATTAAGTTCATTGAAATTTTAATATTTTAAGGGGAAAAAAATCAGAAGCCTCATTTGCACTGGAATGCCAACATGGGTTGCAAGGGAGAAATCACAAACCCCGCATATGGTGACAGGGAGGAGAGACCAACCCAACCATCTCCCCAACAGCGTGGACAGGTGGAGTTCACAGGGCAAGTTCATGCTGACTGGTTTTCTGTATCGACGAGGGGACAAACACATAACAGTGCCATTGAGTGAAGAGGAAAGCTTGGTGCAGGGTTGCAGATCTCAGATAGAGTTGTTGGAAAATTGCTGTGGCTGCATCAGAGAAGGATGGTCTTGCCTGCAAAGGCTTGTGATGCTGGGAATGTCCTGGCAAGCCATGGAGCATTCAGTTGTACCCCATGCGGTGCTATTTTCTATAGTTAATCTTTGTGCATCTTTCTCTTCTCCCATGCAGAAGCACACAAAAAATTCAGATGCCATGGTGACTAACATCTTTTCAGTCTTTTCAGAAGATGTGCTTTTAAAGCCTATGATTTTTTTCTTTCCCTTCTTTTAGCTCTTAGTCTTAGTTGGGACCCTTGACATATGATCCTGTGGGTTTATAAGCAGAGCTCAGCACATCTTCACTTGTATTTTGCACTTAGTCTGTCTTAGAACAAAATCTGGGGGAAAAAAAATAATAAAAAAAAAAATCCACCTAGATTTCTAGTATCCCAGTATTGAAACATGCTTAGGATAAGCATGTTTCAATATATAATATTATATATAATATAATAATATAATATAATAATAAATATAATATAATAATATAATATAAGAATAAAATATTTGGAAATATTTTTCCTTTGTGGTGAAAGACACAAGAAATGTATTTGTTGTTGTATGCTGCTACCTATCACCATTATTATTGTTGTTCTCTAAAAATCTCCTTTTTTTTGTAGCCATCTACCATTACTTGCTATAAACATTTTGCACAGCTATATTTTTCTTAGGGAATGATGGCAGCATCGTGTCAATTTGCTATAGTAATTGCTGAAAATAGCCCATCCACCAATGTGCTTAAATAACCCCAGTTAAAGTATCTTTCCTGATCCTTTCCTGTGTTCATTCCCTTGGGAATTCCTATAGCTATGGCTATCCTGAAGGCAAGAATCTGCTGCCTGTAGTGAAGAGGTGGCTGTTATTTTCTGAGCTGTTGTCGTTCCCATAAGAGACCAACTCACCAACGCTACGGTTTGTTAGTCACTTATAATATCTAGCTCTTCCAAATCAGACTCAGACAAATACAAAATAGGCATTCCCTGCAAGCTGAGTTCAGCTTTTGAAGAGTAAACAAACATTTCATTAAAATGGTCTCACTAAAGACGGGCAGAGAGATCTGAACTGAGCTGTCACCTTGTATTAGTCACACCCATAAATTCTGCCATGTTACAGTGCTCACTTGCAGTATCCCAGAGAGCTTGGAGGAGGCAATTCTTCAGGTTTCCCTCTCTGTGTTTTGGAGTTTTGTCAGAGGGGAGGTTATCATCTCCCTTGCAATGTCCAGTATGGGTTTGCATCAGTACTGCCACACTTGCTTTGCGTACATGTACTCAAATACTGACCCTGACAGCAATAATTTCTATTAGGCCAGTGCAAATAAATATTTTTGCTAGGAAGACCACTTTTTCTGTATCAGCTCCTTTCCTTTCAGGTCTGAGACATAGCATTTCTGATGTTGACGGTTTCCTGGTCTTTTGGATTCTTTTTCCCCCAGTAGCAGTGACAGTGAGTTCAGTCCTCACATTCACTCTGACAGCCTGACAACTTATATCACCAGGCCACAGTTAGGAGTGGTTTATTACTTTTAGTGGGATTTATTTAATGCAGTCTCACAGCCTAAGGGGGTGGGGGAAGATATTTAACTCAAAATTAAATTCTTGTAGGAGTCCTTTTAATATAAGAAAAATGGATAGGAGGAATGTGGAGAGAGGGCAGAAAAGCAATGGCTGGAAAAGCATGTAATGTGAACATGATTATTAAATGCAATGAGTCATGGAAGTGGGCTTGGTAAAACATGTATGAGGCAAAAAATTAGAGGAAAAAGAATAGCAACAGACTTTGTAACATGTATAATAAGGTACGAATAAAATCTCTGTGCCTGAGATTTTAATGGAGTACTGGCTGGATGTTTTCTTTCGAAGTATAGGTTTGAAAAAATAAATTTAAACCAAAGCCCAGATGAATAATTCCTGAAAGTTGTCTTTACAACAAAAAATCCAATAGAAACAGCTTTTTATCATATAAACATTACTTTGTTTTCCACAACTCAAATGCTGTATTATTTTCTAAATGAATAAGGAGAAAAAAAACAGTGATGTTTTAAAAAAGAGCCATAAAAGTAAGGAAGGATTAAATTGAGGTTTTCATGGCTTACTTCTATGACCCTTTGTTAAAGAAGATTGTGTAAACAATGAAACTATGAGAGCTGCCTAGTCCACCCAAGTATTCCAAATTCAGATACAGTTCCCAGCCCAGTCCTCCTGTCTGATCAGGAATTTTCCTCTCTAACCTGGGCCATCAGAAAGCAATCATTTCTTCCACACAAACCCCTGAGTCCCAAACAAGGAAGTTCTTTGACGCTGCCTTTCACTGCTCATGGTGAAAATAATTTATTCATTAAAACTAAACATGGGAAACAAATGGGATGGAAATAGGTGAACATACATAGAAAATGTGCTAATCTCTACCTTTTACATAATTAGCATTGGAGGAAATTTGTGCCTCTTTCCCGACAAGGATTTTTTTGAATCGGTGAAGCTTTCATCTGACTACATCATGGACTACCAACTTTCCTTGATACTTTAATTGTTTCTCGGGTGCACAGACCACCCAGCCTGCTAAGAAAGTAAGCAGTGCTTAGTAAAAACACAGAGCACCTTCCCAGCCCACAAAGAAGTAGAATGTTCTTCCCCTGCAGGGCTGGGGAATGCTCTGCATCCACAAGGAAGCCTTTCATGTTTATGAATTTTTATTTTGTATTAATAAGCAACTTGCTGAACAAAACTTAAACAGTCACCTAACTGGGATACGCAGCATCTCCTTGAAAGTCAACATGACGGCAAGCAATAACCTCGAATAATAATGGTAGTAAGACAAAATTATTCCCATGCTTGTCCTCCAAGGAGGCTGCAAAAAGGAAAATGGGATTACCAAAATATACTCCTTTTGATATTCCATGATTTCCAGGTTAATATCTGCAGTGAATTTATACTCAATCAGAATAGAGTAAGTGGGGCCCATGTAATCACATACGAATGATGGCATTTTGTAACACAGGCGCTTCATTCAGCACTATCAATGCTCTCTTCCCCACTCCTTTGCTCACTTTCAGCCTTCAGTAAATCTGTAGCTGGCTACAAGGGAACGGAGCTTTGGGATGGGACCTGTTTTTCTGCACACATGGTGCTTGCAAAGTAGAAAGTCATCAGGAGAAATGCTTTAATCTCCTGCTTCTGCCACCTGTAACTTGCTGATCATGCATTAGGAGACCATTCATTTTTGAATGAATGATCACCTGAAAAGGCAAACTAATCAGATTTTTTAAAGCCACTGTCATATATTTCCGCAAGGGGCTGTGAACATAGACTAACACCTGTTAAAAAACAACTGCAAAAGAAAGGAGACAATTTCAGGCATGGTATGAGTTTAGGGAAGGAGCTTAAAACCAGTTTTTTTTAAAGAGCTGCTGGTGGAGTAGCAGTGATAATGTGACTGCCCGTGATCTGGCCATATATCCTTATTTTCCTGTACTGAGCAACATCTGTCAGAGAACTGAAATGCTTGAAGATCCTTCATAGATGCCTTATTTATGAGTGAAACTTCATCCTTTTGCCTCTCCCCTTAAAAAGAAAATGGCCTGTTAATGATCAATAAATACTTCAACATTAACATATTGCTCAGAAGAGAAGAGAGGGGTCACCTGGGAAATGAATGACTGGAGGAGAGGAAGCCAGTACACAGCAGTTCATCATCTGTGTATCATTGCACAGAGTCTATGAGCTTTAGCAATAGTTAGATTTAGAGATTGCAAGAAATCTGAATAAATCGGGATTCTGTCAAAATTGCACTTGGTCTACACTGAAACACTATCAAGAAATCCAGATGTATAACCCAAAAAATATCCTGAATCAAATAGCCTGAATAGAAACAACATCACTGCCACTAATCTGGAAGTCTACAGTTCAGATCTAGCAACATGAACATTAATATACATCCTGTATCTTATGCCAGATCTGGGTAGCTCCCTTTAAAGTTATATCTTCACATGCAAAGTCAAAACAAGCTATCTTCAAGCCTTCTATGTTATATATTAACAAACAATTTAAAGACCTCAGGTAATCCTTCTAACTGAAAAGATAAAACCTAGGGGCCATATTCCTTCTCACAATAGAAATAGGTCCTAGTAGAGGGTAGAATTCAGGTTTCAAAGTGTAATTTCTACCCTGTTTGCCTCTTTGGCTTTACAAAAGGCATAGCATGTGCCTTATGTAATTTCAGTGTAACTGTGGTAGAGCATAGAAAGGCAATTATTGGACAGTGTAAATCACTTCAGCTCAAATTACTTAATCTGCTCCAGAAACAAATGAGATACTTTAAAGACTATCTTTCTCCACTGTACATACTTTTTATTTAATTGCAAACATTTTAGAATAAGGGACCTTCTCTAAGCTTAGCTGGCACTTGGAATGAGTATGTCTTCCCCACAACAATAATTTTTAAATCTACTGCCAGTATCACTCTGACTTGACAGATAGTACTCTGAAGTGATGATGAATAAAGTTGATAGATGAATGAGCAAAGGAGAATATGTGGCCCAAATGAAGAAAAGGTCTACAGGGCAAGTTTGCACCTTTTTTACATAAAGAAAAAAAAAAAAAAAAGACTTTTTGAAACCCTAAATCGATTAAGTTTTACTTGGAACTCACACCTTCTTACAAGCCAAATCAGCTCACCATGGGAAACAAGTCCATAAGATCAAGCTCTTATCTCCAGGTCTCAGAGAAGTGCTTGCAACTTTTCATTTGTTATGCAAAATTAATGGGAGACAAGGACATGCTCAACAAAGAGAAAAGAACCTTCAGGCTTATTAAAATTATGCACTCCATTATGCAACAGGTGTTTTTGGAGGGGAGGAGAAAAAGCAAAGCACTATTTGAAAAAAAAAGTCTACTTTCATTTCACAAATGATTGACAGCTTTTTACCAAACTTTGCAAAATACTTTCTCTTAAGAGTTTAGCCCCTGAAAGTATATGCTTATAACAAATTCCTTAATTGAGGCATTATGAATACAACCTTCTAATGCCATATGTACACAATGTAATTATTGGAGCATTAACTTAGATGCTCTATTCAAGGCTGTACAACAGTTTCAATGGACCCATGTTTCATGAGCTGGACTAACTACTCTGAAACATCCACCATTTGGGCAAAAATGTTTTGTGCTGAGTCACTGGGTAAGGACCATAATTGTTATTTTTTAAGTTGGAGTAGTCCCATTAGTTGCACTTGGATACTCTGAGGTTGAAAATGGTCCAAGGTATGAGAAATATCCCAAAAAAGAAAGGATTTCTTAAATTCACAATAATGGGAGTATTAAATTACCTAATTCCATCAGCTATTCATCATTTAAGGAGACTAAATGATATGAGGAGAATCATCACCTAAGCCCATATGTAGTGCTCTTTCTTAGCCCCTGTTCTTCACAGCTGAGGTACATATGTTCATGTGACTGATAAAAGTGCTTTTCTACTGCTGTTGTGCCTCATGTAACACAAATGAAAAATAAAAGTTGATAGAATCATAGAATCATTAAGGTTGGAAAAGACCCCCAAGATCATCGAGTCCAACCATTAACCTATCACTTCCAAGTCCACCACTAAACCATGTCCTCAAGCATCACGTCTACCCGTCTTTTAAATACCTCCAGGGATGCAGACTCAACCACTTCCCTTAACAGCCTGTTCCAATGCCTGACTACCCTTTCAGTGAAGAAGTTTTTCCTAATATCCAACCTAAACTTACCCTGGCACAGATTGAGGCTGTTCCCTCTCGTCCCATCGCTTATTAGTAGGGAGAAGAGACTGAACCCCACCTCATTACAACCTCCTTTCACGTAGTTGTAGAGAGCAATAAGGTCACCCCTCAGCCTCCTCTTCTCCAGACTAAACAACCCCGGCTCCCTCAGCCGCTCCTCATAAGACTTGTGCTCTAGACCCTTCACCAACTTCGTTGCCCTTCTTTACACACGCTCCAGCACCTCCATGTCCTTCTTGCAGTGAGGGGCCCAAAACTGAACCCAGTACTCGAGGTGGAGCCTCACCAGTGCCCCTCAGTACAGGGGCACTATCACCTCCCTGGTCCTGCGGGCCACACTATTCCTGATACAAGCCAGGATGCCATTGGCCCTCTTGGCCACCTGAGCACACTGCTGGCTCATGTTCAGGCGGCTGTCAACCAACACCCCCAGGTGCTTTTCTGCCAGGCAGCTCTCCAGCCACTCCTTCCCAAGCCTGTAGTGTTGCATGGGGTTGTTGTGACCCAATTGCAGGACCCGGCACTTAGCCTTGTTGAATCTCATACAGTTGGCCCTGGCCCAGTGACCCAGCCTGTCCAGGTCCCTCTGTAGGGCCTTCCTACCCTCCCTACCCTCCCTCGTCTGCAAACTTACTGAGGGTGCACTCAATCCCCTCATCCAGATCATCAGTGAAGATATTGAACAGGACCGGCCCCAACACTGAGCCCTGGGGAACACCACTCATGACCGGCCACCAACTGGATTTGACTCCATTCACCACCACTCTCTGCACTCGGCCACCCAGCCAGTTTTTAACCCAGCGCAGAGTGCACTGATCCAAGCTGTGAGCAGCCAGCTTCTCCAGGAGAATGCTGTGGGAGACAGTGTCAAAGGCCTTACTAAAGTCCAAGTAGACAACATCCACAGCCTTCCCCTCATCCACTAAGCGGGTCACCTTGTCATAGAAGGAGACCAGGTTAGTGAAGCAGGACCTCCCTTTCATAAACCCATGCTGGCTGAGCCTGATCCCCTGATTGCCCCACACGTGCTGCGTAATGGCACTCAGGATGATCTGCTCCATGACCTTTCCCGGCACCGAGGTCAGGCTGACAGGCCTGTAGTTCCCCAGATCCTCCTTCTGACCCTTCTTGTAGAGGGGTGTCACATTAGCTGACTTCCAGTCATCTGGGACCTGCCCGGTTGACCAGGACTGCTGATAAATGATGGAGAGTGGCCTGGCAGGCTCCTCTGCCAGCTCCCTCAGTATCCTTGGCTGGATCCCATCTGGCCCCATGGAATTGTGAGCATTCAGGTGGAGGAGCAGGTCGGTGACTGCCACCTCTTCGACAGCTGCGGCTTCATTCTGCATCCTATCTCCATCTCCTGGCTCAGGGGCCTGAAAACCCCAAGGATGACCAGTCTGACTATGAAAGACTGAGGCAAAGAAGGCATTAAGTACCTCAGCCTTCTCCTCATCCTTCGTGGCAATGTTTCCCTCCACATCCAACAAAAGATGGAGATTCTCCCTGGCCCTCCTTTTGTCGCTGATTTATTTGGAAAAACTTTTTTTGTTATCTTGAACGGCGGTGGCCAGTTTAAGTTCTAGCTGGGCCTTTGCCTTTCTGATCTTCTCCCTGCATAACCTCACAACATCCTTGTAGTCCTCCTGAGCCACCTGCCCCTTCTTCCAAAGGCGGTAGGCTGTCCTTTTTTTCTTGAGTTCCAGCCAAAGCTCTCTGTTCAGCCAGGCCAGTCTTCTTCCCCGCCTGCTCGACTTAAGGCACATGGGGACGGCCTGCTCCTGTGCCTTTAAGACTTCCTTCTTGAATAACATCCAGCCTTCCTGGACTCCTTTGCCCTTCAGGACTGCCTCCCAAGGGACTCTCTTAACCAAACTCCTAAACAGGCCAAAGTCTGCCCTTCTAAAGTTCAGGGTAGAGGTTTTGCTGGCCCCCTTCCATGCTTCTCCAAGAACTGAAAACTCTATCATTTCATGGCTGCTGAGCCCAAGACAGCCTCTGGCCACCACATCGCCCACCAGGCCTTCTCGGTTCGTAAACAGCAGGTCCAGCGGGGCACCTCCCGTGGCTGGCTCGCTTACCAGCTGCGTCAGGAAGTTATCTTCCACAAACTCCAGGAATCTCCGAGACTGCTTCCTCTCTGCTGTGTTGCATTTCCAGCAGATATCTGGTAAGTTGAAGTCTCCCACGAGAACAAGGGCTATAGATTGTGAGACTTCAGCCAACCACTTGTGGAATACTTCGTCTGTTTCCTCATCCTGGTTGGGTAGTCTATAACAGACTCCCACCAGGATATCTGCCTTATTAGCCTTCCCTCTCATCTTTACCCATAAGCACTCAACCTTAACATTACCTTTGTTGAGCTCTAGAAAGTCAAAACACTCTCTAACGTACAAGGCTACCCCACCATCTCCCCTCCCTTGCCTGTCCCTTCTAAAGAGCTTGTAGCCACCCATTGCAGCACTCCAGTTGTGTGAGTCATCCCACCATGTTTCCGTGATGGCGACCACATCATAGTTTTCCTGCCGCGCAATGGCTTCCAGCTCCTCCTGCTTATTGCCCATGCCGCGCGCATTGGTGTAAATGCACTTCAGCTGGGCTGTCGATTTCTTCTCCAACACAGGCATGCCACCCCTATACTCATCCCTAGCAAGCCTGGTTTTATCCCCTTCCCCCTTCACATCCAGTTTAAAGCTCTCTCAATGAGGCCTGCTAACTCCTGAGCCAGAATCCTTTTCCTGCTTTGTGACAGGTGAGCCCCATCTGGCTCCAGCAGGCCTGGGGCCATGTAAACTGTCCCATGACTGAAAAACCCCAAATTCCACCACTGGCACCAGCCTCAGAGCCACAAGTTGACACACAAATTGGAAAACTGAGTTGTTTCTAATTACCTATGAATCTTCCCTGAACAGATTTTCAATGTAATCCAGAATTTAAATTATTGCACTGGAATGCTAAAAAGATGAGATAAAGTTTGTCTCTGGCTCACAGGCCTCCTCAGGTGATCTTGGATTTGTCACTTGGATCTGCATTCGGAAGCACATAAACACTCCCGCATCCGCTATGAAGAAGTAAGGTGCTTAATTCAAGCTTCTGGTTTAGATTCTTGGACCATAAGTCTTATTTTTTGCTTATCATCCCTCAGCTAGTTTTTGGAGGTTTCTGAGGTGTTTAAGGGCATCTGTACTATTCCATTCTCTTCTGTTGTATTTTCTTAAATACTTTCTTTTACATTTAGCTCTCATAACTGAAGTCAAAGGCTATTTTGATTAGTGGAAATATTGAGTTTAGTGGTTGTCATTAATTTCTCAGTGTTAGCTGATATAAATGTAGTTCTTTTACTCTCAGTTGTTCTCTGTCTTTAGCACAGCTTCCTTCTTCACAGTAGTGCTCTCTGGCAAAGTATGCTGACAATCACATAGTGCCATGTTGCTGCAGTGGGATATCATGTGCCCCACGCTTAAATGAAAACAGAGTCTCACAGGGCTGTGCACTGCACCTGTTGTAGAAGGTAAAAGGGTTATTACTGTAATGATTTTTAGAGAGAATCAGGGTCCCCAGAATTACTTATTTGTACGAGTAAGGGTTATATTTTTAAAATTAATTTTATTTAAAGTTTTTTACCTCAATCAGGAATTAAAGATTTAAATAAGAAATTCTGCAGCCTGCTCCATGACAAAGATCACCTCCGCATGGTTTGTAATACTATGACTCTGGGACCCTAAAATCAGGGTGTATTAGCATAGGTCCCCTAAATTAGAAAAGGGAGTTAATGGAATACCTTCTCTGGAGGTTGCAGATGTGAAGTGTAGCAAAGACTGATAGAGGCCCAAGCCACATCATAAGGGGGGGTCGGTTTGGGAGATTTTAGTTACTAAACTATGCCAAATATTTACTAATCCAGGTACCGACTTTAATTTCTGAAATGTTCATAACTTCACCAACTAAGATGAATTTGCATGAAGTTGGCAAAAGTTAACCCTTGCCAATTGCAAATACTTGTTCTGTAGTGCACAGGCAGTAAAACTTTCCAAAGACATGATCTGTACAATTTTACAAAAATGTACAAAATGCGTATTTTGCCCTCAGTAGTATCTGAACTAATTTAGGTGAGTGTGTAGGTGAATATAAAGTAATGCTTACATAAAAAGCTTTATGGCTTTAGTAACATGCTTTAACAAACCTTTATGGTGCTGGCTACAACTTCCACAGTAATCTTCCCATTTATGTAAAAAACCAATGCTCTTATCTGGTTATAGCTCTAATTTCTCTTTAACATGAGTCCTGAAGGATTACAGGAAATGGTTTATTTTCAGTGGTTTTGGAGCAAGGGGCTCGATTAAAAAAAACAGGTTGAAAACTCCATAAAAGTCTGACTTGTCCTAACTCTGAGGTTTCTTTGTACCTGAAAGAACAAAGAGGTTGCCCTCTTTATTAAACTCATTCTAGGACAACTGAAGAATACAAATAATAAATAAACTACAATTAATAATTTGGCTAATCAGAGACAAGGTAATAAATTTGGGACCCTATTCACTCTTTTTGTCAGAAATCACAGAATCACAGAATGGTTGGCGTTGGAAGAGATCTCTGGAGATCGTCTAGTCGAATCCCCCTGCTAAAGCAGGTTCACCTAGAGCAGGTTGCACAGGATTGCATCCAGGAGGGTTTTGAATATCTCCAGAGAAGGAGACTCTACAACATCTCTGGGCAGCCTTTTCCAGTGCTCTGTCACCCTCAAAGTAAAGAAGTTTTTCCTTATATTCTGATGGAACTTCCTGTGTTTCAGTTTGTGCTCATTGCCCATTATCCTGTCACTGGGCACCACTGAAAAGAGCCTGGCCCCATCCTTCTGACACCCATCCTTAAGATAAGGGGATAAGATCTCCTCTCATTCTCCTCTTCTCCAGGCTAAACAGTCGCAGCTCTCTCAGCCTTTCCTCATAAGAGAGATGCTCCAGTCCCCTAATCATCTTTGTAGCTCTTCACTGGACTCTCTCCAGTAGTTTGTGTAAAATTACGAATAACCAAGGAAGGAACACATTACATAAAATGAACTCCTTGCAAATAGAGACAATTAAGTAATTAATTGCAATGCCTGGTTTAACCAGCTGTAGTTTCATTGGTCTTGGGTGACATACATTTCTAAACCACACTCATGGGCAAATTATACAGCGAAAAACATATACATATTTGGAATAAGTATTTTTTAAAGAAAAAGAGAGAGAGAGAGGGAGACAATTCCTTAAGAGAAAATGTCATTATGTGATTTCACAAATAGCAAAAAACGTCACTTCTTCACTAAGCTGTTTAATGTTATTTTTGTTTTTCTACTTCAGCTGATTGTTCTCCTTCCTAGATCTTCCTGGTTTCCCCTGCTTAAAAGAATAAACTGAAGAAAGTAAAAGCAAAAATGAGGAGGAAGAAGACAAAGACAAAAATGTACAATGTTTGAAATGCTTCTTTCATTTGACTCTGTGTCTAACGTCATTCCAGGAAACACTGGCTGAGTATGTAAATGACTGAGAGGGAGGAGGAAAGGTAAGAGGACATTTTACCATTCTCCCAGTGTGTTTTTTCCCCAGCCTTCTCCCATAGAGAGGTGGTTTGCCTCAAGGAACATCTCTGGCCGTACTCAGGCTGTGGTTTCACAGCCACCTCTCTCCAGAGTCAGCCTGGCTCCCGAAAAGGGCTGCCCCTTTGGTCCCTACCATTTTTCCAGTGCCACTGTTTTTGCAAGGCTGGTTGCTAGCCAGAGACGTTACCTGATCCATCTCACTATGCAACTGCAACAACATGTCATGCAAGGGAGGGAAAGGGGCAGAATCAACTTTTTGATTATCAATCCAGACTTTTTCTGGATTAAAGTGCCTCTTTGCCCACACTCACAGTGCAAGCCAAGACTACAGAATCAGTCCTTTGGTGTTTCACAACTAGAAATTTCCTTCCCAACAGAAATTTACCTTTTTTTCTAATGAACTTGTAAATTACTTGTATATTGTCATGTCTTTTCTACAGCTGTGAATACTGAAGCAGTTCAAGAGAGATGCCTTAAGCTAACCTGACAGGCAGTGGCAAAGAAAAAGTAATAATTCAAAGGTTCTTGTTTTTCAGATCCCTCCTAATTCACTAGATCATGTTACCTTCAAGAGTTCTTTGGTCTGTCTCAGCATTAGGAATGATACTGTAGATTTTTTTAAATGTGATCTCACTAAAACCAATATGCTACCATACAGCTTTAACGATGCACTTCACAATGAATAAGGAGCTTTTTAGGACTACTTAAGGTTATATTTTTTTCATTAAACATCATATTTAGAGAATTATGTTCAAGCAAATTTTTGTCAAAGAAAAGTGTAAATGTGAAATTTTCAGCATTGCAGCCTTCATTTTTGTGTGGGTGTATACAATAAGAAGCACTCGTTTTTCTATTTAAAATAGATTGTTAAACAAAACATATGATAATAATGCTAATTAAGATGAAGCCTTGTGTCTGTGCTTACCCACTTTTGGTGTTTGCTTTTTTTCACATCATTTTTTCTCCCCCTCATTGACATTCAAGATTAAAGCAAACATTCTTTACCTAAATCTGTGACCAAGTGTGGGCAATAATCTAGCCTTTTTGAAAGGATAATCATAGTCTTATTCACCAAACAAATTCTCCCTGCAGATTACAAAGACAAACACCAGGGCTGAAATCAACTTTTGCAACCTATGCCATCAAAGGCACCTTATTTTTTTCAGAAAGCAAAGGATCGTATTTGGTTATTGACATCTATAACTTAGATATAATTAGCATATGAGGAGCTATAAGGAGCTTTCTGTGCTGATTTATTACTCTTCTGAAGTCACGTAGAAGTAATATCTGAATCATGTCTACTGTGTAATTGGCAACATCACTCTGCATAACCTCATCTCTCCGTCTTTCTCCATAATGCCAGTGTCATAGGCACTGTCTGCAAAAATATAAAATAAGATTTGTGTGTGTCCTCATAGAATAGACCTTATTTTCTGCTGCTTCTTTGGTTTAACAGCTAAAATTTGTGGAAGAAATCAATTTAGATTCATTGTTTCCCAATAATTCTCCCCCCCCCCAAAAAAAAAAAAAAGAAAAATCATTAAAATGAAATAAAAAATCTAGTTAATTTTTGAAATAAAGTATTTAATTTCTAATTAAGGGGCGGGGGGGGGGAATCAAGCTGGTATAAGGGAATTAACTTGGAGCCTACATTTTGGTAGTTATGCCAACCTAGGCAAGAACCTTCAGTTGCTGTTCCACTACCTTGCTTGTGTGCCTGCACAGTGAACTGGATCAGGGAAAAAATCTGGCTGGAAAATAAACATTTAAATCAATACTCCACATCATGCCGTCTGCCTGAGAACAGAGGTGACTCAGAGTTTTCCAACTTTCAGAAGGGTGTCCTAGACTACAAGGTTACACAATCAAGTTCATTTCCTCTGGTAGAAAAAGACTGTAATTGCGCAGCATAAAACAGAACTGGAACAACTAAGAGAGTCCCAGTATATCTGTGTGCACCCATTAGATGTTAAATCTGCATTGGCCAAGTTATCTGAGCCAACTAGAGAAGCACGAGAGAGAGTAACTATAGGTGTGAAAATACTTTATTGGAAAATAATATGAAATTTCATATTACTCCTTCTCCTTGTGTCAGTTAAGAGCAGTTTATGCCTTTATACATACCCAACATAGAACCTCGGTTACAGTGGATTAAGGCTCTATGAATACTACAGTGGTCTGTGAATAAAACATGTTGATAGGCTTTTACAACCTTCCTCTAAAAATGAGAGAAATCTCTTTCTGCAACCTTGTGATGTAGGTGTGATAAAGCTTTTGACCTTTTGTGCTTTTCAGTATAAGGATTCCTACACCTTCCTTTGTATTTTCCAGTGTAATGAAGAATTTTTTTCTGAAAATCACAGAAATATACGTTAAATGCTAATAGTCTGTATGATGTTTTACATAAACAACCTAGCCCAAATCAATTTTTCCCAGATCCTTTAATTCACACATTTCAGATGCTAAAAATATCCTGTCAACCTTGAATGCAAAGCTGTCAAACTAGATATGTAAGAACCACCGATTAAAAAAATGTTCTGAGTTTGTTTGAAAAGCAACATTGAGATCCATTGTGAGTCAGTTTTGGCTTCTTTTTTTAAAAAAGGAGTAAGATTTTATTTCAAATAAGAATGAATGAATGAATGAATGAATGTTACATACACCGTAAATCACAAAAACTGTTGTGTTACAGACACAGTCTCATTTCACTCTCACGTCCACATGAATCTCAAGCCATTGGAGTCACTTCAACTTTTAGTGCTTTAATAGAAAGCAGTTTTTTGTTCCACAATGAGACTCATTTCTCATTTCCTTTTTGAGGGGTTAACTCCTGTACTATGGGACACTCATTTATTTGGCAAGTACAAAGAGCAAGAAAAAGGAGTTGGGTCCACGGCTTGCAAGTTTCTGGCTCTAAGTCTCTCTGCAGTTTGCATAATGTGCAAAGAACATGGCAACCTCTCCTTGCATCACAAGTTCAGAAGGAATGTGGTGCTGTGACAGGAGGGAGATTAGTAGATATGTTTATTGTATAAAAATGCTTAGAGCTGTCCTCCTTGATACTGGTGCCTGAATAGTAGACACTCCAGCTAACCATGTTTGTTCTGAGGCCACAGAGTAGGTGGAATTGGACGTGGAATGAAAATAACTGTACCTTCTATACAAGGAGAAACATGAAGCAAACTTTTAAGCCAGGGTGCTTACAATTTAGCCATTAGTGGTTGTTGCATTTTTTAATATAAATTTTATGGTGTCAACTGGTTCTGTAAATTAGCAAAATATTTTATCTCACTGAATCAACAATGAAAGATTTTTTTTTTTTTTCTCTTTGAAGCACAACAAATACCTTACATTTTAAAACAGGGTTTACATACGAAAATACCACACATGGTTTTGGGAACTTTAATATTTTCTTTAAAATGTTGGTTTGAAAAATATCTTTAGCAATGTACTGCTATAACCAGGGAAATGAAAGGTGGAGATGATCTTCACTGAAGAGTATTTTCCACTGGGGACTCCACTGGCATTCAGTTGTCTCATTTAATTATCACTTTCCTGATTCAACCATTATTCATGAGCTTCCTTGTGTTCTTAAAAAGCTCTGAGCTGTGCTTGCCAATGTTATGGCATATTATGAAGCACAGTTATGCAGCAAGAGGGAGGGGGTGATAATGCATTGGTCTATACTGCTGGCATGTTTTCTCTTTGAACTCCTCAGCTGCCAGCAGAATGCAGAGTTCTTTATTCAAAATCTACTGCTGTTTTTTAAGCATTGTGCTAGTATTACAATCCTTTGCTTTGCTTCAGTAAAATAAAGCAATACAGAAGCAGTATGAATCATTTGCATGAAGTTTACACTAGTTTCCATTTGACTGCATTTCTCTTTTGTAGCAGTGGTGAAAGAAATGCACGGAGAGAAAAGTTCCTAACAGATGCAGGCAGAATACACCCGTGTAGGTTTGAGATGAATTTTAATTGGCGTCAGTTTTATCCATACGTGAAGCTGGAGTATACTCATTTCCATTCTTCGTGCCCTCTCTGCCTAATTTAAATGTTTCGATTTTTAGCTGAATTCTACACTGCTAATTTAACTAAGTTTGGATTTTTACTAAAAATGCTTATGTCCAAGGTAGTCAGGATAAAGATAAGGATCAAAAGGCTAAATTAAAAATAGCTGTTCTCCTAAATGTGCCTCAAATCATGTCATAGCTAATTTAAGGGGGGGTGGAGCAACCAAAATTGTATAATTTCTGTTCTAAACCACTGAATTTAGTTTATAATAGCAATAATCCTAAGGAAATAAGTCATTAATGAAGTTAACAGCCAGTTTGCTAGAGTGTTATCTGCCCTTGGCTTCACCCTAGGCCATTAAGTCAAAACCCATAACTTTTTAATAAAGATTATTTTTTTTTATTTTTTTTAAATTATTGCTTAAATACTTAATTGACACTTTATAAGCACATATATAAAATTCAGAATACAGTTAAGGTGGAATATTTATCTACTGAGAGTACAGAAGCTCTGCTAATGCTTTTCATTTTCAGATGTGGGAAGCAAAAACTGGAAAAAAGCTCAGCACGTTTCTTAGCTGTCTTGCATCAAATATATATGAGAGTAAAAGCTGAGTCTCCCAAATTTATGCTAGGGTGAAAGGAAATACGGACCAACACTTTCTACACAGCCTGGTTGAAACACTTATTATTCCAATTCCTCTTTCAAGCATGCAGATTCTTTTGGTTTAAATGAAACTATGAGGCAGTTTGAAACGAGATGTAGTTCAAATAAATTCAGCAGAGTTGCCTTTACCTCAGTGGCAAACAAGTTTGAATTTGGCAGTGAATTATACACTAACTGAATATTTACAAAATTCTCAAATCTTTACTTAGTCAACCCTTTCATCAGTTTCAGTGGGAACAGTAATATTACACAAGTGGGAGGTTGCTTGAATAAGCGTTATTTTCATATCCAAATACATTAACACGAGAATGAGCTATGAATGAATAAAACAGACCAGCGTCTATTCAGAACTACATCAGTGTAACTAAGAACAGAACTTGGCTCCCTGTGCTTGGCTGGGGCTGTAGTTGCTAAGACTAGTCTATGAATTGAAAAAGCTGCTGCAACCAGTATGTGCCAAGTGAGAAAGTGCTGGAGCTGTTGCACCTCCTTTGCTCCACAGACTGATGGACAAAACTACTTGCACAAAACCTATATCCCTCCGAGTGAGGACCATCATGACTGATTTCCTTGCTGTGTGGTCTATATCCTGTGCTGTAAAGCAGGATATTCAGCAAGTGACACTAAGAAAGCAAGACAACACTGAAAGGGGTAAGTTTTAAAGACAAAGCCCCGATAAATTGACACGGTGTGGGTTTAGTTTGGTGACAGTAGCTTAGATTTTTAACATGATGAGTAAAAGCTGTTAGGACAGCTTTAGAAAAGGACACAGTAAATTATTCACTGCTGGCAAATTTCAAATTAGTGTTGCATGTTTTGCCTCAAAATTATGCCTTAATTCAAACAAGTCCCTGTGGAAACCCTATGGAATTCACTGTAAGTAAGTGTAACAATCCTTCCTTGCTTTATACTTCATAAATATGTTTTTCTGCAGATTTTTTCATCACATCTACTGAATGCTGCTTCCATTCTTTTGTTCCTAATTTTTTAAGTGAAAAATTTTGATTTCTTGTACTTTATTTTTGATAGCTGTTAACTAGTCAAATGGCACTGATGCAGTAAAATCTTTTTTATTAGTGTTGTTTTGATTAATAGCTTCTGTTAATGTTTAAGGCAGTATCATGTGGCTTTAGGATCTATTTTATATTTGAAAGTTGATCTTTAGGATCAGCTTTTCTATTTTTTTTAAATTTTAAAACTAAAAATAGCACATCCAAAATTACTCTGTATGATAAAACAGTTTTTGTTTTCAGTATTCATTCGCTTTTTTTTTAATGTAGGACATGCAGTTGAATATAACCAGTACATGGCCTTATTTAAATTCAGGTTTGATATGTAAAAGAAGCCTTATCAAGTACACCAACCCCTCACTTTTTCTGTTTGCTATTTTTTCTTTGATCACACTTACAAGGTAATATAATGTATGGGTGGTACAGAAGAATTAGAGAAGAATTACCCAAGCAACAATTTCACAAATTGCAAGTACAAAGGTAAATAGAGGTCTTATTTCTAGATTTTACACAACAATCTTTCTGCCAGGCATTGCATTTTCTTTCACTGATCAGCTTAGGTCTTGTACACCTTTTCTTCCTAAACCACTACATTTTAATGATTATTCCTCAGTTTCACCAACAAATATTTATTTGCCTGGGACCTTAATTTAAAGTGTCATCAGAAGTGTCATCTGGGATGACAATTGCATAAACCCTCAGACCTCACTAAGGTAACAAAAGTGATACTTTTCTCTCATGTTGATAATTCACAGTTTTTCTCTTCCAAGTACCAGTACAGGTTTACTACTCACTTCACTTAACTGACTGCTTTGCTAGTGCCTATATAGCTTAACCATATCACACTGATAGTTTTCCTTTCATTCCATCTTATCAAATAACCACTGCTATTTGCAGATATTTCTCAGTGACATCACAATCTGACTCTGCAAACACTGCATACTAACTAAAAATTATGTTTCTACAGCATATATACAGAAAACTGCACCTCTTTAAATACACAGTATCACAGTATTTACTATATATTTAGCAAACTCTATTTTTCAGATCACATAGAATGACGTGTCTGGCAACATAACCAAAACTATGTATTTTGACTGTACAGAATTGGGGAGGGGAGTAGGGCAGGGAAGGTGGGGAGTGATATTAATATGATATAGCTACATAACCAAAACTATGTATTTTGTGATATTAATATGATATAGCTATATATATGTGATATATAAGTGATATTAATATGATATAGCTACATAACCAAAACTATGTATTTTGACTGTACAGAATTGGGGGGGGGGGGGGAGTAGGGCAGGGAAGGTGGGGAGTGATATTAATATGATATAGCTACAGACACAGAAAAATCAAAAATGCAGAATTAAGAAAATGCAGCTTTCACAGGAAACATTTTTTTTTATGGTCTTCATTGCTATAAAAATCAATTTCAAGTACCAGACCAGTCCCTAAGAAATCTTCAGCTCCTACATGTTTACCCTTGTTGTAGGAAGTCCTGTTGTGCCAGAAGAATACACAAGTCATTCCAGAGCTTTAGTCTCCTAGGTATCTGGGACCCAACTATAAAGACAAGCAAAGTATATCCTTGAACCTGATTAAAAATTCTATAGGAACCAGTGGAAGGTCTCCTCTGTTTGTGGTAGCTGTGCAGCTAGGGAAATGTCACAGCTTTCTAGCTATTTGGAGTTCCCTAATCATCAGCGGCTTCACACTGAGCTCTGTTTCAGGGCTGTAGTCAAGTCACAGGAAGTCATTCTTCTGGCAAAATTGGACGGAGTTTCCTAGACAAAAGGACATGACTGAAAGCTCTTTTAATTGATACTTCTTGGTCTGAGTGTAGCATCACCAGGAACCCAGGAGTACCCACACGCTGCACACAAACCAATGTTCACCTGAAGAACGTTGTTGCAGGACTGCCCGTAAGTAATCGTTTTCTTTTGCTGTCTCCAGATAGGACTCAGCTTTGGCCAATTTTGACCAGCTCGTTCCTTCCTAGCCAGGCTGGTGGCCATAATGTGGTGTAGGACAGGTAGAGCTGATCATCACGTATCTGCTGCCAGCACTTGCATCCTCCTCTGCTGGTTTACAGAAATTCTGTATAGAGCTGGAGGGAAACAAAATTGATCCTTGTGCAATGTAAGCTTATAAGTTAGGCATCAACTGACAGAGGTGCAGTTTTGCAGGCAAGACAAAGGTATGATCAATAGTTGTAAAATGCTGCACAAAAACCTAGCAGAATGAGAACAGATTTAGTGGAGCAAGAGTGCAATGTCCATGGACAAAACAATATTCATCAATGTTGACTTCAGAGCTTGCTCTGAAACCAAACTTTTTGAGACTGAAACTGAAACCTGGCCTTTGGCTTCCTCCTGCACAGGTATATTTGGGAATTAAAGATTTGATTCAGCACAGAAGCTGTTCCAAATATGCCACATGCAATGTGACTGGCCAGGAGGATGTACAGAAAGGAGTAGTTTATTTGTTTGCTTGTTTAGTATTGGTTCAATTACTGTATATTTGACAAAGGAAAAAGTGGCTTCTTCTTTAAATGACATGTCTGTTTCAATGGCATAATTCATAAGACAAATGAAGCAGGAAAAAAAATCTTTTCAATTTTTGTCTTTTTATTTTTTATTTTTGGAATTAAAAAAAAGTAAAGTAAACCTTATGGCTTCTACAGTTTCCAAGGAACATCGACACAATTCTCATTTGAATAATGTTTTCATTATCCCTTTGACTACTTAAAATGATCTGATTTTTTTTCTGTAATTTTGAAGTGGTTTGGCAGTGCTTGACATTATTTTCTTTTATTTCTTGATAATTGACTTTTTTTTATTATCTTCCCAATCAAAAAGAAACACTACGGCATTCCAAAAATGTCTACAATGTGTAACAGTTACCTAATCTACCTTAATAATATCCTACCAAAGTTTTCTAACATAATACGTTTTTCTTCTCCTAAAGACAAAGCTTTTTTAAAATTATTTTAACACGTACAAAGTCATACAAGCATAGCACTTGCACCTTCTAGCAAGCCTTTAGGAGTATAGAAATTATCATACTGTATCATATAATGGTCTAAGGCAATATTTATTTTCCAACAATGGTAAGCACTGTACTCTTTACATGCAAATAAATCAAAATCTCAACAGGTTATAGACTTCTTCAAGAGCTGAAAATCAAGTTTGAAGATCTTTTCCGAAACTTAACACTTATCAGCCTTCAGAAAAATCACTACTTCTACGGATTCCAAGCTTTTTGAGTCTGGTCAGAGTACTGTCACTGTTCAGGGTAGAAGGTACCTGTATAACATTTGTAAGTTCTCCTAAAACGCAAAAGGTTTACAAGAACCATTATGTAGCCTTCCACCCCCTCAGTATTCCCTCTCTCTGGTCTCATCACAGTAGTTGCGGCGTGCTGGGCAGAGTTACAAAAAAACATGTTATACAAAACATGATGTAATATAGAGTACCAAGTAGGGCTTCAAGGGATTATATAGTGCTTGTAAGGCTCTTTCTTAATTTTATTTATTTTTTTCTTTTGTGTTCCTGTGTCTATCAGTATTTACCTTCCCGCTTGCCCTCTATTCTGTTGTTCTTGTAAATAAGTAATTTTAACACAAAAGCTTAAGTATTATGTATAATATAGAGTAATATGTTCTCTGTCCCACTTAAGGTAGTTCTCTTAATTTTGTGTGGCTAAAACGGCAGTGTTTACAAATCAGCAAAGTTTTGGAAAGATAACAGGAGCATGAACATTACATTAATTTTACTTTGTTGTGGTAACAAGACAGTTATCTTTGTACTTTTCTGTTTCCATATAGATCTCTAACCTCGGGCTATAATCACTAATTTGTGAATACAGGGGTTTTAGCCTATCTTTTATTTCTTAGTTTTACTGTATTGAAAATTGAGTCCTGTTAGTCTGTCCCCCTGCTGTTCTTTCATGAACATTTTCCAAATGTTTCTGTTTCTACATTTTGTCTGTTAATTGAAATTATTATTGTGTTTTCATACTCCTTAATCACTGTACTTAATACCTCTTTGGACAGTCATCCCTTGCCCACCTGCCAAGAAAGTTAATGTGTTTTGACACATGAGCTATCTCCCTGTGATGCAGTGGCACCTCACCATGGGCCTGGGGGACCGGGATCTTATTCTTTGTGACTGGCACTAAAAGCAAAGACAGAGAGACACCTGCGGGTTTTTTTGCTGTGTCCTATTAGCAGCAGCAGTCTTGAAGCTGCTCATTCCGTTCAAGTCTTGCAATAATTGTAGGTGTTTGGAGACTTACTTTTCATTTGCACGCATGCCCCATTATAAATAGCGAAGTAGCGTTCCTTTAGAAATACCTCATTTCTTTCATGTCATGCTATTGTTTTCTTCCTGGAGAAAGAAATTTCACCCAGGAAAGTTCTGAGCAAGGGTGAAGTGGTATCATGAATAGGCAAAAATTGTTAGAATAATTTGTGCATATTACAGTTCAGTGTAGCTCTAGCCCAGCTAGCTGCTTTTTGCCATGTGCCTTCGCTCTGTTGGATACATTTTGCATGAGAGGTATTATGCAAAATATTGTGTTGCAGCCACCTCACAATAATAGCATGGAGTGCAGGACAGGCTGCTAAACTTGCCCATGCAGCAGAATAAACTTCTTACGCAGAGTTAGCTCTCTGCTATCACAGCTTGACTGTTGCCAGTACCCAAAATAATTCATTTAAAGCTAGCTCTGGCATCTTTATGCTACACTGTGTCCTAGTGGGCTTTTACATTTTCCTATTCTTAGGATTTAAGCTGAAGATACCAGTGGAGAACATTTGCAGTTTGTCAGGTGCAACTGGCCATCCTGGAAACCTGAGATTTAAAGGAATATTAGCTCCTTGGCCTTGCTTATTTGTGTTCAAACTGTGCCTTTATCCACCCATGAGCCAGCTATGGTGGAGGTACCAAGATATTTAATACCTGATATACTTAAGCATTGCCTGCTTTTATGCTGGAGTGACACACAGTAATATTAGCATGGGGTAGAATATGTGCCAAGAACTCGATTTTACACCAGAATTTATTAGTTTCAAATATGCCTTATGAGAACTTTTCTTTGCACATCTATCCACAAACAAGAGCCGTTCAGCGTTTTTGTATCACTGTTATCTAGAAGGTGTCTCCTGGATTCAGTCATAGTCATATCTTATCACACTGAGTATAACAAAAATAATTTTGGAATTAAAGCAGGCAATTTTATTAGCTAATTTATGTCTCATATAAATATTTATATATGCTACATAACTTACACAAGATGTATAAAACAAAAGGAACATTCAAAACAATGCCACTTTCTGTATTAGGTCAGCCAACATGGGAAGATTTTCTTAATATCGGAATTGTAGCTAAATAAGCATCCTGACACAGATTCTAATTCAGAAAAGCACATAACCACGTTTAATCTTAAGCATTTGCATTAGTACTTTCTCAGATCAAGACTTGCTAAATCTGCCTGCCTCATATCAGGAGTTGAGCTGAGGACATTTTTCCCCTCTTGGGATTGGCCTATGAACTGGAAAGGAAAATTAACTGCATGAAGTAAAGTGGCGCTAATAGCTTTACATGAGAAAGAGCTTTTTTTAATGAAAGGGGAGCATGGATAGTCACTTCTGCATTTGGAGACTGTTTTTGTTATCTGACGTAACTACCTTGTTTGCTTTCTGTTGGCCTGTAAACAGAGCATGCCAAAAATAGGGGTAAGCAATCTGTAGGCTCTTTTATTCTCTTTAAATATCTACTTTAACATAAAAAAAAAAAAAAAATCTGCTTTTTAGTACGTGTATTTTCAAAAGCCTCATTCTATTCCCATCTGCTTCAAAAACTAGGCCAACAATAGGCACTTTGAATATCCCTGGCCTTACTGTTTGGACTGTGTTTAAGCAAATTTTTTGCAACTATTTGAAAGTAAGTGTATTTTGGGATATCAATTTTAAAGGTAACTATGCTGAAAGCAATTTTAGTTTTCACCATAAGAACAGGAGGTAACCAACTGTATACACTCCTCAAAGTATTTGCAGTACATGCAATGTGAGCAGGTTGCACCTGTTCACGAGGGTTTTTTAACTGATTTTTTAGTAATACTTTACAAACATAGGAAAAAAAAAAAAACCCACAACTTTGTATATAGCTCTGGAATGTTGTCATGTGGTAGGTGCGTATTCCATGAAGGAAAAGATTCTTTCTGTATCAGGTCATTCTATAAATACCTTCGGTCCTGAAAGAAAGAAAGAACAAGTGTAAAAAAGTTAGAAGAAACTAAAAAGCCGCTTTAGAATAGAAGCCCTTAAGCATCCTTAACTGTAGCTGTTGCTATGAGCTACAGCTAAAGCTGCAGAGTGTAGAGGTAGACTCAATCTGCACGGGAGATTAGTCTAAACCAGAACCCAGATATGAATACCTCAAAAATCACAAGGACAAAGTATTGAAACCTAAACATTTATTGGTTTAGTGAAAATTTGAAAGAAATATGTCTTTTTTCAGTTCAAAACCACGGAATATGGCCATTTTAAACCAATAAGTCCAAACTAACTTTTTATCTCAAGCCTGTAATTTTTTTGCGGGTACTAATTTATTGTAACATAATAATAAATTACTGAATACTCAAGAGAAGGTTATAGATTACTTGCTGTCAGAGTGTTTCATCCTTCTTGTAAAGTCCAGGATGTTAGACCCTCTAAACTTTTCCAAATTTTTCTGTTTCATATTCAACAACCTGTGTTGAAATGAATACAAAATGTTACTGTTTCCTTTAATTTTACCTTTTTCAGAAGAGAATTACTAATATGTGTGTGCTTTTTGATCCTTCTCATAGTGAAGGACTGATTTTAAAAAATTATGTAAATAGCTACTTCATCAAAATGGACTGAACTAAACCCCATGATTTTCTAAATAGACATTATCTCAGAAATAGCAGTTACCAATTTTGCACAGAATGAAAAAAATCAATATTTTAAAATAAACTTTTTGACCTTCTTTGATTTTAGAATGTAAAACTGTGGTGCACAAATATGAATAGGAAAACTGGGATTTCACCAGAAAATGCATTTCCTGATAAATAAAATATCTGTATTCTGAGTTTTGCTTTTTTCCAGTGAAACAACATTAAAAATTTAAAAAATCAGACTGCTTCCATGAGGCAAAAATAATGTTCAGCTGGAAGGTCAGCATCCATTTAAAGTGGAAAATCTTTGGTTGCAATAGATCCTCACTTTTTAAACTACTGCATAAGAGTGATACACATTCGAAAAATCATCTTGTTCCTGACCTATAGTGCCTGGTGCTTCAGAGGCTGCTAGTAGAATTTGAAGCACGGATCTCTAGGTAGGTCTTCTGCCTCCTACTTCTTTCCTAGAACATTTTATTTTGTCCACATATTCCTTTCAAGTCTCATCATTCTCTCTCCTTCGCTGAAGCCCATTCTTGCTCTTGGGTTGCCTCGAAACAGCTTAGGAACGCCTGGCCCTGCCAAGGAAGGAGAATGTGGACGCAAATGTCGGAAGGTCATTGCCTCTCCGCAGCTTTTTTCTTCAGGAGGACTGTCACTGCTGCCTCCCCACTTCATCAACATTTGGATATGCTGCAGTTTCTCCAGAACAAGCACCAGGTTATTTGGGAGTAGGTACTACCATCAAACTTAGCTCTTTCCCTGTCTGAGTTTTATGACACAAACTATCATTTTAAGGTTTGTGGTGTTCTAGGGTTAATGCAGCTCTGACCAGCAATTATATCCTTACAGCCAGTCTTTTCAGTTCCTGACCATTTCAGGTGAACATCAGGGAGGGGTGGGGAGTGGGAGGGAATTCTCACCTAGTACCCATTCTTGTTCAAAGGTATATTTAAGTAAGACATTTTATACAATGATCCAGTGATTGACACTGTACCTAAAGCAGGGGTAAGTCACTATACAACTTCTGCCATCAGGGCAGGGAAGAATATATGGAATGAAATGAGGCTTCAGTAACACTTAAAAGAACAATGCATTTGTAAGGAAAAAATCTTTAAATGTATCAGCTATGCAAATTTTATAATAAACTTGCAGTATTATAGCAAACATCAGTTTTTAAATGCCATGAAGTATTTACAGGAGTTGAGGTTCCTTCTTTGTGACTAGGGATTGCTTTTCATCTAACAAAACAGAGGAAATAATCAAGTACAGTTTTTCATTTTGATTTTTTCAAGTTTCTGGTTACCCTGTCATGCATAATGCATTACATTCTTAGCTTCTAAAACTAAATTGGCATAATAAAAGATTTTCAATTACTGAATATTGTTTTTGATTGTGTCAGGATTTTCTAGGGCTGCTTTTAAAACAATTTTACTGGTTTGGAAAAAATACACAGTTCTTGAATTAAATAATATTCTGTGAAAACAGTTTGAAACTTCATGATGGTTACAAGCCTTTATAGAAGATAAACACGGTATAGTGTATGTTCATGCTTTCAGATTGCAGGCATAAAGAAATGGGAAAGAATTTAGAAAGTTAATCTGAAGTAAAGAATCTATGGGAGAAGTTCAGATTCCTGAGTCTGTCAATAACTCCATGCAGAAGTCATAAAATGAAAATTTAGAAAGTCTTTCTCATGACTTACACAAAGTTAGGAATGTCTGGCAATGAGACCATATCTGCTGGAGACAGATGAGAGAAAGAAAACTGTGACCAATCTTGCTTCTATTGAATCTAAGAAATAAATTTTGGCTATGGGATGCATCTGGCTTCCTTTCATGCCAACAGAAATTAGCCATTGATATCCAGGCGAATGAAATGGGACCTGCTGACACAGTTTGTTTTGACTATTTTCTACTCAGTAATTTTTAATGAAGCAACTAAATTGGGCATAACTTGCTACAGCTCTAATGAATATATTGCAAATGATGAAAATGATAAAACAATGTGGCCTTAAATATTGTCTTAGAAGATTTGTCGTCCAAAGAGCCTTGGGAAAGGTGCTAACCCAAGTGAGTATTCTGAAAGGCAATTTCTCATTGTTCAGTCTGCAGTGAAAATATATTAGCAATGATATTTTTTCTGTAAAATATTTGTTTACATTTTGAAGTAAAACAACTTATTTATTGTATTTTAACTCTTTTTGCCTGGCTTTTTCTAAACTTCCTCTGAAGCACTCATCTAAAATGAGAAATCCCATTAAAGGCCCTTTGAAACCTAGGATAACTACCATCTTACAACAATGGTGGGCTTAATTGTACCACTCAGTTTATTTAACTCCTAAAAATATGTGTTCAGTTTTTACATACACTATAAATTCCTGTATGACCTTAGATCATGTGGCTTTCCTGTGTGTTGTTTACCTGCTTCAACATATAATGGTTTCAAGCAGCCATGCATTTTGTAATGAAGTATTTATAATTTGCCTAGTGCTCACTGAAGTCCACATATGTTTATTGTATGTATCATTTTATTGCCACCATTACTAGTGTTTAGCAGACAATATCTCACCCTAAGTATTAGAATAAATTACAAATTTAACAGCTTGCTCCAGCTAGTGAAGAAGTGAGCTCAGACATCATTATACATAGACTATATTGGACCAAGACAGATGAATAAACTAAAAGTCTACAAGAACTTCTGAAAACAGATAAATGAAAATTGCCACTCCATATGGTAGAGAGAAAAGTACATGAAATTCAGGGCTCAAATTATTTGGGTTTTTTAGACTAAAAAAAAAGTTTGTAAAGAAAATAAAAATGAAATTAAGAGAAAACAGTGGCATTTTGGTTTCTTCTCTATTGTCAAAAGCACCATATAAATTCCAAACAAAGGTGCACCAGTACTTAGCGCAATAGTGTAAGCTATTCTGAATGCACCACTTAGCAAGCAGACAGCTTGTTATTTACCTATCAAAGGTTTGACTGGTGTTAAGATGCAGCTTTAAAACAATTAAATCTAAAAATCATATTGGCATACACAAGAACAACAAGACTCAGAATATGAAAAAAGAGTCATTGTCTCCTCTTAAAATTCACCTAGCTTTTGCTCCTGCTGCTAGGTGGACATCCAGGAGAAAAAAAACTCTCTTTGTTGCAATACACCCAGTACGAAGTAGATGGAATCTCTGCTCTTTCTCCCAGTTGCTTTTCTAAAGCCACAAGCACTAGTCAGGAGCTAATTAATCCTTCACCCAAATTCCAAATTAGATATTAGGTAAATTATACCTATTAGAAATATGAGATGAAAACCCCATGCTTTCTCACTTGCTTTGCAAAGTGATGGGTGAGAACTATTTTATTGCAATTACCTCAGAAATTTTTGAGCATGATGAACAGGTTGAAGAGATGGCTGACGGGAAAATGCAAAAAAGAGACTCCTAGAGACAAACCTGTCTGCTGACAACCACATCTGCTGAAATCTCAATTATAAAGAAAATATGCCACTGTAAATTCCTCGTCTTGTGAAGTGAAAAGCTGGATAGCATGTAACTGATATTGGAAGATATGCTGATACAAGTGGAGTAAAAAATAAGGAATTGGTAAGAGTTTCTGAATGGGATGCGAAGAAAATGTCCTAAATGAGTATTAACAACTTTGCACGCCGTATACAAATCACATAAATACAATGGTCAAGGATATAAAAACCAACTAATATCTTAGGAATTCAGCATGATTTTTTTATTTTTAACTGACTCTGTCTTCACCACAGCGAATGCAGTTAAAATTCACCACAATCAGGTAAATCTAAACATTTTCAATATTGGCAGAGCTGATTCTTCATGTCTTTCTCAGTTTCAGTTCAAACAGATGTTTTGAAAAAGGCTAACCACAAAAACAGCTTCCTGTAAACCTGGCACCGTGTTCCCCAGGAGTAAACCTTTGCCAGTTCGCACGGAGAGTGGAAACTTCACTTTGTCTCTTTCCTATGATTCTTAACTTCTTCAGAGCAAAAGAGATCATACCTATGGTCTGTTGCATAACAGACCTAATAGAACTTCACCAGATAATTCATGTAGGAAAGAATAAATCTACTTTGTCAGGTCCATATTTACCTTAAAAGTATCTCTTTTCAAAATATATCCCATTTTGATTTATGAGGTCAATATGAATAATTTTGTATGGATACACTTCAGTTAAGTCAGGGTTTTCCTTTTTCGTTTTAGGCTTGGAGTTAGGATCTGTGATCCTTGGTACCAGGGAATTATTTCCAAGATGACCCACTGAGATGCCTTGTGGTTGTGTACCACGATTTACCATACAGGGAAAAAAATAACACCGAGATCCTGCAGTCGTTTTTTTTCATAGGCAAAACATCAGCTAATTCAGAGGGGGAGTTACAAGTCAGGAAAAATCCTGCTGCCCGCGGAACAAACCCGTTTCTGCAAAACCGTCTGCTAGTCTCATACAGGGAAAACAAACTGCTTTCGACGTCCAGATTCGTTCTTTAATGAGAAAATGACTCACCACCAAACTTTCCCATTTTTGTCGGAAAATGCAGTTCCCCGGTGACAATCACAGCGGGGTGAGCGCTGTAATCTCCCTCCCCAGAGACACACCCTCCCCCCCCCCCCACCCCGCAAAAAAAAAAAAAAATATGACGGCACACGAGGGGATTTTCTGCGCCCGTTACCTTCTCCACAAGCTCCAGAGCTCTGCAGACAAGACCCATTTCTGTACCACCACACCCAGCCTCGGCTGTCGGGCGGGTCCCGCCAGCAGCCCGGCGCTCCCAAGAGGAGCAAAAGTTGCCGGGAAGAGCCGGCGCGGGGCGGCGCGGAGCCCCGCGGAGCCGCGCGCCCCCTGCGCGGCCGGGGCCGGGGCCGGGGCCGGGGCCGGGGCCGGGGCGGCGGCGGGCGGTGCCGCCCGCGGCCGCGGTGCCGGGCGGGCGGGCGGCGATTGGCGGCGGCGCTGACAGCGGGCGGGGCCGTGCCGGCGGCGCCGCCCGCCCCCCGCTATAAGCCTCTTTGCCGCTTTCTCCCTGGGTCTCACTCCCGCTCCGCGCGTCCCCGTGGCTGCGCAGTGGAAATCCGCACCGGGGAGCTGCTGAGGGGCGCCGGTGTCATGTGAAAGCGCACATGCTCTGCCATCCACGCAGGCCCCCCCTCTCTTCTTCCTCCGCGGTTTTTCCTGTTTTTGCTAACGTAACTCCTTTCCTTCCCCCTCCTCTGCTTCGCCACTAGCCACCCGCCGCCGCTCCGCGGCCCAGGCGACCCCCGCAGGCGCTCCGCGGCGGGCGGGCGGGCGCGGGGCGGCCGCCAGGGGGGAGCACGCCCGGCGGCGGGCAGCCCGCGGAGCCGCGCCCCGCGGAGCCGCCTCGGAGGTATGGTTTTCCCGGCGGAGCAGAGCTGCGGCGGCTGCCGCCTCCGCGGGTGCTGAGACCGGATTTTTGTGGTGCGGTTCTCGGGCTCCCAGCTTCATGACTGCGCGGAGCGGGGAGCCAACACCATGCGAGGTAAGCGGGCCGGGGGGCGGCTCTTTTCTGGGAAAGCTGCTGGGGAAGGGGCCGGGGAGGAGGTTTCGTGCCGGCAGAGAGGGTCCGGGGGAGAAAGTTGATGGGTCGCGCCCGCCCGCCGGCGTGGCTGCTGGCGGCGTGTTCCCCGCACCCACGGGGGGCCGGGGGCCAGCCCGAAGTGCCTTCCGCGGCGGGAGGGTGTGGGGACACCCCGGACGTACCTGTGCGAGAAAGCCCGGCGTCGCCCTGGGCCGCAGCGGGCAGGGTGAGAGGGAAGGGGCAAGTGGTTGGCGGTGTCTGTGTCGTCAAGTCCCCACCCGCAACTGCCCACGGGGCGCGCTCGCCCTCGGCAGGTGGCCCGTACCACAGGATCCGCCTGCCTCTTGGTCCCGGGTCGCTGCCAGCACGGGGAGGGGCTCCCTCTTCCCTCCCCAAAAGTTGTTCTCAGGACTTTTTCGCCGGCTTCGCCCTGTTCCCCAGCCGGCATGTCGCCTGGGGGGCCCCCTTCCCCGGGGGCTGCTAATGGGGCGGGAAGGGTTGCGCTGCCCGGGACCCGCCTCCGCGTAGGTCTCTTCCGCGGCCCCCCGAGCCAGTGCCCTCTGCGCAGCCTTGTCTTGGAGGGCAGCCAGAGCCTCCCCCGGGGCTTGCAGCCCCACCCGGTGAGGGTCCCGCAGGAGAGCACAGAGCATCCCCACCGACGTGACGCCCCCAGGCATGAAGAGCTGCCGGGGTGCTTGTCCTGAGGGTGCCGCTGGGGCTGGAGAGGGACTTCGTGCTGTGGCTGGCACGCCGGACACCTATGTAGGTGCCGAGGGGTGCGGGAGACGTGGGAACGCGTCGTCTCCACGTGTCCCAGGGCCCAGACTCCGCTGGGCCCCTTCCCCGGGCCGGGCGAGCACTGGCACTGGGACGAGAACAGCCCCCGCCAGCCCCGGGCACCCGCGGGGGTTGCGCACCTCCTCCGCCCCCCGTCTTCCACGCTTCCCTTTATCGCCCAGTTCTTCAGCCCAGTTGCTTGCCTCACCCCATGGCGTGGTAAAGGGGCAAAAACTAGTCTTTCCCGGGGTATAGGGACGGCGGAGAAGGGCTTACAAGGAGCTGAACGTGCTCAGGGTTGACAGCGACATTGCGTGCAGATTTCTTGGGTCTCGGATTTGCTTTGATGGATGGGGACGCACACGCTAGAAACAACTTTTAGCTGGGATTTTCTCTTGTGGGATATCAGCTCCTGTAGCTGCGTGCGTTAACAGCGCTAACAAGTCACGCGTGTGTGTAATTTTCTTTAAAGGAATTGTAACTTTGACATTTGCGCAGAGAAACGAAAAACCCTCTTTCTCCCTACGGTCTTACAAGACAGGGTGTTCGTTTTGGGGCATCTGGCAAGAACTTGCTAAACAGTATTTGTCTTTCATAAGAGCAACAGGAAACGGAGAGAAAACTCTCAATTCTGTAAAGCGGCCGCTGTTGCAGGTTTGCTTTTTTTTCTGTTGGTCCGTCCGTCAGTCCCCCGTCCCACCCAGCCTTGAGCGGCTCCAGTGCGAGCAGAGCCGCTCAGTGGCTCGGGGGTTATTTTCGAAAGGTGCCCGTCAGTGCCTCCTGGGCAGGAGCCCCTTCTCCCCTTTTCCGTGCAGTTTGTCCACCCGAGCCGCAGCCGCCGACGCTTCTCCTCCCCCGCCTCGGGGCGGCCGGCGCTCCCGCGGAGCGCAGGGGCCCCCCTTGACACGCAGGAAGCGAAAGGTCGTCCCCCTCCTCTGACCCGTCCCTTGAAAACAAGGTTGGGGCGGCCGAGAGGTCCTGGGCAGGGAGAGGGTGGCGAATCTCTCTGGGCATCGCTTGCGGGGTGCGCCCCTGCCCCGCAGCTGCCTCTGCCGCCCCGTAAGCTGTGCTCTCAGCTGCTGTCCGTCAAGAGGTGCTGCTCTGCCCCTGGAATAGCAAGTTTATGTTTGCATTATGTTAAGGCTTGCTCAATAGGGAAATTGGGGGGGGGGGGGGGGGGGGGGCGGGAAGGCGCTGGAATGGAGGGAGGAGAAAAACAACAAACAGGCAACTTTCATCTGTGTGCAAAACTCATGTGCAAGTGGTTGCTGAACTGATGCTTTGTGTCAGGTGCACGTCGAGACGAGAGCAGTGCTTTACACCCCCTCAAATAAACAAGAACATTGTACGCTGGTAGAGCATCTGTCCATTGCATTTATGGCTTTCCTAATAAAGGAAATAAATGTATATCACAATTAAGAAATTGTGAGCTTCCATGAATTAATGATTTTAGACAGCTGTAAGCCTTCTTGTGAAGGTATAGTTGTTTTCAGCTATGTTATATTCACTGTTGGGTTTGAAGGAAGAAGCTCTCTTGTATGTGTGAGCTCTTCCCCCAAACTTTCCCAGCTGAGCTGTGATCCTTCCAAGCTGCAGTTGGTGCACTTAGCCCAACGTGCTTGGGATGTGCAGGGGTTACTGTGGTTGCTTACCTGCTCCACATTAGATATAGAAAGCGCTTCTGAAGATACCCAGCCTGTGTAACTGCCCGCTGCATCCCAAAGCACTGGGCAGTCACAGGGGCTGTCAGTCATCCCATGCCATGGAAGCACAGCTACCTTTGGGGCACACCTCTGCTCTCGTGCCACTATGTTATAGTCATTGGTTGTGTCCTATCCAAAATAATAATTCCCTGTACTTCAAATCTTGCTTTAAATCCCTTTGAGGATACATAGCCATGCTGACTTACAGCGGAACAATATTCTGGTACAGGAGGCTGAGTGCTTGTGCTTTTGGTGATCTCATTGTCATGGTAGGTCCAGGTATTTCCCTCTAAACTGGAAATGGAAGTTTTGGAAGTTGATGACTTTTAGACGTATATTTTATAGATGCAAACATAGGTATAAGAGAATTAAATCTACAATGAGCGTTCATCAGAGTCTTCCTTCCTTCCACCTGTCCCACTCCTGCCAACATCCTGTGAGGGTGTTAAGAACATAGAGAGTGTACATAAGTATATTCTTTTAGAAGAAGGGAACTGAAAATGCACTGAAATTATTGTGCTGCTTAACTAAAAAGAAAATAAACCTTACATGTTTTTATCTTGTAATTTAATTTTTGTTAAACTGATTTGTAAAGTTTAAAACTGTTACAAGTTAGTGAATTCCATATATAATGCAGTTGATATGCAAACATAAACAAATTACCAAGTGGCAAAAAAACGATGTCAAATCACCTGATTTTACTCTGGGCATGTCCTACCTGTACATGCAAAAACCAAGTTTGTGATCACAATTATTTGAGTTGTGAAAGTGACATTAAAGCAGTCATACATTGTACCCCTTTTATTGAAAAAGTAATATCTAAGCTTTCAGTTGGGAATCCTACTAAAAAGCTTTGTCTTTTATGTTTTAAAGAAAAGGAACTCCGTGAAACCCTGAAGCCAAGGTATTTCAGCAAGTTTTGTTGGTGTCAGGACAGAGCAAGGATATGTATTCCATAATGATACATAGTTATTCTGTTTTCTTAGTATCACTGAAATATTTGTAACCAATTAAGAAAGTGCGAATCAAACAAATCCTATCTGCAGGATTGCTGAAAGTGCTTATTAAGTAACATATACAAATAGTCTGGATAACTGAGAAAGTTCTCCTTAATTTAATAGATGAGTGCGGGGAATCTTTATATGCTCATTAAAGCAAAGGAAACTTATTTCACAAGTTATTCCAGGAAAAATAAATATGACTAGATGTAGAATATGTAACATTAATAGCCTGAAATACGTCAATGAACACATTGACTATTTAAAACAAAGGTGGTAAGAGAGAAGCAATACTGATTCTGATGGACTTAGGACCCTACCCCACCACAGCAAAACCTATTTGTCATCACAGTGTGGTGCATCCCACTACTGCTTACCAGAGTAATGTTATCTGACTTCATTGAGACTCCTTAATATGTGATGGAACACAATTTTCTGGTGTTAGGCCGTTGCAGGTCAAATTTTAACAAATGTCAGTAAATGCTTAGAAAATCATGAGTCAGTAATAAACTGTTACTGTGTTACATAATAAAAAATACAAATGTGTATAGTTAATATAGAGTGACACCTCTCTAGAATGAACAAAAATCAAACCTGAAGCATGAGAGCCTATTTGTGCTTCTGCAGTACTTTTACATTGACTTGCACCATATTTACATTCCAAAGGGTATCTTGCATTTATCTTTAATTGCTGTATTATGCCCCATTGTTAGGGGCGGGAGGGCAGTACATAATGAAAGTTCATCAATAGAAAACTATCTGTTTAATATCATTAGAATTTTTACCATAGAAAAGATATATTTTTTTCATTTTTTTTTTTAATGAGAAAATTGCTTTTCATGGATAGAAGTCTGATGACCTGTAATATGACAGTTAATTTAAAAAGCTATGAAAATATCATGTACGTGAGCTGGAAACAATTTCTATTTTGTGGTATGGAAAATGTCAGACATCCACTATTGGCCTTTTACAAATACAGTGACAAGCAATCACTTGGTATGATTTGACAATACAGTCATGATTGCAAGTAGAGATCAATTAATTTGTGTTTCATGTTTAAAAACTATATCAACATTTTTGGGGAAAATGTACCGGGGGAAAAAATATATGTTCTGACTAAACTGGAAGTCAGAATTCCTGTTTAAAATGTACTTGTGCTAACTAGTGGAAAGTCTTTAGGGTGGTATCATGGGTACTGCTATACATGATATTGACATGTGCCTATTAAGAAATGTATGGATGAAGTATGCCTTCAGCAGTACTGTGTGTTATTAAGCAGTTCCAGGAGCTAGGATCTGCCATAGTACAGACACTGGTTACCTGATACAGGAAAACAAAATCAAAGGAGTGAAAGATTACCAAATTATCCAAGAAATCATTTTCCTTCCTCTCAAGCAATGCAATGAATTCACAGAAATCAAGGTCTGTGCTATGAAATTGAAGAATGTATGCTTTGTAGCTGAAGACAAAAGACGCACACAGGAGTAAATATTGATTGAACTAATCATCAGATGAATAGAAATGAGCTTTACCAGTGCACCAGTATAATGGGTTGTGTTAACTAGCCCTTTCGTAGTCCGTATGCTGCCCTTTCAACCTGCGACCCTATCTATTGAGCTCTTAATGAGGGAAACCACAGGTGTTATAACGGCATTTATGGTAAATTGGGCTAAATGTAATAGCTGTATAAATAACCAGTTTTAGTTACATGGGACAAAAAGGAAATTATTGAAAAGAAAAGAAAAGAAAAAGAAACTTTGAGCATTACTACACAATCATGAGGTAATAGTAGTGTGTTAGTGGTTACGTGTTGTTTTATACTTCTAAGACGCTGTCCTACATCACTTGCTGTTGAGCTTAGTAATAAACCTGTTAAATCAACTTCAACCAAAGCGTAAATTTTAAGAAACCTGATACATTTGAATTTAAAATCAGTTTCTTTAAAGAGCAATTTTAACAGCTTTGAGCATTTAGCACAGTTGGGGCTTTCCATAATGACTTTCATAGACAAACTATAGATGTCAAAATGTTGTTCTTTGTGCTTCATGTTTATAAAGTTCAATGTTGTTGTTCCTTCCGATTCTGTATGCAGTCTGGGCAAAGTCTGCAGTGCAGCTTTGAGAATAAGACATCACACAGTGTCACTGGGGGTGGCAGACAGAAGGTGCCTTTTGGATCGTGCTGTTTTCCTGTTTGTTTCTAATATTTCTTTCATGAGCGTATTAAAAACTCTGATTTATGCACAGATTAGAGAATAGAATACATCTGTGGTGGCCTGGTCCTTGTTTGACTGAACAACGCTTACTCACTTAAGCGGTCCTATTGATGAGACACTTGGCCCTCTGTATTTTTGCTGTCTTGGAACTATTTTTTATAAAGCAGAAATGCTCGCACTTAACTTTGCCAGACACATTCTGCTGGAAATTTATGCAAACAGAATGACAGCTGTTTCTGCCTCTGCTACAAGCATATAGGCTAATTTAGTTTGACATAAATGTTGTTATTATGCTGTTAATGATGAATTATTTTGATGAATTGTCAATTACAATGAATCTACACAATTTTTAAGGAAGATCGACTCTTTTATTGCTGTTCAAAAATGCAATAAATTTTAAAAATCATATGTTTATCTGGATCATGGACATTTAAAACCACATAGTCATTAAAGAGTAAACGTCAAGTAATTATGCTTGCTTGACAGACAAACTCATTTTGAAAGAGTTTTCCTGTTATTATGGACCTTGTTTATGCGAGTAGTGCAGTTAGATTTTATGGGACTACTCACATAAATAAGGCAAACTGAATTTGAGGCTGTTTGTTCTATGTCCATTTGAAACCCAATAACTTGGGATTGTAAGAAACATGAGTGATTATAAAGGCTTACAGGGAATCAACGTCATAAGAAGCATGCCATGTTAAAAAATCTTCTTGCCCTGAAATTTCAATAAAATCACCTACTCCTAACTGCCTGCTACTCTTTGGTGCTCTAATATAACTGTTGGCTTGGCTAGAAATTCATATTTGCTGGAAAGAGATGTTGGTAAATATGCTACTTGTTTTCTCAGCTAATGCTGACATCTAAAAAGTATTCAAAAACATTGTGCTTTTGCCAATTATCAATAAATAACTTTGTTTAATTCCTATGCTTATGCTGATTGCTGTGTTGCTACTGGTAAATAGTGGCCAAATCAATCTTTAAGTAAAGATTAAGAACATACCTACATTTATAATATATTTAGGCATGAATATGCTACACAGGGTAAAAAACATTTTAGCATGCCTAAAAAAGCAGTATAATTTTAAGAGTACTTTTGATGCTTATTATAAAGTGAGTCTTTAAAGCATTCTGTCTGCTTATAGATGTTCTTGAGGTGGTCTCACAGTTAACTGATTCCTTTTAGTTATTCGTGGTTACTTAGAAGGTTTCCTGAACACCACAAACACCTTTCACACCAAAATTATTCTTTTTAAGATTCTTATTTCTGCTTCATTAACCCACGGTAGCCATAAGTGAGTTTATCCTTCAGAGTAACATTTCCAGACAAGACATGCATTCCCATTGCATTTAATTTTTTCTCTCTGTGAAGCAATCCTTTAGACTAAAAATGTCTGTACTCTTACAAGTAATATGTATTATGAGGTTTTTTGAGTGAAGGTGTTCATGGGGGGGGCGGGGAGGGGGAAGAAGCTAGATCAAAAGAAGACGAAGTTGTTAAATTGCAGTTCAGTCTACTGTCAAAATAATGAGCTGTCAAGAGGGTAGCATATTATGTTTTGGAGCAGGTTGTTGTTGGTCTGAGATGAAATTATGGTTCTCCTAAAATAAGCTTCAAGTGTAAAAAGTGAAGACAAGGATGTTTATAAATAAGCAACTCTTAAATTCCCATTCCCACTACAACAGGAGATAAAGTGTGATAGGCTTTATGCAATTTGATAACTTAGTGAGGTTAGATTATTTAGTGTTCACTACACATTGAATGCTTACACTTTTTTGAAAGATATTTGGAAACTATAGACCCAGTCCCAGAGTTGATGGCATGTTTCTATTTGTTAGCTAGCAGAGTGAAAACTGTGGAGCAAACCATTTTCCAAAAGATTTATTAGAAATGTGAATCTTTTTTAGAGGACAGCTTAGTGAATTTACTGTATTTGAACTGTATAAAACTGAGGTTAACAAAATTAAGGACAATATTTTCATTAAAAATGTTGTTTAGAGACATTCATGTGTGTTGTCTTCTGTTTCCTTGAAAAATATGCCTGATTTTACTAGGTGGTGATAAACTGCTGCTAAGTAACTTTTTGATTTAAGAGCCTGCCACAGAAGTTCTGTTTGGAAAACCTAATATTGCACTGCTAGCACATTTTTCCGTGGTTGCTTGTACATTTGAACAGTGCAGCACCTATTTTACTTCTCAAAACAAGATGGAAAAATGAAAGTTAATGTTATATTTCAGGTCCTGACTAAGTAGTGAAACAGGTGCTCTATTGTTTCTTTTCATATTTGTTTGTCTGGAAGAAGAATGAAGCAGCAAACTGGCTGTGAAAAGCATTGCTTACTTCAATGTGCATTGTTTGGGGGATTTTGTACAATATTTGTACAATAACTGTATTTAGTATTTAATTGGAATGAACTGAAAGAGAGACCATGCACAGGAACTGAGGCCAGATATTCAAATGCAGTGGGAGCACAAATATGAACAAACGCAGCACAGTCTAGTGGCACAGAGAGGTAATGGCACTAGAGAAGAAATTTATTAATAAGGCACGGTGCCATTCAGTGATTTCATCTTCCTGAAGAAAAGAAACTTTTCTTTTGGAGATAGTTCCACTGATGACCAGGCAGAGATTATTTTAGTTTGTTTAGATATTTATATTAAAACCGTCACTGGGGTTTTTTCAGTGCTTTTGTGAAAATTATGCAAGTACTGATTGTTAATAGTATCTGTCAGCAAGCCAGACTTCTCCTTTTGATGACACAAGCCATTCTCTCTATACCCGTACATATGGAAATGGAAATGTGATACAGGAAATATCAGCTTAACTGTTTTTTTAATGTATGGAAACCTATAACATATATCATACTATAGTTAGTATGTAAGCAGTACTGCACAAGTAATCTTTATCAGATGTGCCAACTAGAATAGTGGGAGATTTGCATTTAAAATTAGTGTTTCTTTATATTGGAAAAAGTAAAAAATAGCAACACCGTTACTAAATTTTCTCATTCAAAAATCTGTGTATTCTAAATAATCTAAATTTATGTCTAAAATCATTAGTATTAAATAGTATGAACTACAGCCACACATAGATAAAACATTTTTCATTTATTTGAATGGCATGCACTTGGCTGAGGAATGACAATTGTTAATATATACTAGTTTCCTTTTAGCCATGGCCAATTTTGGAAAATTCAGATTATATTAATCTCTCAAATGATTAAGTAGGAATAAGGAGGAAGATTAAAACAACAATGTCAATAGAGGCAAAGTGTCGTTGATTAACACCCATTGAGAATAACTCAAACTACAAATTGTTCCATAGCTTAAAGAATGTCAACATCATGTTCCACTACAATTTGCGAAGCAGTTCTACATGCTTGTGACAGTAAAATCCTTATTCTGAATTGGTCGAGAATAAAGGCATTACCAGTGTTGTGGCAGCTGTTGCACTATTAAACGTGAAACTTCAGAAGTATCTAGTTACTACCATAATTTAGCCATAATTTAATTCATAATTAATGTATTATTAAACAAAAAATAGAAAGAAATTGCAGAAAACTTTACATGCAATATTTACTCTGACATTTTGAGAAGCAACAATTATCACACAAAGATTTCTGGAGAAACTGTTCACATGTCAGTATTTCAAGCAAATCTATGTTATAGTATATTACGTCAACTGAGTGAAATCTGTCTGCAGAGCTGTGGTTGATCCAAGCTGTATCTTTAATTTTGAAACAGAATTCCCTATAGACTTGGCTGAAATGTTTTACTGTAAAACTAATGGTACAACATGGCTCATTGGTTGTTTACAGTCTACTGAATTTCAGAAGATGGCAGAGCTAAATAATACTATCACTTTGAGTTCAGTGGGTAGAGTGGGGAGAGAACTTGCACTGTCTTAGTTCAGGTACCTATGCAGAAGTTGCTTTCTTCATTTATCATTGATTTGGGTTTACCAAAATTCCAATATTTATTTTTGTAAAAGACCCCTTGCCAAGATGTGTTCTAAATCAGCAATTGCTACTAACTCTAGTGGGAGTGCCACGAAGAACAGGACACTAAGACCTTTTGCAGCAAGCCATTTTCAGGCTTTAACAGAATTCAGGAGAAAAAGATTGTGCCAGCTGCATCATAAAACTAAAGGAGAGAAATATATGCTTTCAACAGGGAATTTAAGCAGGTGCAAGAGAAAACAGGGAGGAAAAAAAGATGGTGAATTTGGATAAACAACAAACTAAATAGAAAGGGTGCTGTTTTGAAAGAGAGAGAGTGACGTGGAAGAAGTAGGTGGAAAAGTAAAGGAGAAGAACAGAATATAAAAAGGAAGAGTGAGGAGGTGGAAGGTTTTTTTGACGTGAACAGTCCTGTACTACAAAGTGCTGGACTTTTCAATTTCCACTCATTGCAAGCAGAGTTAACTACAGTGGGCACGCTGCTAGAAATGAGAAAGAAAGAGAGGAGTGGAAGTAATAGAAAAAAGGAGTGAAATAAGGAAAAGAATGAATGTACAATATTAATGTATTCATTGTGCTACTTCCTATTACTTGGTGTTGCATGTAGATTTGTTGTAATGGGACTTCAAACTATTTGGTATTCAGCTAAACGCTAACATTAGACATCCGCTCCCATTCATTTCACTATGTATATCCAGAGCTTCGCTACTCAGGAGTGCTGCAAGCTGGAACATCACATATACAGTTATGTAAGCTGTCTGTACAAGCTTGGCATTCGCTGCACTTCAGCCAAGTTAGTCATTTGCAAAATTAAAATGGCATTTGCAAAATACATCCAAACCTGATCTTTTTAAACTCTGGATGAAATCAAATCGTGGTGGTTTTTTTTTTTTTCCTATCTTTCTGTTATTTTTCTTTCCCTCATTCTTTCTCTGTATTTTTTCAGTCACTTGTGTTAAAAAGCAGTACACTCAGAAAAGTCCTTGACACTAAACTTCATTCACTTGTCAGAAAATGTGTAATTGGTTCATTAGACCATGCATCATACATGCCCATGTATTACAGAAAGATGTTTTGTTCTTTTCACCCTTTTGTTCCTTTTGGTTTATCTTTGTTTGGGATATGCTGTAAGGAAGAAATAAACAGTTTGTTAAATCTTGGCCTGGCTACATTTCCATCATGTACCTCTATTACATTTGTATGCCTGTAGCCTTGGAGATAGAAGAGGTGCTTGAGAGATGAATCTCTGCTTCCCTAGTACTGCTTGGTTGCCAGCACCTGCTCTTTCTCTTGCCTGGCAAAAGAATTTGCCTGTATCTTTGGATTTTATTTTTTTTTAAATGACCTATTATGTAGAGTTCACCTAATTCATATAATAGGCTTTTGGAGATAGTGGAAAATTTTAGCAGTGAAGAGATAATGTCCTATCTGATTGCTGCAAAACATTTTTTTGTAAGATAGAAATAATGCCTATAGATCTTTTCTCCATGCTCGGAAGATAAACAAAGAATGCTCTTATGATACTCTCCATTCCTCCAAGACCAGGGTGATCTTTAAGTATACACCCTTGACTAACTTTTCCTTCTGTAGCAGCACTGCAGAGCTTATTACAGAACCAAACAATCACAGAAGTCTCCATAACCACAAAGAAAAAGGAAATCTGAATTTTCGGGAAACTACTCTGGTAGCGTAGGACGTTCATTTACATGAATTCTCTGCTTTCCCACCTCCCCCCTGTAGTTTTCTGTAAGTCCTAAGCATAAAACAGGCAGAGAGCCAAGCTGTCATCTGTTAACATCTATTTCATCCTTTCTCAGGATCAGTTGAGCTAGAGGAGGTTATATGTCTCAGAGGAAAGTCTTTATGCTATTACTGAAATGTTTAGGAATGCATCAGATTTTGACCCAGTGTTAATGTACATTATCTTTTGGGCAGAAATGAGCAGCAGAATAAAATAATTTCAGGCAGACAAATGCTATTAAATGCATATTGTGATTTTTCATAATCTCCAAAACAGCATTTTTGATATATGCTTCACTGTGGAACAAATCAAAGGATGAACTTTTAGTTTACTGTCAAGAATAATATAAATTGTTTAGGAATTATTTTTCATTTAAGGAATAAGGCTATTTCTGTGAAACTACTGATTACTGTCTAGAGGCTGACTATTATGGTATTTTAAGCAGTACTAAACCATTAATATTTTACTTACTGCTCAGAAAGGTAACTGAAAAGGTTTCATATTTTACATGTATGTATAGATATGTTTTTTATTTCATGAGGGAATAGGTGATGTTTTGATACATTTATGTATAGAATGGTTGAACAATTCCTTAAAAATTAAACAATATTATTTTCCCATGATGTGAGTTGAAAAAAACATCCATTTCCAATAGGAGATATATTTGCATCCAGGTATACAAACTTATCTTACATATGTATGAATTTTTGTAGTTTATAGTGAAGAGGAAAAAGAGAAAATAATATGCTATTTTCCAATCCTTTTTGGATATCAGATTTTGCTCATAGAGCTAACCAGTCATTCTGATGTATGTTTATTGGGTTTAGTTTTTATTGCAATTTCATATTAACTTTTAGATTTATTTGCGCTGTATTAGTTTAAATCCCCACCTCCACTGGTTGTCAGTTACTGATTGCTTCTTGGTATGTTTCATATTCATGTAGTCTTTGTGTTCTTAATTTTGTGAGCTGTTTCTGTCACAAGTATACTTTTACTGGCAGACTCAATAGAAGGCGGACATTGAATAAGTGTTAAGGATGAACCTGGAATATGATTCTTCCACACTGTTCATTAGACTCATTAGAAAGGCAGGTTGAAAAAGAGTTTGTAATTGTCCATACCAGACTAACCTATAGTTACACACACTGATGAATGCTTTCTGTAGTGACATTTACCAACTACTCATGTACAAGAAGGCCAAAAAAGTGTATTTAAGTTATGATGTCATTTATTTAGTTTCTTCTCCTGCATGACCGTTTCTACCTATGTGAGAGATAATAGTTCCCCTTCTATTGCAGATACAGTCAGTGTCTTCATACAGTAAGGAAAAGAAGCAGAAAGCTTTTGTGTAATGGAATTTTGTCAAATCAGTTAAACTGGAACTTTCCTAGGGGTTTTGCTATCTAGTGCCTTCACATGTGATGTATTCTTTACTTGAAAAAGGTGCCAGATTGGTGGCTCTTCTGTACCATGCAGAGATTTAGGACCTGTTCCTGAAGGGTTTTTTGGCATGCGAATAGTTGCGTGGGTGAGGTGACTAATGTGCAGAAGTCCTTGTCAGGCTGATCTTGTTAGGTGCAGACCTAACAGAGGTCCTGGGAGCTGAACTGCCCATGGCAATGGGGCTGTCTCTCTCCCATGCCATTTCCCTGTTGTGCCTCAACACTGACCTTGAAAGACCCTTTTCCCGTGGCCATTACAACCTTGGCCTTGCTGCTGACAGTGCCAACAGGGGTGCCATTAGTGCTATGTGGTGGGTTTTGTTTTTCCCTTTTTATGAACAAAGTCCATTGAGGCCTGGATTGATACCACGAGTTTACTTCATGCAGGCCACCAAGTGCCATGGCATTTTTATTTTGCTCAGTCACTACTGACCTGGTGTTGAACCTTCATCTGTAATCTGTATACAGTCTCTGTGTCTCTCATTAATTTGAAATCATTTCACTTGGTAGGAGAAGATGTTTGCTTCTGAAGTAAGATATGTTAATAAAGCATAGTGTAAGGTAACAAATACATAAAATACCTCAAGTTGCTTCTTGCAGTTAGATGCTGAATTGGAGTCTGCTTTTACATAGTTCACAAATTTTATCAAAATTCTGAAGAATTGACCAGGCATACAAAAAGGGTGCAGCAGGAATGACAGGAGCATTAGAATTTTATATCGAATAAAGAGAATCCCGTGTATTACAATAAGCTTTGCAATCTAATATACAAACATGAGAGCCTCTATTCTGTTATGGGCTTCTCATAAGTGATCTTAGGACATTTCTAGTTACTAGGGCCTTTCTGTCAAAAAGTTTAAGCACATTCACACATGTTCCAGACTTCTAAGGTTTCAGAGACAGAAAATTGAGCTGAAAAATAGAGTTGTTCTTAAGCATTGCAGGGAGTCCAGGATTAAATCAGTTGTTCTGAAATATTATTCTGTATTTTTCTGTCTGTCAGCAGAAAGGTTATTTTACAGGAATCTTGGTTTCTTTTTTTAAATATATGTGACCAAGGTTTTCTCAGTGTCCAATGGAGGTGATAATCACTAGTCTCCATTTAAATCTATAATGCCAGATTTCAAGTAACATACATATATATGTGGGTGTATACTAGACTTGTCAGCTGAGTAACAACATTCTTGATTTTTTTTTTTTTCAGTTTTTTAATATTTTTTCTTTTCCCACCTAGTGAAAGCTGTGGTCCCTCATAGTAAGGCATATTATAAGTGTGTCTGCAACTTTAAATCCTGTGGTGATGAAGCTAAAGTCAAGGAAATATTAGAACTTTGTTTTTAGCAACAGTAGACAGGAAAGCACAGGGAGAGCAGAACTGGTTTGTTATTAAGTCATATTAAGGCTGCAGATTGGACTGTGGATATATCATCTTAAAATAGCTGTCCTGATGCTGAAAAGAGTAAGTATTCTTACTTATTTTGAGTGTATATATCCATAAAGAGGCTGTAGAAGGAATCATGTAAATGTTGGAACAGCTTAGCAAGTTATGCCAAAAAAGATTTTTATTCCAGTTCAGTAAATTCAGCTGGCTACATTTCTGAGAAAGAGAGAGGGCTATAAGGAGGAGGGGCAAGTGTATGAGTGAGTGTGAGTGATTTTGTGAAGCAGGGTAAAGAAATCTGTGTTAAAGATGAGAGAATTGGGGGAGGGAGACACTTTAGCCTCTCCTTAAGTACATCTCCCTCCTGAGTACGTTTACTTCCATCACAATGGGCTAGAAGAGATCTTTGTTTAGTGGTGCAGTGCCCCTGAGACCTAATTTAGCTTTTATAGCAAATTCAAAAAGAGACAGAGTGAGCAAGAGAGACCAGAACAAAGATATGAGTTTGCACCACGAATATTGATACTTGTGGGTTGCTTCTGTAAATCCTTTAAAAGAAATTCTCCTAGAAATGCTGACTTGGACTTTTTCCTAAAGGAGGGCTGAACTTTAGAGATGCACATTGTTTCATTATTCAGCTGTGATAATGAGTAGATAGTATAAATGCGTGTTGTAGGGCAGCAGTGGCTTTGTTACTCTTAAATAACAAGTAGAAAGCCATTAAAGTCAAGCAGAAATGCATCAAAAATTAATTTTGCTTCTGAAAATGCATTTTTTTTATTAAGTCATACTGTTAGAAGCATATATTGGATGTAGTTTTGTGAACATTATAAAAACATTCTCGGGAGTCTCAAAACTTAATGCATGACATTTCTTATTCCTCTGTTTGAGTGACTTCTTTTTGTTTGAGAGTTTGGAACGGTTTTGCTTTCTTCTAGCACATAATTTTGCAAAGGTCATCATTGGCCCCCTGGATTTAGGACTGCCGTAATGTTTTTGGATAATTTTTTCCTGTATTTGACAAACCTATATTTTCATCGTGAATGGAGTTCTATTGTGTGTTCATGTAACCCCATGAATCTTACTCAGTAGGACTTACTGAGTAGGACCCATTTCCATAGAGTCTTGACGTCAGAGCTCTACTTTGCCACACTACAGATGTGCCTTGTGAGTATTACTATTTTAAAAGTACAACATGAAACAAATTCAGATGCAGGGGAAATTTGCTTTGGAGTAATGTACTATTTGTTACCAACACACTAATGCTGCTTTGATGTCTAGAGTTATGGACAACTGTGGAAATATATTTTTGGTTAAAATTAGACAAGATTAAATGAATCACCCATTAGTTGATTTAACTTGAGGTTTTATCGGTACTTTTATGGCTGTTCCAGTTGTCCTGCAGGTTCATGTTCTACTTGAACATTTCCTTCAAAGAGTATTTTGATAAATAAAAATAGGCTTATCAACAACATATGGAAAACTGGTTTGAGTCAGCTCAAAAGTATGCATTTAAAAGTGCATACTTTTAAGGAAGTCATATTTATACTTTATTTATCATCAAATTTTGACAGGCTTCCTGTTCCTTCTCTGAAGAGCACTTGCTAGTAAATATCATACTTCCACAAACTCATGCCCACAGAGGCAATCACTAGTTTATGTCACATCACCTTGCTGAAACCTGTTGCTGCTGTTGCTAGGCAGCCCGATTTGCACCAGCCAATAGCACAGTGTAATTCCCCTCAGTAGCAGATTTCAATTAAAGGTCTGGACGTATAGCTGGTTTTTCAGCTGGTGAGCTCCAGTAGTGAAGGGAAAGGCTTCAAGAGCTGTGCTGTGTAACAGCTTGATTACTTAAGGTTTTCTGTAGTAAATTCAGGCTGGGTATCGTAGGAAGATATTTAAACAAATAATTGAGCTGTTTCTGTTTTCTCTTGTATAAATCAATTTGTCTGAGGAGCTAGTGTTTGCAGTGATGTTTGTTTCCTTCATTTTCCAAATAGATTTTGTCCCCTCTGTGGTGCGTTGAGGAGAAAAACAACTGAACATGAACCAACAGAAAATCCACTTTTAATCTACGGTGTGATTAGGAATCCCTCAAAAAGATCCTGTGCCAGTGTTCTCTTCTGCCAAAGAAGGAAGCATATGAGAAATTTTCAGAAATGTTTTGGGATCTACATGGAAATATTACATCTTAAGCAAAAAGATCTGAAATTAAGCAAGAAGCTTTGGGATCAACACATTACCTTGCCATTTTAAAAAAGGCTATTTTGGTATGTTGAGGAGTTAGCTGGGAACTCAAAAAATCTAGGAAAATAAAATGTTTTGAGGACTATGTCTTGGTGTGTTGTGTCATGGCTGGAAAAACAGAAGTGGCAAAAGCAGATTTTGGGATGATGTCATTTTTTAAAATTTAAGTTAATTCTGATAATTGGTTTAATGCAGAGACTGAAGAAGCATTTTTGTAGATGTGTGGCTATCTTGTCTCACCAAAATGTAAATACTTCATTTTTGCCCCTCATATTTGTGGGAATGAAAGGTAGAATTTAACCATTTAATTAATGTTTAAAAATATTTTTCGTGTTGTATCCCTCAACACTCTCTTAACATGCATCTTTCTACCAAGGATAATGCAGAACTTGCTTCTCAGAATTACACTCATCTCAGTTTTGCTGTTGCTGCACTAGTATTTTCATCCAAATTCTGATAATAAGTGGGACTAACCTAGTATTTAGTTCTTCTGTGGGGAAACATTACTGAAGAAAAAAGCAGTAAGAGCATAGGGAGAGCAGTATATTTTGTAAGGTTTTCCACAGCAACACAGTGAAATTTATTACCGTTTGTAGTCTGATCTCTGTTGCAGGTGTGCAAATCTGTACTTTCCCTTCATTTGCCAAAGTGTTACTGTAAAGATTTTTTGCAAAGTATTTTCTTTGATTATAAAGGTGTTCAGGGGCTTTCCTTCTCACCAAGTTCTGTCCAAATGCAAAGCATGCTCCTATGCTTTGGAAGGAAAGAGATGCCATGTTTCTGTTTTTAGGTAATCATTTGATTCTTGGGCTGTGTCGAGGTTGTCTAAGGTCTCCTAAATAATTCCTGAGGTTTGTTCCACTCTTCCATTGTTGCCAGTTGCTGGAGATGGTCTCTAGGGCACCATCAGGCTGCATACTTAATTCACGAAATCTCAGAGCATCTCTAGCAAGATCCTAATAACTCTTCATACCCAAAACTTTTGCTCCGTACAAAACCCCATGATGTACACCCCATTGTGTCTTTGCTGTCTCATGTAGTGCCATTATCTATCCACTAGAGGGTTCCTCCATCATATCCTTGGCCACCCCATGTGGATTTCACATCACGTGCTGGAGGTCAGCATAATTCAGTAGCAGCAAAGGTACTTGGCATAGAGGGATGTGGGGAAGAAGTCAAAATGTCTGTGAGTATATGCATACAGAAGAGGATGAAAATTTGGAGCAGAGGCTTTTCCACAGGAGGCTGAATCAAGAGAGAGGGATTCCAGGATAATATATGCACTTAACACTCACCAAAGGCCAACAAAGCTTATTACTGACAAGGACCAAGTAGTTAGTCTCTCCTCATTCAGGCAGTATATAAAGAACAAGTATGACTCCTCTCCTCAGGAGAAAAAAAAAAAAAAAAAAAGCTAAAGAAAAACCTGTTTCTCCTTACACTTCTCTGTTTTGTTTTGGTTTTTTCTCCAAAGCTGCTCAAAGCATTGGATAAGGAACCTCTTCTTGGCACATCATGTAATGCTATGAAATTCAGCACTTGTTGAGAAATGAGGCTGAAGCCACCAAGACCATGAGGTGAAGTTTTCATGAAAAATGGACAGTAGCAAAATAAACATCTTCCACTGTGGCCTTCTATGAGAAGAGTCTTAAATTAACTGTACCTCTGTGTCCACAGCAGTTAATCTTAAAAAAAACTCTATCACTGAAGACGGGCACATCTCACTCCAGTTTAAAAATGAGGGTTTCCTTTCCAGACACTAAGCCTGCATGAAAAAATCACAGGACAGCCCCCCCGCAAAAAGCATTACATGCAAACTCTTCTTATGACTTCAGTGTTCCCAGCCTGCATGTTTAGTGTCTAGCTCATCTCCAGACTAGGTATGCTAGGGAAATGTTTTTGAAGATTATGTTGGTCTGATCTGAGGAAGAGTTATGCTAAAAAGTTGCTATATTCTTTGCAGGAATGATAAAATATCTGATGGGACGTATTTTGGAGCAATTGTTCTGTGAAGGCCATCAGATGGATACTGCTGGCTTGACTTTTGGCCTACAGTAATGATCTTGGTGGAAGGAAATCCTCATGTGAAGTCACTGTTATGCTTGCCCTTGCCCAGATTTCAGCCATCTTCTGGGGAGACATTTCAGGCCATCGCTCAAGTATATCTGAATGATCCTCCTTGGGAAGTGGTGTTTAATTTTGCAAGGAGCCAGCTGTAGACAGACTCCAGGAAAGACTGTCTGTGGCAGAAACAGAGGTGTTTCTCAGAATCATTCTGTGGGTGTCACTGTGGCATCCTATCTGTGGCAAGCAGTCCAAAGGCTGCTCCTTGACAGGCTTAGGTAGGCTGAGCAAATGATGCTTTCAGGTATGGCCCAAGGCAAACATAGTATGCACAATAAGGAGTTTTTGCCCAAAGGAAGATTACCATCTGTGTTCTCATAGGACAGTGTAGATGCAGTTTGGAAATATGATTTGTCACTTGGTCTTTTCATCACACTGCTATATAATATCTTAGATTCTTTAAGTTTGCAAACTGAATGGGGCTTGGTAGGATAGTCATGGGTCACTTGTAGAATGTAGTATGGTTGACAGACGTGTTCTGACTCACTAAATCCAAGTAGAGAATGCTGAAAGCACTGTATGTCAGAACCATAGGTATTAATCTAGCACTGACCTTCACGTAGCTGCATGGTATAAGTTCTGCTCCTTTTCTTCATGTGAGAAGAAGATCAATCAAGCATTTCTCCAGTTAAAGTAGCAAAATTAGGGTTCACACAGAAGGGAACTGCCCTGACAAACATATTCACCTGCTAAATAAAACACGAAGAACAAACAAGGAGTTAGGGAGGTAATTCTGTAAGTGTGCTGTCTGTAAGAAATATTCCTTGAATGTTTTTCAGGATTTCAAATTCAAGACAAGGTCGCTCTGGTAACAATGAGTATCGTTAGTATCATAGAATCATAGAATACCAGGTTGGAAGGGACCTCAAGGATCTTCTGGTCCAACTTTCTAGGCAAGAGCACAGTCTAGATGAGATGGCCCAGCACCCTGTCTAGCTGAGCCTTAAACGTGTTCAGTGTAGCGGAGTCAATGACTTCCCTGGGGAGATTATTCCAATGGTTGACTGTTCTCATCGTGAAAAATTTTCCTCCCGTCTCCCTGGGAGTAACTTGTACCCATTACCCCTTGTCCTCACCATGTGACTCCTTGTAAAAAGGAGTCTCCATCTTCTTTGTAGCTACGTTTTAAGTACTGGTACATAGTGATGGGATCACCTCTAAGCCTCCTTTTCTCAAGGCTGAACAAGCCCAGCTCTCTTAGCCTGTCCTCATATGTCAGGCTTCCCAGACCTTTGGTCATCTTGATGGCCCTTCTCTGGACCCCCTCCAGCCTGTCCACATCATGTATAACGGGGACCAGAACTGAACACAGTATTCCAGGTGTGGCCTGACAAGCACTGAACAGAGTGGGATAATGACTTCTTTATCTGTGATGGTGATGCCCTTTTTGATGCAACACAGCATCCTATCGGCCTTCTTGGCCACGGCAGCACACTGTTCACTCATATTGAGCTTCCTGTCCACCCGGACCCCCAGGTCCCTTTCCACAGAGCTGCTCTCCAGCCAGGTGGATCCCAGTCTGAGCTGCACTCCTGCATTATGTTTTCCCAGGTGCAAGACCTTACACTTGTCTTTGCTAAACTTCATAAGGTTCTTGTTAGCCCACTCTTCCAGCCTATCCAGATCTTCCTGCAGGGTGGCTCTCCCTTCCAGAGTGTCTGCTTCCCCACTCAATTTGGTGTCATCTGCAAACTTCGTCAGGCTACACTTGATCCCATTATCCAGGTCACTTATGAAGATATTGAATAACATTGGGCCCGATAGCGATCCCTGGGAGACCCCACTTGTGCCAGGTTGCCAGTTTGAAAAAGAGCTATTTACCACTGCCCTTTGGGTGCAGCCTGTAGCCAGTTCCCCACCCACCACACAGACCACTTGTCTAGGCCATGACGCATCAATTTCTCCAGGAGAAGGCTGTGGGGAACTGTGTCGAAAGCCTTGGAGAAGTCCAGGTAGACAACGTCCACCACTTGCCCCTTGTCAACCGAGCAGTAGTAGCCTTATCACTTACCATCACATGATGATTTTGTGGTATCCCCTCTAACCAGAAAAAGTCAAGAGGAACGGATGGGGTAAAAGTTTCTGAAGTGCACACTTAGAAGTCATAGCCGGCAGATAGGCAGGAGGTGCTTATGCCCCATTTGCACTCTCTTTTGTGATTCTTCTGAGGACAGTGCTGTTTCTGCTGAAGTTAAAGAAGTCATTAACTTAGTCATCTGAGGGCTCCTTCCCAGCTCTAACTTTGTAGGGGAAAGGTGAAAAGGATAAATTAGGGCCAAAATATATTCTTGCCCACCTATAGCAAAGCATTCCGTACTGCAGCCATCCCCAGTATGGACCGTATCATGTTGATCTAACGGACAGCTTTGCCACAGTTGCTTCTGAACTCATATAGCCAATAAATAATAATAACCTTTTCTGGTGTTTTCAACCTCTTATAAGAAAAAATAGCTTCTACATTGCAAAGTTTTATTTTTTCTTTCTTAATACATCAGTTATTTCTTTCATTACGTGTTTAGCTTTTTTTGTCTATTGATTTTCTTAATTGTTACTATTGTTAGTATTTTATATATTTTTATATTTCTTCTGGTTTTCTTCTACTTTTATGTGTATTTCTGTTCCACTAGTGTCTTCCTCTCATCTGACTTTTCCATATTTTTCTCTGTTTTCAGTTATTTTTTACTCTTTATTCTCCAAATGTCAGCTTTTCTCACTGAGCATGGATTGTTCCTCCTCTACAGTAGTAGCCCTTAAAAATCACAACTTTTCACTAGTCATAGCTTTTAACAGAGAAGTTACGTTATCTAAGCACCTTGGTCTCCAAAGGTCATGGATGCAATTCATGCTTTCTGATAAGATTAAGTTAGTCTCTTCTTAATGTTTTCACCGTTGAGGGTGTGCCTGCAAAATTATTCAGTACCTGTCCTGGACAATGTTACATAGCCCTTTGGTAGGTTTACACAGCTCATATTGCATCCATGAAGGTTAAACCTGTTACAGAAACTACTGACTTCACTGTAATACCTTGCTGATTTTGAAGATAAGTTTGCGCCACGGGAAGTACACTAGTTTTTTTCTGATGCCATGTATTATCCACCAAATCATTATAAATGCAATTTAGCACCTGTGATAGGTGCTCAACTACAAAACTGTGACTCTAAAAGCCTCTTCTTAGCTGCAGAATACTTAATCTCTGTAAGCGCGTTTGCTTTTAACATTTAGGTTCTTCAGAAATTAAAAGTTCCTATTTTCTTCTGCCTTTGTTTGCATCTCCCATCTGTATTCTCTTACAGTGCAGAGAGCGTTCCTTTGCCTGTGCGCTTTTGAGGATCAAATCCATAAATATACAAGTATATACCTAACAGAGGAGCCTGTATACTGAACACAAGTGGAGCGGGAGATGATGGAGGCTTTTTATCCATTAGGGCAGAGTTAGGAGTACTTCCACAGGACTGTAGTAACTGTGATCATGTCCCAGCTCAGAAGAGTACCGTAATGACATTGCTGTTGGCAATTTGTAGCAGGGACGGATTGGAGATGTTGGTTTTCCATCTTGCTTGTTGATGCTCCTCACGTATAATACTTTTAAAGATTCATTCGGTCAGAAAAAGGGCAAGCGTGATCCATTAGCCCCATAGAGCAAGACTGAACATCCAAATTTCATACTCTGACCTCAGATCTATTTTCCAAATTTGAAACTGGATAATAATAGCTATTAAGTCAGGAACTGGAGCAAGAGCTTCCTCCCCAAGTGACTTGGTGACAGTGCTAAAGAACCATACATGCTCTCATTCGCTCTCGATCTTCTCCTTACTTCCCTCTTTTTCTAAAGAACAGATAGTCCAAAATTGAACAGTGTCATGAGGAGAAACTAAGAATATTCACCACCCCTCATAAAGTCTCTGAAACCTGTGTGAGTTCCTAAAAGTGAGTATTATGGTGTCTTCATGCCTCTACATATATAGTCCTTAGTTGTCATACTATGCAGTAGTAAAAACAACTGTCTTGATTTTCAACTTGTTATTAATCATTACTATTCTGCTGAAAATGCTGAAGTTGTGATAATTTTCTCCAGCTGATAATTTGCATGAATGGGTGAGTTGTATCAATGTCTTTAAAGGTTATAATTAGAAGTGCATTAGGAGATCACTGTCAGAGTGAGAAGTCATCATTCACTTTTAATGGAACGATGATGGTGTCTTCTAAATTAACAACTTCAAGTGCCAAACAGTAAACAAGGATGTTGAAGAATTATCGGAGTCCTAAAGAAGGTAGCTATATAAGGACAGTTTGTTTCATTTGGTGTGTTTGTTGCTGTCATTGGTTTTTTCCATGCTCCATAACAAGGTTAAAATATCTCAGTTCCCGGTTATGTACTGAGTATGCATCCATGTTGATCACAAGTTCACAAAGTCAGGCTTAGTACAGGTGTTATGATAAGTGGCATGGATCAGCAATAGACTTAGTAGAGTTGGACAATGCTGTCCTCGGAGAGTCGTTCTGCCACCAGCAGCAGGCCTAGCTGTGGGGAGCAGTTTGGCAGAAGAGCAGCAGGTTTAGGATCTCAGTCACTTGTCCTACCACAGCATCAGCGTACTGTTGAACATAATCATCCAATCAAGTTAATGCACATTAGTTTATGGACCACCCTGCGCAGCAGATTGTTCTTCAAATGGTCCCCTTGATTTCACTGGGGATAGAGTAGAGTAAGAATTACTGAATGTAAGGATGATTTTCATCTCAGATTACCTATTATTTCTGCCCCTCAGCTCTTCCCATGTGCACAATAAAGATATTTCTCAGAAATCCAAGGGGTTTTGTTTTGACTTCTCCTAAGCTATTAGATAGCAAATTGAATAATTTATTCTTTTATACAAGATAAACTTGATCCTCCTGGCTGACATAGTAAAATCACTCAATCTTTTTCCACCACTGTTTGTAAGACAAAGACAGTGGGTCTCCAAAGATACACTGATCATTTGAGCTGTGTGTAGCTGACTTCAACACAAATAACTGAAGGTTTGTTTTTTTTAAAAAAAAAAAAAAAAAATCTGTTTCTGTGAGAAATAAGGCCTGGCTCCTAGCAATTAACTTATTTTCCATTTTCTTTTTTTTTTTTTCTTTCTTTTAATACTCAGAAGAATGTCTGCATGCAGGAGAGAAATATGCAGTATAGAATTAATGCTTGCATATTCCTTACATTTTCTCTTACTTAGCTCTGAATATGTCTCCAAAGACTTTTCTTGTGCCACATTACCATGTTGTCTCAGTGAGCCTCACTATTTCAGGTCCTTTCCCTTCAGCATTCTTCTTGTCTTTTCTGCTGTTACCTGGGTGTTTCCAGCTGTTTCTAATGCTGTACTTCCTCGAGGTTTGAAGTGAACTTGAACCAAAGCATTTTTCCTCTGCCAGTGAAATCTCTTGCTTATTAAGCATTTACAGCATGTGCAGCACAGCCTGTGTTTAGACATCACTTCTCTATTATTACTTAGGTGCTGGTTGAGGAAAGGGCTGCTTTTCATTGCTTAAAGACTGTTGCTCAGATTATACATAGCTATCATAACACTGAGGTAATACATGCAAACCTGGCCCTGTATTTTGTGTTGCCCCCACCCCTTCAGGGAGGTCACCCTTTCACTGCAGCATCCTTCCTCCGATGCCAAGCTTTCCTTGGCAGGGCACCCGAAGCCTATAACTCTGTTCTCTAATTTCTCTTTCCTTGATGCGCTTCACTTCTCATTTCAGACAATAAGTCTGTTCTTAACCTCATACTAAGTACCTTGCTGTGTGTAACCCTTTAATGGCACATGTCCTGCTAGGCCTGTGCGGTATTTCCTTTGATCTTGTCTCTAGGTTAAGAACCGTTAACTCTGTCTCTTCTCTTATCCCAGAGGTGCTTTTGTGATGGACCAACACAAAACGGTATCCTAATTGTCTCTCTCCAGCTATGATGGTATAATATCTAACAGACTAACATCTCTTTCTGTTAGCAAACTTACGAATTGACTCACAAGAAATATCATAAACTGCATGCCTAGCTAGCTATGCTCTCTGTTACTTTTCAATAGATACTCTGTAACGTTGGTTTCCTCTTGGGAAAAAATCTAGCTAAACAATCAAAACACAGTCAAACAAAAAAGGTCAAAACACAGACTTTATGATTAAATTACAGATGTATGAAACGCCCAAAATTCTGGTGTCACTACATGAAATAATGACATCATGATGTCTCTAGTAACACAAAGTATTTGGATAATGCTAGGTTTCTGTTCAGTTGCCTTTGTAAGAACTTCAGATATGGAAAACCATAAATTTTCTATAGGGTTTTGAGAGTTTATTAATCCTTCTACTGCCTCTTTGTCCTTGCTTTTATTTCTAAACTTCCTATTGCTATTTTGTTTCAATTAATAATTTGCCACTACTTTAATTTCCTTTGTTCACTTATGTTTTTTGCTAGTCCTCCACAAAGAAAAGTCAATTTCCCAATACCTTTCAATGTACATAAGCCTCTGTGATATTTTTTTATAATGTATGATTTTATAATTTAATATTGCTGGATCATATTATGGTCACTTTGCTAATCAATTCCTGTCACGCGTCAACTACTGACTAGTAACTCTTGAGCTGGTCAGGTAAGTGGGATCAAGCAATAAAATGTGAGCCTTTTCCTGTATTTTGGCTCACACATTTATTTGAATCACCACCTCTTCTCCAAAATTTTCTTGCAAAATTGGACGTGATGGACAGTATGTTCAGAAGAGGCACTGGCATCAGTTTTCTAATGCTCTTTTCCCTGCTACATTTCAGCTTTATTCCTTTGTAATGTAGGAGTAACAATTGTTACACTCCTGGGACATTTGGATGTTAACTTAATACTTGCTAAGATCTGCATGTTGTTATATCAATGGCAGGGTATTTTTGTAAGTTTCTTTTACTAGATAGCAGATTTTCCCTTGGGGCATTCAAACATCAATGGCTGAAATTGGATGCAGCCACCACTTTTCCACCACTCCATATTACACAGTGGTACAAGCTAAGAATGATTACAAATAGAAGAGGAAGAGTTGTGGGAAGGAGAGGAAGGATAAAAAGCTCCTATTGAAGTAAGTAGGGTGGCAATAAGAATTTGCCAAATTAGAAGGCTGTTGTAATATTTCTGAAACAAACCACACAATAAAGTCATCTGGTATCTGATTGCCTTTATTTGCTGTTAGTGTATTGCCCTAAATAAACTGTCTGGACTTTTCCCAGAACCATGTCTAAAACATTTGGCTCATAAGACATAAAAGGGCTACGTGTTGGAGTCTTTCCCTGCATTTTTGGCACATTCACTCTTTTTGCCTTCAGTGCAGCACTGAGTAAGACCTTTTTGCAGGCCATTTGTATTTCGAAAGAGAAGCATGTAGGAAAGGTATCAAAATGTTTGCATTTTCATAACAGTACATTGGTTTTTTTAAATTTATTATTTTAATTTTAACCCAAATGTGTATAATTGTAATTATTAAAGTTTTAATACTAAAATCTAGGAGTTTAATTGCATAGACATTCAATCTGTCATAGCTTTCCTTAAAGTGTTCTTACTGTCTTTTGGGCTTTCTCAAAATTTTCATTGAAACCTGTGTTTTTTGGCTGATTTTAGTAGCTTTGGAGTATTTGCTCTGGCACAGAAAATCTGCATTGTGATGAGTGTTACCGTCGTCAAGAGAGTTAAGCAGGTACCTTTTATGTTTGTTACCATACCTCTTAGTATTCAACGCAAGAAATATATTTTATGGAGGAATAAGTTCAGACTGGAAATTCATATATATATTTCTTCCCCCTATATTCTCTGCCTGTATATAAGGGTTCCTGTTGCAGTGATTTGGTTGTGCCAAAATAAAACTTTAGACTTACACTGTAGTGTAAAGGAAATCACGTTTGTTGTTTGTTCTGTCTGGGACATGGAAATACGGGAAGATTACACTGTTAGTTTCCTCTCAGTCTTACCTAAAATTATTTTTCTGTATGTAAAATCATTCAAGCTAACTTTTCAGCTGAGGCAGTGTTCTTCATACAGCGAGGAAGCTGGAATTTTCCCTTTTCGATTGCAGCTGCAATACTAGAGATAACTCATAAATTTACTTGTGTCAAGTTAGAAAGTTCATTAGAAAGCTGAAACCATAAATTTCAAAGTTTCATGAGCGCACTTAGTATGTAGACTATGTAACATAGTTAAGATGGGAGTTTAGATTCTGTTAAGGTTCACTTGTGTTGCCTCTAAATTGTTAAGAGTGATAATGCAATTTTAAATACACAATAACTATGTACGTTAAACAAGCAATGGATTTCTTTTTTGTAAGTTAAGGGAACACCTAAGAAATACACTTAAATTAAAGAAATTAATCTAGGAAAAATTCTGTAATTTTTGTCATGGGAAATTTTTTTTCTATTTTTGTGTATAACCTTTAAATGAGAACGATCAGCTCAGCATGTCGTAATTACAGAAACATCATCACATAGTTCACATAGTTGGAAAAAATACTGAAGAAAATAAGCAAAATAAATTTCTGCATTACTGTGTATTGTTAAAGACTCAGTGAAATAAAATGCAGACATTATAAAAACTCGATGGCATATTGATTTTTCATTACAGGATAAAGGTTTGCTTACAATTGAAAAACTGTGGCAGCAAGTAGTAACGGCTCTGAAATCCTTTTGTGGAAAGCAACAGAAGAGGGAACAGCTGTCTGCCTTAGTTCTCCGGTTTGTGTAGTGTGTACAGATAGTGATGCAGGACTTTTTTATTTCTGATGTTAAGAACAAGTAGGGGAAATGTTTGGTTATTTTGGCATGTTTGGTGTATGTGTGTAATTAAATCTACAGAATGCAGGCAAACTATCCTTTTTTAAGGAATTTCTTCTGCTGTGTTCTCAAGTATGCAAAATGAGACCAGTTTCCTTCAATTATTCACATTTAGTTTTTGAATTTCCTCCATAAATAATCTTAAGTCTCTAGATTGTCCTTAAGAAATTTATTGGAAATATTTTATATTTAAAATTCCAGGTGTGATCATCCTCTTTGAAAAATATAACATATGGTACGGTTTCTATTTCTTAACCAATAAAGGGTACTCTAACAAGTGGCTTTCTAGTGTAACTACTCATAAATTAAAAATTCATTAACATTCTTTCATATTTATGTAAAATCAGTTGTTTATGGAACTTAGTAAATTTGTTTGCTAAAATATATGTGGAAGGTGAGTGTGAAAGATGCACAAATAAACTGAAATTAAATACATCTTTTTTCTCAAAAATAGTTTCTGAAAGTATTTTTAGGTATTGGTCCACATTACATCCATATAAAACTCTCTCACAGAGCTGCACACAGACAAATAATACAAGAAAAAAAAAAGAAGAATTGCAAGTAATAGCCACAATAAATATTCCATTCTTGTCCCATAGTGGCAAACGTATTTACATCAGTAGGTTGCCCTTCTGTAGACCTCACTGATGAAGACTGATGTTCTTACGCTGCGGTCATAGGATATGTGAGTTGTTTCTGTGACCTGCTACTGTGGTACAGGAGGTTGCTTAGTGCCTCTGAGAGGATCAGTCAGCACCTTTCAGTATTAGACCATATAAATTTAATTTTGAACTAGTAACCTTTTGTTTAATTGAACAGTTGTTTGCATAATATTTTAATTATGATTGAAGGGGCACTATCAGACAATTTCTGTCACCAACAGTGATTGCCGAGTTGCTGGTTTTATAGCAGAATACAATAAATTACTTAAAACTGTTCTTTTCTGATCTTGATGCGCAGACTTCATGCCATGCTCATTGTAAGCACAGTTGAAATAGCTTTTCTGGGAAACTTGGAGGAAATAGTAGGAAAGGAAGCTGTTCGTGATTCAAATCTTGTTTGTTTCCCTGGTAGAAATGACTTAGTGCTCAAATACATATTTCAATCATTTACAATTTAGGGTGAATTTTGAAGAAGCATCTATGTTGCTTTATAGTCTCACTCTAAGTGATCATGAGACTGGGCTTCTAATTTCCAGAGAGGCATAGCCACACAGTTCTCAAAGGACTTAAGCACTTACTGTGCACATTTATGCATACTTGTATTTAGAAAACTTCCTGGTCCATACAGATGCCTAATTTTTCAGAGAAAACTGACAGTTGCCAAGTTTCCACAGGCATTTTGTGAATTTGACTATGCAGCTTTCAGCCTCACAGGTTACAAAGTCACTGCTGAGGATGGTAGTCAAGCTCACAAGCCTCGTAAAACATCATATGAAAATACATCTTGAACTTCCCGGGGTTATGATTGCCAATGTTCTGTTTTCATTACCAGTCTTAATTTTAAATTGGGACTCCTCAGTGCAGAGATATATCCTCAGACACAAATTGCTTCAGTAGTGCTAGAAATTGACATTTATTGGCACTAAAAAGGTATTTTGAACTAAATTGAATATTCAGATTTGAAGTAAACATACGTTCCCATTACACTAAGACTTCAATTTCAGATTAAAAAAACAGGTACTGTTGCAGTGTTAGCCCCAGAAACACTAAAAACCTCCTTTGAAAAATGTGGCTGTGTGTTGTTATTGCCAGTTTGTAACTCATTTCTGACACTTGCATATTCCCGAGAGCATTTTTCTGGTAACTTTATTATCTGAATGAGATTATCATTAAAAATTGAACAAATATTGTTTGACTTCCCTTTGAATAAAAGAACAGCTCTTCTGAGACACTTATTAAACTTTATTCCAGGCATTGTAATTCATATAACAGGAAATCTGGCAGTAACAGGGAAAAAAAAAACAACCACACCACAAATACTCTTGATTGATTTATAGAGTGCAGGGGCCAATGAAGAAGCAAAAGCGCCTGCTGCCAGTAGGTTAGACCCAGACTGTAAAACCTGGAATTTAGACCTCCAACCTAGAACAAGGGTGGACACATCCATTTCTGGCCTTGTTGCCCCAGGTCCCCAACTTCCTTATCATGAATGAGATGCAGGCATTAAATTTTGTGCAAAAAGGTTTCCCTCTGGTAGTTTATTTATGTTACAGAAGACTTTTAACCTACATAGCATCCAGCTCTGCCAGCTGGAACCAAGTGCCTGAAATTGTGTGGGGACTGTCATTGACTGTGATCTCTGCCTACTGGTCCCTCTTGGGTGGGATACAGGGCCTGACTTGCTCCTTTCAGGGTCCAAGCCCGTGGCATGACAGCCTTGTGGGTCTCCAAAGACATGATAGGAGGGGAACTAGAGCACAATAAGCAACAAAAGCCACATTGTGCAAGACTGGACTATTGGAGGTCATAGAGGAAGCTTGCTGGTCATGTGCAGTAGCTGGAACAAATCCATGAATAAGTAAAATGTCTGTTCCACATGGAGCGTTCATCTCATCTTCTGAGCATGGGGGAGAGATTAGGTGTGTATCAGCTAGCTGTGTTGAATGTTTTTTTCTCCTCCAACTGAAAACTGTTTTTGAGTTATGTTGAGCTGCTGAGGCAGTGGATGTCAGATGAATTTTAATAAGAAGCTAAAGGGGAAAAAAAACAACAGCAAAACCCTAAACCCCTCCAGTGACCTTGCTGACAGCTCTACATGTGTTTAGATGTTGTTTCCTATTTAGACGCTCCCCACTGAAGATGACCTTGGATTTTGACCTTTCATTAAGGAAATGTGTAAGCTTGTACACTGAGTGTATGCCTATCATTTCTCAACTATTCCTATTTTCAGAAAAGTACTACTATTCAGGTTTACTGAGGTTGGTTTTATCCTATAGAATCTAATCCTGCAATTCTGTAGCTGAACTTGTCTCAGTGAATAGAGAAGGACAATTAGGCTTCCTCTGGCCCCAGTTGAGCATTGTATTTTATCCTTCAAAAGTATTGTCAATGACTTAAAAAATGTAGTGTAGAATACAAACTCTATTGTAGGCACAGACCATGTGCAATGCATATTAAAAATTCAAAATAAAGATTATATTCTGCCCCTAATGTGCAGGGATTTACATATGTAATGCTAGGATGAAAAGTTATTATACCCACATAAAAAAGTTACTTTAAAATGCAGAACATGGCCATTTTCCAAAGTGAATATTACAATATTCAATATTTGTAATACTGAATATATTATTGTAATACTGTATGTGTGCCAATATTTTAACAGTGGCCATGCTCAAAGACTTGCCAATTTGCAGTTAGGTAAATTAACTGAGTTATTTCAATATTATTTGGTATAACCATACCTTCCCTATTCTTACTACAGGGAAAATATGGAATAATTAAAATGATGCTGTATAATTACTTTTGACATTATTAATCAGTGAGACTATACTGATTTTGTCATTCTAATGCATGTTTCATTACTGATATTGCACTAAAAATGTGGCTGTTGATGCTTAATTCTGTGGTCCAAGTTCTTATAATTTGGTGTTCCCATACAAGTAGACCTTGAGTGTAAAGGGTCCAGGATGATACTGCAGTAGGGAGAGGAGAAGTCTAAAAGAAGTATTTTGACAGCTTGACAGTATTTTGACAGCAAGACCCTCCAGGAAGAGTAAAATGCAAAATAATAAGTGAAGAATTAATGGGAAATTGTATACAATAAGAATAGTTCAAAACATGGAAGTTGCTGAATGAAAGAGAAAATAAAACAAAACAACAACAAAATAAGTGCAAGAGGGGGAGGAGAAAGATTAAGAAATCCTTCTGAAAACATGCTGCTCAAAATTATTCATTACTGTGAGGCTATATGAGAGGCTTAAATGGCTCTATAACCTTCTCTTGAATACAGACCAGATTCTTGCCTTTGCTAGACTGATAGTATTTCATTGATAGAAGAAAATGATTTTGTAAGAAATTAATGTTTATGAATTTCATACTAATTCATGGAATTAAGGAAAACTTGTGAGATCCAGCAAAAGTCTGTTTTGCCATGGTAACCCAGGAGTTTTCTGTGAGGCCTGTGCTTGCATTTACAGACCTGTACCCAAAGTTCATGCAACTTTTCAGGCTGCATTTAATGTGAATTCTTTGTGAAAATGTCCATACAGTGCTTTTGTATCAGGATAGCGCTTGCAGCACTAACAAAACAGCCTGGCTACAGAGGAGCCCTGAATAACTTCGTAAAAAGGCAAGATGGCTGATTCACATCAATGATCATCAATAGCACCTAGATTAGGTGGCACTGAGAAGCAAGAAAGGGGGCGAATTAGATTTGCCTGATATTCAAAGTTGGAAAAAGTTTTTCCAATATCAAAAAGAAAATCATAAACCTCCCTATCAATTGTGTTGAAGGTAAACCAAATAAAGGTGGTTTATTGTTTAACAGATTGCATGGACACTGTTATCCTTTCTAGACTGCTAATACTGAGATATTTCGAAGCTGTAGCATGGACTGTAGGTTTCAGATGCACAGCTAACAGAATAAGGCATGTGTAGTTACAGAGATCTGTCATTTTTATGTAGAAGAGGATGAGCCATCGAACTTTGGTGTCTGGGTGTATAAATCCAGATCCTAGCCCTCTCCTCCATCTTGCTCACGCACAAACACAGATGCACGTATGTATTGCGCAGCCTGCAGTACAGAAACACACGTTTGCTTCTAAATCAGACATCCACATGGCAGAGCAATAAAATGCATCACAGGAGCTTATAGCAGTAATTATTCTCAATCTTGTTTTAAAACAAGTGTTTGTATTGTCACATTCTTTCTCTTTTGCTGGGAGGGAGGCAGTGCATTAGCCAGAGACTGAGGCACTCCTTGGGAAAAATCTGTGGGAAGGGGTTTTGGCACATTGCTTCTCCACATCTCTTGCAATCTCCTATAAACTAAGGGAATTTTCCAGTTCCTAATTGGTAGAGGAATATATCAGAAAAGAAGTTTTAGCTGAGACGCTACTCGCATTATTGTTGTAAATAATTGGATTGTTTCAGCTAGCACATCAGCTATTGTGAATATGATATGGCTGTTACTAGCTAACACTGAAATATGTGTTAGAAGATGACAGGCAGGTAGTAGATCACAGACGAGAAAACACTGCTTAAAATATTTTTTTTATAATGGCCAGTGGGGATAGCATGGCATAAGTGAAAAGAGCAAATTTTTCCAGTTGGGTCCCTTGGTTCAATGGCATCATTATTTCTTTTTTCCCACGTTGTCCTTTAGAGAATTTTTAACCTTTCTTTTTCAGAAAATAAGGTGGGAGGGATTGCAGGAATACACTGTGGTTCTTGTTTTATAGGAAGCTTGGTAGTAAACAAGACTGTTAGATATCAAGTAATATACATCTTTTTTAAAAAAAGAATACAAAATTATGTTGAATAAGTTTTTAATTAATAAATAAATCCAAATTAAAAGGATTTTACAGTGTTGCAACAAAGTGTTTATTTTGTATGGAATTAGGAACTTTGTAGCAGTGAAGTCAGTGGAACTAAAGCCCTCTCATAATAGTCCGTGAAGGCTTTAAGATTCAACCATTTAAAGAGCAAAACCTTAACATGAATTAGATCAGACATGATGCTGAACCCTCTGCAGGGTGCTGGTACACACAATGGCTATATTGTGAGAAGTCTGACTCATAAAGAGTGTCTTACATAAAGCATATTATATAAAGTAGCTCTTCACCTGCTGGCATACATTCAGGACTCCAGAAAATTCTGCAAATCTCCCAAAGTTTGGATGTGTCACCACGTTCGAGTCTGCCTGTGCATGTATGCGGCCACCACTGTTAGGTTTTATAAATACATACGCACCGATCAAACATCCAAGTGCAGTTGTAGAAGCAATCAGTGAGGAAAGAGGAGCGTGCCTGTTGGAAAATTTAGCAAATATTGCCTTTTGCCAAAAAATGTTACTGCAGTTTCAGTATCTGCACAGAGCAAATAAGAATTTAGCCTGTGCATGAAAGATTTTGTGTAGCGAACTCCGTGAAACAGAACAAGCATCTTCCTTCATATGCTGGTATGAAAGAGTTCATCATTCTGTATATTATGGTTAATAGTTGTTAGTAGTATTATTATTATTTTATTTTTTAAATTGCCAATATGCTGAAATGTACAATAGGAATTATATTTTACCCTACAAGCACATCTTGTTCAGCTCAGCTTTGCTTTACAGCTCACAGGCTCTCAGCCCATTAATCACAAGGTGACACTCCTAAGTGGTAAACCTGATGATACATATTAATATTTATGCTTTTGCTGTACTGTACTCTTGCTTTTGCTATACTGGGAAAGAGCAGTGCTGTCTATCAGTATGAGCTAACACCTCTTTAAAGCTGTAAACTGACAGGCAGCACACTGGCATTTTTACTAATTATTTTACCAAGCTGATGACAACTAATCAAACTGAACTGCCAGGCAGCCTGCCTATACAGTGGCTGGCACTATTTGCTTTCAGTACCTGCTCTGTGGTTTTAGGAATTTTCTTTCTCACCACTGTCTGCTGAATAGAACATGCTTCTTGAATGCAGATTGGTTTACTGATCTTAAAAGAAAAACAAAGCAACTGTAAGGTCAGCCCAAAATCTTCCAGCCTCCAGATATTCTTTCATTTAATGCAAACAAACATTTTCAGTGGAAGATAATGGGTCATTTGGAAATCAGGCCAAGCATCCAGGTATATATATATATAGTACTTTTAATATAATCGTACTTTCCAATATAATATTTCAGTATAGTAGTACTTTGCCTACAGTTGGGTGCTGGTCCTGCCAGCATTTTGATGATAAATCTTCAAATGTGCATGAAGTTGTGACTTATTTTGAAATATGGGGGGTTTCTCTTTTGTTTTGTTTTGGTTTGGTTTTTTTTTTTAACAAATTTTACATTTTAGGGAATGGTCTGATTATCTGTGGCAATTGTGAAAATGAACTGTTAGAAATGACAGGCTTTTCATATTAAAAGCTATGACACCATTTGACCTTTAAAAGCATCAATTTTTTTCAGCAGTCTGAGGTTCTCCAACTGCCCTTATATACACAGTCCTTGAGGTTCAATCTGTGAGTCATAAACATGGATAGAGCCGCTTGTGTGGAATATTTCTATTGAAAATATTCTACCTTGAGAATATTGGCTCAGTTGATGTTTGGGTTCATGAGTTCAGAGATTTTTGGCAACTCTTAAACTTCTGTAAAGCTAGCACTGCATGAAGAAATGCTCTGATCTTTTTTAGCTGAGCTGACATGTTGTCTCTCCAGCTGAAAATAAACTGATCTAGTGTGCTGAAGCCAGATTCCAAGCTGCACGTTCTGTCAAGGCTACTTTTCCTTAAGCAGCTCTCCCAATCCTTAGTCAAGTCTTTAAAGAATATATTTACTACAGTACATAATAATGCATATACTGTTGTTATTTTGTGCAAGTGTTAAATAATGAATTGTGAATATTCTCTATTACTAACATCTAATCACTGCTAAATGATAAGTACAGAGAAAATCCATCATCAGATAGTATAAAAGCATACTTGAACGCATCTGCAGATTTTTTGTCTGTATGTGTATGTATATATACATAAATATGTATATATAATGATGCATATATAATATATAAAATATAATATATAACATATAATATATAATATATATAATAATATATAATATATAATTATGTATATATAAAAATATGTATATATAATATACATTCATGTATGTACGTATACACACACAGAGAGGAACACATGTATTTATATAGCCACATCTTCTCAGTTCATGTTTTGACCATGTTCCACCACCTTTTTGCTCTCTGTTTGAACCATTCATTATTGATTCATTTGAGAATATTAAAACCAAGATAGTAAAAGTTTTTGATTAATCAAAAATATTATAGATTTGATCATGATGTTCATTCCTAAGTTGTATGATCATACATGTGCAGTGTTTGTGGCAAGCTCCATCATAGAATCATAGAATCATTAAGGTTGGAAAAGACCCTTAAGATCATTGAGTCCAACCGTTAACCTATCACTGCCAAGTCCACCACTAAACCGTGTCCTCAAGCACCACATCTACCCGTCTTTTAAATACCTCCAGGGATGCAGACTCAACCACTTCCCTTAACAGCCTGTTCCGATGCCTGACTACCCTTTCAGTGAAGAAGTTTTTCCTAATATCCAACCTAAACTTCCCCTGGCACAGATTGAGGCCATTTCCTCTCGTCCTATCACTTGTTAGTAGGGAGAAGAGATGAAACCCCACCTCACTACAACCTCCTTTCAAGTAGTTGTAGAGAGCAATAAGGTCTCCCCTCAGCCTCCTTTTCTCCAGACTAAACAACCCCGGCTCCCTCAACTGCTCCTCATAAGACTTGTGCTCTAGACCCTTCACCAGCTTCGTTGCCCTTCTTTGGACACGCTCCAGCACCTCCATGTCCTTCTTGTAGTGAGGGGCCCAAAACTGAACCCAGTACTCGAGGTGCGGCCTCACCAGTGCTGAGTACAGGGGCACTATCACCTCCCTGGTCCTGCGGGCCACACTATTCCTGATACAAGCCAGGATGCCATTGGCCCTCTTGGCCACCAGAGCACACTGCTGGCTCATGTTCAGGCGGCTGTCAACCAACACCCCCAGGTCCTTTTCTGCCAGGCAGCTCTCCAGCCACTCCTCCCCCAGCCTGTAGCATTGCATGGGGTTGTTGTGACCCAATTGCAGGACCCGGCACTTAGCCTTGTTGAATCTCATACAGTTGGCCCTGGCCCAGTGATCCAGCCTGTCCAGGTCCCTCTACAGGGCCTTCCTACCCTCCAGCAGATCAACACTTCCACCCAACTTGGTGTCATCTGCAAACTTACTGGGGGTGCACTCAATCCCCTCGTCCAGATCATCAGTGAAGATACTGAACAGGACTGGTCCCAACACTGAGCCCTGAGGAACACCACTCGTGACCGGCCGCCAACTGGATTTGACTCCATTCACCACCACTCTCTGCACTCGGCCATGCAGCCAGTTTTTAACCCAGCGCAGAGTGCACTGATCCAAGCCGTGAGCAGCCAGCTTCCCCAGGAGAATGCTGTGGGAGACAGTGTCAAAGGCCTTACTAAAGTCCAAGTAGACAACATCCACAGCCTTCCCCTCATCCACTAAGCGGGTCACCTTGTCATAGAAGGAGACCAGGTTAGTGAAGCAGGACCTCCCTTTCATAAACCCATGCTGGCTGAGCCTGATCCCCTGATTGCCCCACACGTGCTGCGTAATGGCACTCAGGATGATCTGCTCCATGACCTTTCCCGGCACCGAGGTCAGGCTGACAGGCCTGTAGTTCCCCAGATCCTCCTTCTGACCCTTCTTGTAGAGGGGTGTCACATTAGCTGACTTCCAGTCATCTGGGACCTGCCCGGTTGACCAGGACTGCTGATAGATGATGGAGAGTGGCCTGGCAGGCTCCTCTGCCAGGTCCCTCAGTATCCTTGGCTGGATCCCATCTGGCCCCATGGAATTGTGAGCATCCAGGTGGAGGAGCAGGTCGGTGACTGCCACCTCTTCGACAGCTGCGGCTTCATTCTGCATCCTATCTCCATCTCCCGGCTCAGGGGCCTGAAAACCCCAAGGATGACCAGTCTGACTATGAAAGACTGAGGCAAAGAAGGCATTAAGTACCTCAGCCTTCTCCTCATCCTTCGTGGCAATGTTTCCCTCCACATCCAACAAAAGATGGAGATTCTCCCTGGCCTTCCTTTTGTCGCTGATTTATTTGGAAAAACATTTTTTGTTATCTTGAACGGCGGTGGCCAGTTTAAGTTCTAGCTGGGCCTTTGCCTTTCTGATCCCCTCCCTGCATAACCTCACAACATCCTTGTAGTCCTCCTGAGCCACCTGCCCCTTCTTCCAAAGGTGGTAAGCTCTCCTTTTTTTCCTGAGTTAGTCAGTTAATTTCCTGAGTTATCATGTTCCCTTAGGTTGTGTGTATACACACATTTATACACACATTTTTTTGCCAAACCTGTCATTACATGTTGACCCAATAGGCTCTGGTTAACTGCAACACTGCATGTCAGTTGTAAAATGTAGGTAAAATAAATTTCTGTGACAGCTATTTCACATATCAAGTACAGTATTTAGTTCTATATGAAAGAAAAGTAAGAAAAATACTGCAACAGCACCAACAGGGTAACTCTGTCTTCTCTGATGGACTCATTTCCTGTTACCTTGATTCCTCATCAGACTGCAGTACACAGAAAGATTATGCCTGCACTGTGTATGGGGTTTGCCCTTGATGAATCCAGTCATTTCAGATTTCACAAAGAACAAGCCTGTCTAAACCCAGAGTGGATTTGTAAAGTGTTTACTAAGCTTTAAAATCTGGCATAACAGGAGTGATTAAATAGACACCAATGACAAACAAACAGTTCTGTAAGAAACAGCACAGCACATAACAATAACTGTTCCACAAGTTTACTGTTTGTTGTTGCTGCTTTCATGGAAATTGAAAATGTGTGATATTTTTTCTTTCAGAATTTGTTGGAGTACTTGAAGAGCTCTGTTTAATGTTTGTTTTGGGTTTTGTGCCAATTTAGTATAAAATAATGCTCTTTTTACTTCCAGTGGAACCCTAAATAAAATTACTCCTGTGAACAATACGATGTTCATAACACTGTTGTGCTTCAGGTGCGAAGGCACTGCTGAACAAGCAGCTGGTTATTTCACTCTGTGGCAACAGATAGTTGCATTGCTTTTCAGCTACACTGTAATGATGAGAGACTGGTCTGTTTCATGGTCTCTGATTTAAGGGACAAACCACCTAGCAAACTAATGGCCAACTTTGTATACTGTGATTGCAGCAAGGTCTCTCTTCTGAAGACTATCAGGGATGCTTGAGCAAGGGGAAGTATCCCAGCTGTGTTGAATGAGCTCCTGCAGTCCTAACACAGTTCTCCATGTGGATAAGTGCCTTGCCCAAGGTCGTGATGCAAGTCAGAGTTGGGTCTGGAAATATTGTTGAGGAATGCCTGGTTCTTTGTCCCATCATTACAAACTGCTGCATACCAACAGTTACCTTAATCTGTACAAATGAAAACTAATACAGCTACTATTACACTATGTTAGTGGGAAAAAAAAGGTAAAATACATTCTAGTGCTATTCCTTCAACAAGTGGTAAGGAATGCAAAATCCTGAGTGGAGTCTTCTGTCCATGAGCAGTAAAGCAGCCTTTAAGCAGTATAATTAAATACAGTTATTATAGATATAAATATATATATATATAATATACAGATATTATCTCCCTAATGACTCCTTTAGTTTAAAAAAAATTAATAACTGAGAATGTAAATCACCACTTCAAATAGGAGACCAGCAGGCACATTGCACAAGAAGGCATAGACAGAATTGTCTAAAACCCCTGAAGAGTGGCAGATGTTGACCTACATTTAGGTCATCAGTCTCAGGTGTGTCTGTAACTTCTAGGAAAAGCACAGAGATGGGTTGGAAAAGGCTTTTGTGAATCCTGTGTGCCTGACACCTCACTTTGTCAATTTTATGCCACTGCAACTCTGTTGACTACTCTCTAGCTGTTAGATAATTGCAATTTTGGTGTGCTTTTTTGTTAAAGTAGTTAAGTTTATTTTTCAGCTTTTAGGTCTAATCTGCCTATGGTCAAGAGTTCTGACAGAGCACAGCATGTTGAGGAGATTGCAATGGACAGAGAGTGTCAGGACCAATCACGAAAGGGAGGAGAGGGAGGAGACATAGGCAGGAATAGAGCATTAACTATGCAGGCACACCCAGCATATTCCTCTTCAAAATGTTCATCCCTTCTTCCACTCCTGTGTGTTTTCATTTTTAACTTGGAGTGGCTGCTACATGTGGCTTTCTGTAAGCTGTCACCCATGTCTCCAGTAGAGACATTACAGCCTCTCAGATGAGGGTAGCTTTGCAGAGACAAGAAGGGCTCTTCTCCTTGCAGATCTCATGAGCTTGTGCTTGAAGCGCCAGATATTTGAGCAGAGACTGTGATTTGCTTGCATTCCACCTCTACCTGAGCTCCAAACTGGGATAAGCATAAACCGTCTCAGTCCGCTGAGTTATGTTGGTGTACGGCAATGCTTGCACTAAAAAAGTCAGCGTGTCATCCAAAAATGTTATTGCTGGTAGAACTCCATACTAACATGTCTTCTAGACAGGGGCATTTTTGTTTGAGGATTAGCCCACTCAGGGCCTACCGGTTTGTGGCAAGGGCTCTGCAGTTTTAAAGCAAGCCTAAAAAAACAAGTAGACCATTGTACACTACTTCAAACACTGCATGAGGGCTCTCCTTCTCCCTGCAAGCAGAGGAGAAGTGCTCTCCTCCACTCACTTTGTAGTGCTGTGCTGCTGTTTAATGTTTTTTGGTAGTGACACATTTAGCTGTACAAGATATCTTCATTACCGACAGCCCCAGAAGAGGTAGGTACCTGTTACCGCATTGTGCTATGCTGTACTGTGTTGTGAGTGCACTGCAGTGACTGGGGAAAGATTATTAAATAAGTCCAGGACCACTGTGGCTGCCGTGGAAGATGGAGCACAGCACCACAGAGGTTATAAGAGTGGTTTTTTTCTCCACAGTTATTGCATCCCAAAGTGGTTGTGTCAGGACATCACTACTTCTTTTTCCTGTTTTTTCAACCACAAAACTAGGCTCAGAATTTGATTTGGCAGCCGCTGAGCCACCCTAATATAGCAGCAGACGAATCTAGGCAAAGAACAGATCTATCACTATATCTGACTGATCTCTCTGCTTATGCACAGTGACAAATTCTCACCTCTCCATATAGATCAGCAGGCTCTGTAACCAGTCAGTCACGCATAAGTTGTGACAGCACATCACAAGATTGGCAATTTGGAACCCCAGAGTACAAGGTAAAACATGCCGTTTTTTTACGTGAAAACAGCAGCCTTTTCCATTCCAAGACTTTTTACCACCCTCACCCCCCATCATCCTTTCACAAGAAAACATAATGTTCTTCTCTCTATCTTCCAATACATAGAAAAGCATACAAAGCAAGGAAGTAATGAAAACAAGTCTTTCAAGATTAATTTTCTGTAACATTTATTTATTTTTCTTTAACATATTTTCATTCTCTCAGCTCAGGACTGGTTAAGAAAGAAATTCCTACATGCTATGTTGCCTTTAAAATGTAAAGGTGAAAACCTCAATCTTGAGATAAAAATTAAGGCATGTCAATTGACAGAGAAAGAGAGATGGTCAAGAGAAGAATAGTATGATAAGTATCATCAGCTGTCTTTGACTTCAGTGAAAATTGGAAATGCGTGGCTTGGTTTTAGAAGCTAGTAATATGGATAAAGGATATTTTAAAAGTAGCTTTACATGTTACATTGCTTTTCTATATAATTTGAATTACTAAAATACTTGGGCAGGTCAGAAAACCCATCCTGGTTAAAGACACTGGCTCTCAGTTAAAGACACTTAGCCAAACATCTTAGAAACAGGATATTTCAAGGAGCTGCTGAAGAACATGTGCATTTTGTATGTTTGCATGTTGAATGAAGCCATTAGTAACCAGAGAAATAGGGAAATAGAGTTGAAACTTCAGTTAAAATAAACAAGTAAAAGAATTAAGTGGATTTTCAAGCATTTTTATTGTTAAGAAAACTATGGGGCACAAATGCAATGTGCTTATTCTCCCTAACATGGAAATATTGATGACACTGAAAAACAGTTGTGTCAGTTTTATGGTATCCTCTGAAAATATTAATTAAAAAGAATTAATTCCCAGTTCAGAAAGCTGAGAGGAGATTTATAGAAAGACAAATTAATAAATAAGGTTATGAAACTTATAAGTCTAACTTTCATGTTAGACTTTATGTTCTGTGTTCTGTTGCGTGATATGAGCCTAATGGAGATCTGCCCATTACATTGTGGCACAGGACTATCAATCAAGTAGATGTTATTAATGACACTACATTTAATACGATGGTTCTCAAACTTTTTTTGATCACTGTAACTAATATGTATTCAATTTTTTTATGGATCACTATTCAGTGCTAGCATTAAACTTTTAATTTAAAACTCTCTTTAAGGTGATATAAATGAAAATAAAATAATAGCTTCTCTGGAGCAGCTGCAGGCTGCTGAGCATGGACTCACAGACCACCCACTAATCTATAGACCACAATCTGGAAACTGCTGTTTGATGAGCTTATCTGATGATTTTTTTTTTTTTACAGTTTGCATATAATTAGCTGGGCTCAGCTTGTTTCATAGAGTTTTATCCGCTTTCTGAAAACCACAGTTTCATTGTTGGTAGAGATCACAAACTCTGAGTTGGACATAAAACGGACCTATCTTCTCAAGAGAGTCGCTGCTTTCCGAAGCGCCAGCATGCAGGATTTCAGAAAATACCAGTCTACTGCGGCAGTCTATGCAGTGAGAATGAGTAATAAAAGAACATGTTGCAAAGTACGGCCTTGGTCACTGAGACGGGCGTGGAAGCCTGGCAGTCCTTTGGTATTAGAAAATTCAGGTGTCAGAATAATAGAAGCTTTGAAACCATCCAATATATTAATTATGCAGGGTGTATTGTTCTGAGTCCCTGGTTTCCTAGGCCTGAAGTGTCGTTGGTTATAATGATGATCCGGACTACCAGTGTAGCAAGGAGAACCTACACTTGCAATGGCTTATTTTCTTTCATGTGAGGTGAAGACTTAAAGCTTTAATTTTTTAATGAACGTAACAGTTAGAAATAACCCGTTCATCAATGTACTTTGGTACATACCTAACTTTGGAGCCTCAGTAGAAGTGAAATAATATTTTTAATTGATATAAGAATAGGACATGAGCTCTGAAATTATTATTGCTGATTTTTCTATTGTGAGGAATAATGTGCTTTTGCAACACTGTAAATTCTGGAGTGAATTGGCCGTGTTCAAAATGTTCCACATGCCAGTGGTTCTAAGAGGGTATTTACCAAACAAGGCAGCTCATAAGGGCTAACTCTGAAGGCAGTCAGGTTTAGACAGTAGAGTTTCCAGAATGCAAACCCCTTGGGATTTGCCTCCCCTCCATAACAGTTTTAAGGCATCACTTTCAAAACCTTGTTTTTACTTTAGCTGGCAAGATGTTGATCAGTTATTTTTTATAGGACTTAGAGAACCTCAGGGACATCGAGTTCAGCCAATGGTGAGAGTAGCAGTTAAAAGTAAATAAACAAATTCCAGCCTCCAAGGGTGTTACAGGGTATATGAGTATTTACAGAATGATCCATCCTGTTCTCCTGAGGTCATGAGGATGACCTGCTCCGAGCAGGTGAAGGGAAAAATGAATTCAAGGTGAAGAAAAAAGTATAAGACTCTAAATGCTTCTACATAAGGCAGAGAAAGCATGTGTTGAGGAGACACCTAGGGATGTTCATTGCATGTCAGTGCTTACAGAAAACCTATGGGGCAGCACATGAGAGAATGGAGGGACTCTAACGACCACATAGCTCCTTCTGTTCAAAGGTACCATGATACCTCTGGTGTAATTCACAGTGAAGCCATTTTCCAGAAACACTTATTTAATTAAATGAGCATAATTTCTTGAGCATCCACCATAGCAAAAAAAAAAAAAAACAAACAAACAAAAAATCAAAGCAAATATTATTTCCAGCACCACAATGCTGATGATATTTACTATGGAATACTGAAATACCAATCTGACTTCAGTTTTCAACCTGATTTCAGTTCTCCAGAGATACTGAGGAGGGAGAAACCTAGTGCTTCTGATGCTCTCTTTCTCAGTAGTAGGACAAGTCCCTTTGCCAGACACTTCTTACTCTTCTTGTCCAGAAATATGGACTGTCTTTGGGTGTTCCATAAAATTAGTAGTAGCTAAAAAAAGAAAAAAACTATCTATTGAAATATAGCTTGTTACAAGCCAGCAAAATACTCTCCAGCTGATCCTTAAAAGTAGGTAGATTTCTTTTTTTGTTTTGTTGAAGTGGAAGGAATCATTAGCTGCCTAACAGAACAAAGTACTAAATTTTCAAGAAAAAAAGAAAAGTAACATGTTAAGTTCTACATTTAGTGCCAAATCATGGTATAGGCTGAAAAAGTCTAGTGCGGTTACTTTTAAGGCAAAGCAGCATCACATAACCTTTAAATTACAGAGGAATGAAGGACCTTTATTTTAATCTTAACTGCTTGTTACTCCTTGTCCAAGATCAGCTTTAATTGCCCTTCCTAGAAGCATGCTACAATGCAAGACTTGGAAAAACAGTTGTGAATGAGTATTGTATAGCTTAGTATGGAAAATACCCACATGGCTAACTCTTTTCAAGTTTCGTAGGGCAAAATAAACACAATGCCACCAAAATAACATTAAAAATCACAAAGCTGAGTCAAAAATACATCCTGTTCTATTATATCACAACACTAAGGAAAACACATTATACTTTACCAGTCTCCAAACATTTCCTTGCAAAAGATGGAGGTAATCCATGAGACAATTTTTACTCAAATTGTTGTATTTTCAAAAGGCAAACAGGTATTCAAAGTGTTCTTATCTTCAGGTGTTCAAGTGGCTGAAACCCCTTTCTGACCAGCAGAAGGGGAAAATTTAGCTGCTTCAACCGTAATTGCTGAAGGATGTTCTAAGATATTTTAAGTTCCTACATTTCACGCTGTGTGGTTTTTGCTTCACTGGGATTTTTGCTTCTTCTTTTGACTACATTTGCAACTTCTGCATCTATTATTTACTTTAGGAAGGGGGAAAATGCTATCCCAGTGCTCTCAGTTGCACTGAAGGCAGCACAAAGAGTGAGGAACACATAATTGCTCCAGCACTTCCAAGATCTCAATGGCAGATAGATAATTTAGCATGGGCTGTGTTCGTGACTCATGGCCACCCAGCCAGTGTGCAGGGAAGAGCACCAGTTCTGCCTGGCATCCATGGGAAGCTATGCCAAAGGAAGCAAGATATGATAGCAAATGCTAGAGCCCGCAGTAGAGTTCTGGTCAGTGTCTAATGGTCTAAAACATGTGCAAGTGCTCTGCAACTATCCAAAAACCATACTTCCCAGAGAGATGCCTGGGCAAGAGCTGAGTCTTGAACATTGTAAAATTTGGGGGAAAGAGACAGTTTTCCTGTTACCTGTGATCTTTAAGTCATTGTGCAAATCTGTGAGAACATTCTACAAAGAAGATAATCACTACCCTTTATCATCACAGATAGACAATCAAACAGTCATTGGATATGTGCTAGGCAGAAAGTAAATTGATTGGTTTATAAAAGACTTATTTTTCCATGCAACGTGCAACATCTATTGTCCTTGCTCCTTTGCTAAAGTATCCATTTCTTGGTAAGCTTTTTCAGAGAACAGAAAACTTCAGTTAGGAGAATAGCTTCAGTTCCCTTTCATTTGGCTAAGTCAATGAATAACTGGTAATATAAATCCCTAAGTAAAAAAAGAAATCAAGTCACTAGTGTGCTTAGAAATGCTGTATGGTTTGTATTTTCTCAAAAACCTGATTGCTTTTTAAAAAAATTCACACACACACACACAAAAGAAAAGAAAAAAAAAAGGGGGGGGGGGGGGGAGGGGGAAGAGAGAAGCCAAGGGGCTACATTCTGCTTTTAATTTCATAGTAATTCCACTGAAACCCCAGATGGAAATGGATTTGGAAATGGATGCAACTGAAAGTCTGATTTATGTATATGCTCCTAAAAACATAAAATAGGAAATTGAGCATGTATCCTAAATATCTTTTCCTACATTAAGGAAATGAATTTATACTGGCATAAGGTAAGAGGGAATCGGGTCTTCTGTCTTTATTCTCCTGCAATCATACACTTGCTAAATTAAGTTTTGATAACCTTTAATGAGATAAGACCTCTCTTTAGCTCCTTTCTGTCTTGCAGATAAATAACAATAATTTGGGGGAAAAGTAAGGGGACTGAGACCTTTGGGAATCATATAGAGCTGAAATGCTTTCCTAGATTAAATAATAAAATTCAGGTAGTCATGCCCAACCAATGAACTGATCTGCAGATACTTTTAAGTGCATTATATAATGCCAAGATCTGGGGTATGCTGATGGAGACAAACTGCCTGGCATTCATAGATAAAATGAGAGGTCTGCTTAAACCTGTATTAAGATAGTAATACATGATAGTGGACCATTTTGTGTCCAGAAATATCATCTATAGCTTGTATATGTGCATTACAAAATGTTATTAAAAAAGTTTCATGTTCCAATATAAACTAGTTGATACTGGAGTCAGGAAGGCATTGTTCAGATTGTTGTTCAAGCAGAAGGTTGGACTAGATGACTCCAGAGCTCCCTTCCAACCTGAATTATTCTGTGATTCTGCGATTATCCAGCTCTGTAACTAAGCATGGGCAGAGATGTGTGAAATTCTGCAGGCTTGCACATTTCTCTAAAGAATTAGGGTTGTCCTATGTGGAAGGAGGATATCAAGCTTGTTAGACTCTCTTCTTTGATCCTATATGATATATCCTACTGTCCTAAGTGTATTGCAGCTTAATTGGTGCCTGCATAACTCCATTTTTTTAGACAATTCCATGAATTCAACCAATGAAATGTGGCTTCAAAAGGTGAAGCCCTTTTTTGTAATTGACCATAATGTAGTCTTAGGAAAGGATGCTTGGATGTGATCAGAAGACATGAAGTGATGTACTATGAAAAGATGTAGGTACTTTGTCATTTGTAGGCGAATGGCTATCTCTTTAAAGATTTTCCCTCTACACCAATCAATATGCCTGTAATGAGGAGAGTCCATGCCATAGCATTCAGATGTGCATCTAGAGAGGTCATGTATCATACTAGCCAGGTTAGGGAGAGAATAAGGGTCTTGCATAATATTCTAGTCAAAATCTGTGTTTAGGTTGTGAACCTGCATGCCAAAACTTAGGGCTTTTTGAAACTGAGATTTAGAGTGTGGTTCAACTCTAATATACTTTTAAACAAAAATTAACATTTTGTTTGGGGGTTGGAAATCAACTGCTATCCTAAACAGTCTAAGCTAAATTTTATGCTAGTTTATGCAAAATGTGGTCATGCATGGATTAAGCATGAACAAAAGCCCACACTACTGAAAAGTTGCGATTAACTTTTCAAATGTGTCCATTTTAGAAGGTAGATTGAGACTTCCAAGTGCCATTTTAACCATATGGTACTTTGCCAGTACAGTAATATATCTGTTTCATTCTGGAAGGCATTAATATGAGCTACATTCATGCAAAACCTGTAAAAGCTTGTGACATTTCATTTGACAATTGTGTGTTTTCTTAAGAATAATCCATACATTCTCTCCATCATCCTCACTGCTTATACCTGCAGTACCATGAGAAAGACTATATGGGTCAGACTATATGCTGGAGTTTTTTGTTTGTTTTCTCTTGTCCTATATGCATATAAACATTAATTTTTCTTCTCTTGTTGGTCTTCTTTTTCTTGAAGAATTTAGGATTGTAGTCACAGCTTCACCTAGGTGGCATAATTTTGAATCCTGCCTCCCCAGCGCTCCATGGTAAATGTGAGGAAACATCATGCTGCTACCTGAGATTTAATTTCTTTGAAAATCGTGTTTGAATATCTTTAAGAAATAAATGGAAGGCCATTATTTCTTTCACAGAATGCTTATCTGATTGAAACTTGAAGATAAGTTCCCTTTTTGTCTAAGAATGGATTAATGCAGATAGTTTCAGAAGAAACAAAGTGGTTGAAATACTAACCTGGCTGCTCTGATGATCCGAAAGTACTTAGGCACAGATTGGGTGACATTTTCTTCTTTCTTCCCCAGACAGTTTGGGGTAAATGATGTTACACAAAATCTTGTTTGTAGCCTCTCATTGCTACTAATGTTAAAGTGAATAAGTGCCGTATAATTGCCCTGGGGACCATATAAATGGGAAAAAGCTGAAGCTGGGAATATTTTGTATTATGTAGGACAACAACAAAACCAGGTTGAACCTTACTTTCTTTCCCAGTTCCTCTTTTTCCTGTCGCTTTGCCTGCTTGATTTCCTGATGTGCTGAAAGTATAACATGGTCTGTCTCTTATGCAAGTCTGAAATCAGAGGTGGCATGTGGTTTCTTTCAGCCTGTCAAAGATGCAGTATGCTATATTCTATTCAACAATGCTGCTCGATACAGCATATGACTGTAAATCTTTTTATGTACACTGCAGTAGAGACCTTTGTCCCTTGTGATTTACCAGGTTTTATTCAGCTGTGAAAAGACTGATGTTCAAGAGCTGTTTCAGGAGGGACTTAACTAGTCCTGAGAGGGTGCAAAAAGAAGGTAAATTCCATTATTTAAAAAACAAAACAAACAAACAAACAAAAACCACAAAGAAATAGAAACAGATCAAATTTTTTATTTACTTCATGATTGCTGCAAAAATTCTGAACACATATTGCTTACAAAATTATAAGTCAGGACCTAATAACTGGAAATGTAACTCTGGAAGCCTCTCCAGTCAGGAAGGCAGTACTTTGTTTAGTAACTATTCTTTTTAACTCCTGAAAGTTTTTACTCTTTAACTTTATACTACCACATAATCAAGCTAGGGCTTGGGCTCTTTTTTTTAAAGTAACTGCAAACAAGAACTAATAATGCTGTGTTTAGCTGCTTCTGAATGTAGATTTGACACAGCAGCTTGTGTATGTCAGAAAGAAAGAAGGAATTAGTATCTGTAAGCCTACCAGAAGTTTCCATAGAAGACATACATCAAGCCAACACTGCTGAACACACAGTTTAGACACTTCTTAAAAATATATATTTAAGCCGTAAAGTCCTGTCAGTTATTGTATTTGTATTGCCAAGATTTAACTAGACTCCACTAAAATCATGTATTGTATTGCTACTAAGTGTCAGCTATCTTCTGCCTATATGTCATTTCAACCTAGATTTCTGAATAAAGCATTTTTGAAGATTTAAACCATGGAATTAACCCATTCTATGCTGAATTTCTGAGCTATTAAGAAGCTTCATATAGATTACTTTGAAAACATTGTGCCAAGGTTTTTATCATTCTTAGTGCCAACGTCTGCCTGGAAGCACAGGGTAGGTTTCCAGATCTCTGCAGAGTTATAAGGCTTAACTGGCCAACAAAACATTTGTCCCTCCTTACAGCAGCTATCTAGGTATCACACCAAATTGTAAATACACACAGTTAAGAATCTGCTGATGTTGCTATTGATTCATAACATCCAACATGCACAGGCCAATCTATTGTTCTGCAGACAGCTAGGATAAATATGCAGCCCAGAAAAGCTCACATTTGAACTCAAGTAGTCTGAATATGGATTTAAAAAGGAATATACATGAAAAAAAAAATGCCTTGGGGTGGCTCAGAAGCATAGGGTGTCCACAGAGGCATAGGGTCTAAGACAAACCCATTAGTACCCTAAACAAGATGCTCCAATACACAGAAAATGCAAATGGATGTGATGAAATAAAAGGTTTCTCTCAGTCATTTCTAAGTTTTCTACAAAGATTTGAAAATGTAGGGAGGGCTGTATTTGGGATATGCTTATGTATTTATATACTAGGCAAAGGTTTGGGATTTTTTTGTATTACACAAATATATAAGAATAAATGGTGGGCAAGCTGTAGTTAGTAGGTGAGGGGCTGTGAAACCAGAAAAATTATGAGATGGTTGAAATCAATGTTGCTGGGTCAATAGTTAAGATAAAATGTGAGCTATTTTATAAATTGTTGAGAAGAGTGCACTGGTATAAAAAAAATTATACACTAGAATGCAGTGTTTGGGAGATGTTCACATTCTTATCACATTCTAGGGTTCATTTCTTTATATAATCTGAAGTGAAATTTCAGGTACTCACTCTACCTTCAAGTCTTGAAAGTCATGAAATTCAAGCTTTTCTTGAGAAGTAGAGAAGTTATTTTGAAGTTGCAAAAACACTCAGCTCTCCCCTGCCTACTCATCTTGTTATTTATGTGGGCTTCATAGAAAAAATAGGAATTACACTTATACTGGGATGATTGTAGTAAATTTCGCAGAGAAAAATCATAAAAATGTGGTTTGTTTTGCATGCTAGATGTTCATGTTACTAATGTTAACTCATGTTAACGCTGAATGTTTTTTAAGTTTAGACTTAAAAATGCATCTCCAAATAAGAGTTTAAGCGTCATGGAAATTATAATTTACAAGCTTGGTGGTGAGTTGTCTTCACTCAGTGAACTTAATGTTCCTCTGCTCCTGGCAAGACAATGTCTCCATAAAGCAGTAGAAATGCAACTCTGACAGAAAGCACCACAAAGTAGTGAGATGTTTGCATCGCAATATTGAATTTAATGTTGCCCAGGAAGGCCAGAACAGAAAAAAAGGGCAGCATGATTTTAATAAGCATGTCATTTTAAATAACACCTTCCAGATAATGTCAGCATAATGAATATTTGACCTGGACTTGCATGTTCAATTTCAGTTTTTCCTACAGAAATTGAAATTCCTTGCCAGTTTATACGTTGCAGAATATATCACTGGATCAAGACTGGAAACAAAACCACATTCCTATATATGTACATGTGCATGTGTGCGTGCACATACATTAATGTAGAGCAATCCAAGGTATCTGTTTTATTCAACTATTTGCCTGGTGGTACAATGATCATGACAGAATTAGCTGGGTTGTACATATGATTAGCATCCTTGCAAAAATATCTTCTGTGTAAAATATGCAGGAAAATATAAATTGCCTTTGAAATAAGAACAAACAGGGGAAAAAAAAAAGATTTAAAAAGGTAATAATAATATAAAAGCCTAGCAAAACTTCTAAATATTTAATCTTTAAACTGAAATGCTTTTTTTTTGTTGCCTTTTTTTTTCTTTAAAAGGGGTACTTGCTGTCCTTGAATTTACCTTCTGCCCACCACCTTGTTTCTAATCCTCTAAAACCTTTAATGGAATCCTTGATAATTTTAAGTTATTAAACATTTCTGTAGGTTTATAATTTCTACTACCTTTGTGGTGATTGTGTAATCAAATAGTTGTCATATAATTGGGATCAAAATGTATAACCCCAGAAATGTTTAGAGCTGTGTAAAATTCACTGAATTTAATTGAAGTGGTTAGAAAGTTAGGAGTGATATTTTAAAGGAGTGCTGTGATAGAAAGAGGATTTGAGCTACACTTATATATTTTTATACTTAGCTGAACTGTTAAACTCTTTCAGATTTTTTCATCAAGGAGGAAAAGAAATTTATGGCAACACACAAAAAAAGAGCAGGGAAAAATGCAATGTAATTTCAAAGCTACATCTGCAGAACACTGAAAGGCTTCGATTCTTCTGTAGATTTCATAGGAGTACAGAGGGTAAAAACATTTTTTTCAAAACTGGGTCTGAAACGAAGCCTTAGCTAATACCGGGTATTTAGAGTTACTAGTTTTAAGTAAATCAAGACATTTGAAGACCTTAAACTTCAAAGTTATTGCTAAAATCTTGCACAGTGGAGCATGTGCTTGATTTTATATAATGCCCAAATCACTCTTGCTTACAGGAACACAGAAATTGATATTACTTCCTAGTGTGAGAATAAAAGATGTTCAGAGGAAAGGTTTCATTTGGTAACAGGCTCTGAACTCTTAGCAGATCCATCCACAGATTTTTTTTGCAGTTCAGGAACAATTTTTACAGTTTATAGAATGCACAAATTAAAAAGGTATCATGTACAACAGTCCTTAAAACTGTAGTGGCATGCTTGTTACTTTTAGAAATGTCTGCTATCATGGTTAAGGTTGCCGGACTAGTATCAGCCACCAGTTCTCCCTCCCACTTAAATCTGATATGTTCAATTAGCTGGGTTTTTTTTTGCTTTCCTCCATTTGGATAGGTCATCTAGCATTCTGACTACCTCTTAAAATATCCTGAAAGCTGGGGAACTGCAGGTCATTGGTATTTCTTGCAGAATAGGACCATATTTTGTATCTGAAAAGCAAGGATTGAAAGTGCCAGAAAGCAAAACTTTTTGGCTGATCTGTTATAGAGAATACCTGATTAGATGTTTGCTAATAAAGGCTTTTAGAAGTTTTTGAAAAAGTGATGTTCATTTTGGCTAATCTAAATTTCTGTAGCTATACTGTATGTGCTAAGTTGGAAAACAACATAATGTTTCAGTAGCAAAACACGCTAACCCTTTGTCATATATGTCAATAGCCTCCTTTGTCTTCCCATCTCTACACCCAGAAACACATATCAAAATTCAGCCTGCAGTTATGATGTTGAATATGTATGACGTGGTAGAATACAAAATTAAATATAATTCAGCACTGGACAGCACTTCTGGAAAGATGAGTGAATCAGGTTAAAACTGCTTCATTTCTATGTTTGGCTGCAGCATTTATTTACATTAATTTCCAGAAATGAAAGTCAATGTGGTGATGATGATGATGATAATATTTCCTGTTTTACCTAGTGATACAGGAAAGTGACAACATGAATGTGGCTATAAACAGAACTATCACTTCTTCTCCCCAGAAGAACCAATTAGAACATAACAGATTTCTTTTCATAATAAGTAACCTGTAACTTTCAATCTTCTGTTCATGATTAAAAAAAAAAAAAATCAAGTAAATTAGAAGTGTTCTGCCATTTAAAGGACTGGGCCTTTTAAAATACAAAATAGAAATAACTCTGACTCTCATAAAAAAAAAAAAAATATATTGCAACCATTTCTAAGCCTCTGATGTTCTGGAAGTCATGCTGTGAATCTAAACGATGAAATTCATTAGTCTCAACATTGTATATTCATAACTGAAAAATTCAGAAAAAAGCCAAATGCTACATGATTATGTCCTGTTTATACATGCAAGCTGTCACTATCATATACTGAACCCTGTGAAGATGCTTTACAGTGAATGTTTGAAGGGTGGGGTTAGATGGTCATCAGAGCCATTTAGAAAAATTATCCTTGTACAGCTGATATGCTGTGGAAGTGGTACTGTATTAATAAATAACCTAGCCTATGAATATCAAGCCAATAAATGTTTGTACAGGATGATTATGTGTTCCAGTACATGTGTTGGTTGAATAGCATAACTATGCAGTTACAAACTCACTGCTCAAGTCTTGGAAAAACAAAGGCCTGTTTGTGTTTTTTTTGACCGGAATATAGTGGCATTCACAAGTAATGAGTTTAACAAGTTACACAACATTTTGGTAATACCTTCTACACCAGTTGAAAAAAATATTGAGAAATTACATTTTTAGTCTTGTCATTCTCAAATGTGAAATCATAAAACCTGGACAGGCTCTCAACTGCAGCAAGTTAGTAGCTCCATTAAAGTCAGTGTAATATGAATCTGTGGTCTGGAGTTTTACTTGGCATTGATTTCGCAGGTCAGGTTGGGTGATGGTGGGCCTCACTGTCACAGGGAAGTATTGGAAGGTACTGCAGGTGTGGGGAATGTTTACAACAGATACAGTGTATACTTGAGAAGGCAAAGACCACCACCGTACTCCTGTCACCCACTGCAGTGATTGTTGCAACTGGACAACAAAGAATGTATGTGTAAGAGTATGCATACATACAAACATACATATATATGTTACCTAAATGTAAACACATAGATTTGCATTATCTTACATATAAAAAGTCTTTGGTTCTTAAATTGCCGTAATCTTTTAATATTACAATGCAAGTACAACAAGTATTAAACAAAGGCCCTTTAGGAAAAATGTTACTGTTTTTTTCCTGCCAATGGTGTGCTTGTTACTTGGTTTGAACTAATTAGTCTCAAAAAATTGTCACTGGGGTGGGGTAGGGAACTTGATTCTGCAAAAACTACTTTTTGTGGAACTAAGCTTGATCTACAGAGACCCTGGTAATTTTTTGCTTTCTCATATGCTGTCATGGATATGGCCAATATTCAGATACATTTAGCCTGTTCTTAATGATTTATTCTGTTATGGTCAGATGTACAAATTACTTTAAGTGTTTGTAATGTTTGTAATGTTGCATTTACATGACAAGCAAGAGAAGTGACTTCCGCTAGATGGAACCAGATTGGCTCATGCATGCTTCTGTATCAATATAGCATATTTATGCTACTGTAGGAAACCATGTCATGTGAACCCCATTGGACGTTTATCAAGCTACTCATCAATAATAGATGGCCTTCCCTTCTATGGCTTTAGCCTTCTGCAGGAGTAATTGGGGAAAATAACTTGTCTAGTTCTAACTTGGAACCAGACAGATTCATAAATGGGATATAAAATGTGGTAGAAGCAGCACAGCAATAAACACATTGAGCTGTAGTCTTGTAGCAGCCAAAGTTTTGTTTTGCCACAGTTACTAATGTCAGTGCTTTGATGGAGACATACCTGAGTTCCCTTCCCATTGTGTGGATTAAATGGCTAGTATATGCTTCATGTGACCATAGTTGCAAGCTTCTTTGTGACCTCTGGATGCTACAGTCTAAAGAAAAAGAGCAACCCACAACTTCAGATCAGAAAGGCTCCAAAACTAAACCTAGAAAAAAATATTTTCCACCATGAAAAGTCAAAAAGAATCAAAAAATGCAATGCGTTTATATATGGAAAGACAGAAAATTTAGACCAAGCTCAGCCTTGTTGTAACTCAGTAATGAGCTGGTCCCACTGAATTAGTGTGTAAATAAATATATCCAGCTTAGTTTCTTACACATTATTTTGTAAACTTAAGCTTTAGGATTGTGTAAATACCCATGACATCATATGGCTGATAGCAATAGGTACAGCTTCATCCAGCTGGTGTAATAAATCAATCAGTACCTTAAAATGGGCACATTCTATTCTATTTGATATATTATAATTGTTCCCAATCTCTGAAAAATAATTCTGACTGAGCATTACCATTGTAAATTTATAATTAGAGCCTGATTTTTCTCTCACTTAAATTGAAAAATAAGAGGAGTGTTTGCCCCACAGTTTTGCTTGGTTGGAACATCAGTAGAATGATATGGAGTGGATTGTTGTTGTATTGTCACGATACTAAAATAAAAGAGGTTTTCCAGAACATGTGAATGGCCCACCTTTTTCTTAAGGACTGTACTGCGTATTAGTTTATTGCAGAATTAACAGAAATGCTATCGGCTGAAGACATCACAGGCATTTTCTGAAATAACTGTGATGTATTATTAATTAAGTAGCTGGATATGCCTAGGCTTGTCTCCAAACTCTGAGAGTGCCCAAGGAAAGAGGGCTAGTAGCACTGCTGGAATTAAGCTGGGACCCACCACAACTGAGTTCTGGTCACCAAAACAGCTCCTTAGTGTTAATAGCAAGAAGTTAGAGCAAATGGAAAACTGAAAACTGTGTTCTCAATAGTGTAAGCATCTAGTAACTTGTGGGGCTCAGGCAGCACCCCAAGCAGTGATTGGAAACTGTGCTAACAAACACTGAACTGGAAGCCAAACTTGTTTGTCTCAGTGGGCAAATTTAGTTGTAGCACTATTAAGTGTTGTTATTATTAAAGTGCTATTAAACCCAAGCAAAAAAGATATCTTCAAAGTCTGAGGAAAAAAAAAGAACCTTTGCCTTAGGTTCCTCTAAATTAATTTATTGCAGCTGTAGGTCCTCAATTTTGTCATGTTGTAAAATCACATCTGAATCATGACAATGTGAAACAAGGTAGTATTTCAATGAGATAGAACGTACCAAAATGGCTTTTCCTGCACCAGTGCTGATACTGTTGAAATAAGTTTGACAACTCTACCATTTTGAAAAGCAATTCATTTTAGTTTGACTGAGATTTCTAAATTTTGGGGTTGATAAAAAATGTTCCGTGATTTTTGAATTTTTTTTTTAATCTGAAAATGTTCAATATTCAAAATCAAAACTTCCTGTGGGAACAGGTATGCCACATTTACCAGGATAGAATATTTGGATCAAAACCAAAAGTGCTGAAGAGGGAAAGAGAACTAGCGAAACTTTCTCCTTCTGCAAATGCAGTCTTTGCTAGAGGCTAAACAGCCAGATGAACTGTGGTACAACATAGTTCAAGTCTCTACTGCAAAAAGTATTTCAGTATTTGTTCAAGGTAGGATAACTGTAAGTGGACAGAATAGCCAATGGATGGGTAATGAAGACATCATCTTCACTATGAGAGGGCACAGATTGTATTTTTAATTGGAAGAAGCAGGACAGGGAATTAAATTTTGGTACATTTATACAAATGATTTACCTAAGTCCTGAGCTATGCTAAGGCTGATACATCTCTCTGACATATTTTTCATAGAATACTTCTAAAGAGTCTTTGAATTTTGTATTAGAGAATGAGAAAACCTGTGAAATGCCCAAAATTTTCACAGGGTAGCAAAATACCTTCCCACTATACCTGAAACAACTTCAGCAATCCTTTGCAATCAGTGGATTGCAGTAGGTGAAGCCAGGTAGCTGGCCAGGCATGGTTCAGATCAGATTCTTCTGTGACTTAAGTTGCCCGTTCAGTTGAGTTTCAAGATTTCGTACGTTTTTGGTTTTCTGTTCCCCTCTTTAGAACAGATACATTTATAGGATGCTTTGCCAAATCTAGAGAGATGAAGCCATATGTTTTTATTTACGTTTTTGGGAATTTTTCAATCTGAGCAGGCATTCCTCTAATTCAGTCTGTCATTCCAGGCTGTTTTCACTGTATCCTTCCTTCAGACCTCACAAGCTATATACCACAGCTTTGAGCTGTGTGAAGGATTTGTCATACTGGACTGCAATGGTAGCTACTTGTGAACTATGTTGTGAACAGTGCACAATATAAACAGTTTCAGAAATATTTTTAATATAAAGTTCCCTATGACAATGCCAAATTTGTTGACATGCAAAATCTGAAGAATGACCACAGCAATTAAAAATATGAAACTTGATATGCAACCATGTAAAACTTCATATTGCAGTTCTCTTGATATTTCTGCACTATTAGGTGAGTAACTCTAGGCCTATGTGTTTTCAGTGGTACTATCTGATCCTTACCTTTGGAAACAAAAATACATCTTCAATTACTTGTATGATATATTGACTATACAGTACAGTTCATTAACACTTTCTTGAATGTTAATACCATGACCAATATATCTCAGGCCTGAAACTACTTACTCTCTGTTAAGAACCGTCATTTCATTTACTGAAATTGCATATGGCTTTATGGTAATTATCTTAGAAATATCCCTTGCGGTTTTAAGGGTCATGATGTCATTGTGAGTAATTGCACTTCTGACTTTGTCTTGAGTTTTTGTCAGACATGTTGAAATACCAGAGTCTTATTGAGACTATAACCAAAATGGCTGTGTAAACGCCTGATCTTCTTTACTTATGAGTTTTCTGCTGTTCTGGTGCAGTGACCATGCAATGCAAAATCTTTTCAGACCAGGAGAGGTATATTAATTAGCCATTAGCGTCTTTTCATCATCTTCATTCTTCTGAAAGTAGTGAAAACTTAGCTTTCTATCTATCTCCTTTATGGCCTTTTAGAGAATATCAGTGTATGTGTCATTAGAAAGAACAGAAGAAAAGGAAGTTTATTTTCCCTCACACTTGTTTGGAAGCCTTCTCTAATGGAAAAATCAAGGCTGTGTACAATTTTCATCTGTAAATGTAGTACAAAGTACTTTCTACTTAAAAAATATAGTGCCGTACAAACAGCTGTAATCCTCTAATGTAAAGATAATCCTATCGTTAGGTTTAAAAATCTTAGAAACATCAGATATCATCGGACCAAAATAAGGGTAAAAAACAGCCTTGTTTCCAACAGTTACTCTGTCAGTTTTAACCTAACTCTTTGTATCCCTGCATTGCCAACAGAATCAGGCAATTGGCAATTAGGTCCTCTGGCCAGATGATGGTGAGAGTAGTGCAGAACTTCAACTGGGAAAACTATATTGTGGAAGTCTGATTTCCTCCTTGTAATTAGTCATGTCTTATGTAAGCGGTTGGATTTCAGCAGCTTAAAAATGGACATCTTTTTATACTTCATTTGGTTGTTGCTAACTGGAATGACACAAAGTTGCAGAGTTTAAAAATACATACTAGACAACTGAGATGTCGTCTGGTCTGTTTCTTTTACATAAGGACTAGATTTTTTCACAGAATAGTCTAGACGGTGGCAGAATGAAGTGAGGCAACAGCCCACACACAATTTGGGGAGCAAATGCTTAAACAGGTTTCTGAGTTCTTCTCCCACCCAGAGATTTTGATAAGGAAAAGACTAAAAAATTCAGAAGCATTTTGGGGCCCTTTGAGCACAGGGTAGGATAGGGACAAAAGTCAGCAAGTGATCAATCCCGTTATTCTGACCTTTGATAGTAAGGGCACACTTTTGTGGACTCAGGGTGGATCATAGGGAAAAGGGAACAAGGAGAGAGATGGTTGTTAGTCTCTGCAAGTCAGTCCTGGAGAAGAGGCAGCAGTTTGTCATGAAAACCCTGACAGGGAAGGGTGTTCTCATAGGCACAGAGAAGGGATCAGTAGCTTTCATGAAAGATGGAGGGAAATGGCCGGCCTGGGTGAAAACAATCTGTAGGCAACACAGTATTGCCCCTTATAAAAGGTGAATAATTTCCAGCCTGGCAGGGAAGAAAGAAAATCAGAATCTGCTGGACCAGACAGCAAACTGTCCAACAAACAAGTCATTGTACTCATTGTTCAATTCAAAGTCCATCTGGAAGGGACAGACTTCAAGATCATCAGAGCACGTGTCTTAGGCTGAAGAAGATGACTAGTGAGTTCCTAGGGTGTTTTTTTTTCTGCAGTACATAGGATACACAATAACATTTTAGCATCAACAAATGAAAAAAAAATGTGGGCTAACCCCATTGATTTTGAGTTGCAAGACAGAAAAACATGCAGATCTCTCAGGTGTTGTTTTGCTTTATTTTTCTGCAAGGTGGGGTATGTATGTATACTATGTTGGGCTAGCAGTAAATATTTTTAGACACACCTGTGCAGTGCAGCTTTTGAATGGACTGCCTTCTAACTATCAAAATGTTCCTAAGTAATTTACAGTACTGTCCTTATGACCAAAGCTTTTGAAAATGTGAGGCTGTAATTTGCCAGAGGAAATTATATATAAAATTCAAAATTTTATAGTGTGTGACACCAATGAACAGTGTGATTTAGAAAGGAAACTTCCAAAAATTTTGTGCCTGTGGTGTATATGATCAGCCAGTTGCCCATTCATAGCATAAAGACACTTAGAGTATGTCCACACTGCACAGGACAGTGCTAGGTTAGATCTCACCGAGAGCTCATCTCAAGGCCACGTACACACACGTGTGTGGTGGAGTGCAGCTGTGGGAAGACCTGTCTGCCTCCACGTCTTCACAGAAAGCTCTCTATAACCCCTGAAAATGTACCCTTGTGATACAAACATTTCCCTGAGATAATTAGGGATTTATTAAATTAATTTTAAGTGTTTGATAAGTATCATTCCAAACACAAGAAGAGAATAAACAGGCAGTTATGAGTGAAAAAGCTGGGTTAATCTGGAATACGAAGTTTTCTTTATTTCATCTCAAACTTTTAGGATTCAACATAAGAGAAAGTAAATGATATATTGCTGATAGGGATATACAGCAATGGACCGAGCAGAATGATCTTTCTAGTGGAGTTCCTCCGGCATCAATTTTTATGCTGATCTTATTTACTATTTCCATTAATGACCATGGCATGATTATTAGGGATGTACTGACATCACAAAATTGGGAGGCTTTATTAATCTGGAGAAGGTTTTGGATCTAGTATAGGGAAAACTGTACAGATGGCTATAAGGACAGGAATAGAAATGGGGTGAAATTCTGTAATACAAATTTCAGAGTGTATACTTGTGGATTAATGACTGAACTCCTGTAATGTGGGAGCTTATCTGTGGAAAATGACAAGGAGAAGGATCGACAGAAACTGGTCACTGGATAACTATCAATCATCAGATCTCAGTATTTCCATTGGGGTTTTTTCCGTTGGTTGGTTTGGTTTTCAGGTGAGATTCCAGAAGAGTTTTAAAATACATTCTTAGTATTGACTGGTATCAATACAGACCACCCTGCAGGACTACTGCTTCCCAGTTATCCACTATTGCAGTATTTATGGCAGTTTCATGCGATCTGTGAGATAGAGATTCAAGCACACTGCTACTGAGGTAGAGAACCACCCCCACGTTGGCGAGGGGTAGGTTTGTGCCTGTGTGTAAAACATTAAAATAAAAAGATCTGATGGGGTATCATGAACCGCAGAGCTTCATGCACTTCCCCCTCAGGAGAGAGAAGAAGCTTTACTTTGTGTAAGTAATTAAATACTCACTGGTCTTAAAAAGAAAGAGTGTGTCTCCTTAGCCTGGTGACAGGCCAAAGAGGAAAATCAGCTTGGACAGTCAGTCCAGTGAATGGTTCTTTACGGTTGTGAATAACAGCTTCAGCCTTTGAAAATTTTCCTTCTGGTTTCATAAATGCTCAAAATCTAAACAATATTTGTTCTTGGGGGTTTTGTTTTCTTTTGTTTTCTTTTCTTTTGTTACTAGTAGTATTATTATTATTTACCAAAAGCCCCCAGGTTAGAGTATTTGAAACAGGTTTTTGCTGTTTATTATGTTTTTGATTTGGTCAAAGAGCCAAAAAAGAGATAAATCTAGCCTAACTCCACCAGAGAGCTCGGTATATAAAACCCCATAATTATCGGTGACATACTTTGAATCCATCTTTTCCTTCCATATTTTTATTCTGTTTATTTGAAAGGAGATTTATATTGAAAAAAAATCCAGTCATTTTCCTAGCACACTCATTCTTTCAAATCTCTATTGGTCTATGCGATTTTGTATTTTGAAGAGGATAACTGAGATCAGAAACCCAAAATACAACCAACAGCAGCATTTATGCATGTCGTTTGAACTAATGAATTTCTCCATTAATCTTATATTTTAGAAGGCAGCTTTGGCACTTTTATTTATTTCATGTAGCAACTGAAATGCAGAGCCCCTGTGAGTCTGATCTGACAACCTTCACCACAAAGGCAGAGCTCCTGTTGTTAGACAACTGGACTTAATGATCACAGCAAGCAGGATTGAAATTTTATTGGTGTGCTTCTGTGTGACTGTGACAGTGTTGACACTAAATCAAATTCAATTAGCAAGGGCTTGCTAATGAGTTATACTGCTTTGCAAAGTAGAAAGGACAAAGCATTTTGCAATCTCCAGCCTGCAGACTGGTTACTCTCAGTGTTAACAGAGCAATAGCGTAAGGAACCACTGCAGGATTTTATCCCTAGATTAATGTTAAAGAATGCTGTGCTAATGAATCCCTGAATAAATGTGTTGTGTGTTACTGGAGAGGGGGGTGGCAGGAGAGAAAAATACGAGCAGCTTTTTTGTCCTCAAGTGCTCTTGAAGTGATTTATAAAACCACTGTGGAGCATAGAGACCAGTGGAAGCTGCATCAGCAGATGACAACATGGCTGAACAGAGTATCACATCAGAAAACGTGCCCTGTGAACTACCAGAGCTAATGCCAGTGCCCCTTGTGCAGTGCTGGTAAGTATTGCACATCTCAGGGGTGTGCAGCAGGCAGCTGCCCATGTGCTCAGTCCTGCAGTGGGCTGCATCGCTGGCCACACCCAGCAGAGCACATAGGCAGCCCCAAAGGCTGTGGGCCTGTGCCATGAAGCCTCGGGGCCTAGGAACCTTTAAGTGGAGAAGCACACACAGGTGCTTGGCCAAAGCTGCAGCACTCAGTGTGGTAAGATTGTCAAGTAAGCAGTTAAATAAACATAGCAGTTTTCCTTATGTAGCACCCACCAGGGCAAGGTGGAAGATGGGCGCCGTGTGCCACAGGAGCTGCTGGAACCCTGACTGCCTTCATCTGTGTTCCACTTACTGTTCACCTCATAAACCTGACTGTGCAAGTGAGGTATCTTTTGAGTAAAGAGCATGAAAAAATCTATTTCATAATACATGAATGAGGTGATCCCCATTTAAATTACAGAATAGCAATAACAATAATAATTTCCCCTTTAAAGTCTGCTGACAAGTCCAACACTGAATTCTTGAGCAAGTTATATATGTGTCATTCAAAATGAATTGTCTCCTTTATAGTCCTGTATCAATATATCAATATTAACTTACAGTGATATTTTAATTTAATGTTTTGAAATATTTGAATTCCTAGTGGATGCGATATCTCTCTTTGGTTTGCACACACACACTTTACATTAATGCCTATGTATAAAATCAGTGTTACATACTGATATCATATGACTCCAATTTCAACTGATGATAGCTTTGTAAAATTTAAATATTGGATTGATGTTTTTCCACAAAACTGATGATCTCCCTCTCAATGAATGTTCCTGGAAAATTTTAACTGAAATATTTCAGCTACTTTCAGAATGAAGGTTTGAGGACAGTACTTCACATTGCCCACCCTGAAGCCATGACCAAAACTAAACTGTGTATTAATGTATAACCAGGGTCTTCAAATTTGCTCTGGTTTGATCATATATTCATATTCCTGTCATGTTAGCAAACATGCATAACACATTGTTTATGGCAGCTTATAGGGCGTTACAAAGTAAATCTGGAACCAAATCCAGTAATTTATTATGTCAGTCTTCTCCACTGACATTTTCCTCCAAGTCAAAGCTGTTCAAGATACTCGTGCCCACATGCTGCAGTTCACCATGTCCTCACTTTGCTTTGTGGGGACTATGATGTACACCAAGTCATCCAAATCATCAGACATATTATCACAAATCTAGGGGCAAGGAAATGTAAACCCTTTAGCATTGTCTTTTGGAGCAAGCGGTACTGGTGAGGCCCCACCTCACGTACTGTGTGCAGTTTTGGGCACCTCAGTATAAGAAGGATATCAAACTATTAGAGCATGTCCAGAGGAGGGCGACCAAGATGGTGAAAGGCCTCAAGGGCAAGACTTATGAGGAGCAGCTGAGGTCACTTGGTTTGTTCAGCTTGGAGAAGAGAAGGCTGAGGGGTGACCTCATCACAGTCTACAATTTCCTCAGGGGGGGCAGCAGAGGGGAGGTGCTGATCTCCTCTCTCTGGTGACCAGCAATAAGACACGAGGAAATGGAATGAAGCTGTGCCAGGGGAAGTTCAGATTGGACATTGGGAAAAGTTTCTTCACTGAGAGGGTGGTCAGACACTGGAACAGGCTTCCCAGGGGAGTGGTCACAGCACCAAGCCTATCAGAGTTCAAGGGGCAGGGAGTTGGACTCGGTGATTCTTATGAGTCCCTTCCAACTTGAGATATTTTATGAAACATGGATGGTTCAATAGGAGCTACCTGATTCTCAGACCTATATATCCTGTCATTACCATGGAGATTCACCTCAGGGGAAATATGTTTTGCACATGCTCTGTAGATATGCTCCAGCACTTTTGAGCTACGTTCCTAGTAACTTCTATTTATACTGGACCTATGGCAGGCTTGGAGTAAGCAGGATTTTCCCCTGGAATTGGCCGGGGCTGGGACTGGTGCTGAGATCAGGGAGTCATGATCCTATGGCCCTTCCTGAAATAATTAATTTCAAATTGTGTCCCTTAAAGGTGGGAGCATCTCAAAGATGCTGCTGCCTGAATCAAAGAAAGACGGGAACCTTTTCCTCTGTCCTTTCAAGGTCTGGGGGTTTAACTCTGGGGATTTCAGAACCTCCCTTTTTCTTCATCAAAATTAATCATTTGAGGTCTCTCACATTTGTACACAGCTGTGTGCAGATATGCATCTGTATGTGGGAAGATGAGGGATGAAGGCTGAACTGCTTGGCAGCTGGTTGCCTGGGATTTTTGGTCATCAGCCAGTGTTGCTGTCCTGCCTGCCTGAGGTCCGTGACACTCTTGAAGTTGTCACCTCTTTCACTGCAGCTGAATGTCTTTCTTATCTGACAGCTAGCTTTTCTATAGCTTTTGGCAGTCAGGAAACAGCAAACTTTTTAAAATTCAGAAACCCTTACTGGGAAACATTTCATCAAAACTGTTTTTATAAACAGCTGACAAATCAACATCTTAGAAGATATACCATCTAATTAAGAAATCTTCTGAACAAGTTTGTTTCTTTTATTTTAATGTCCCTATTCTTCAGCTGCTGCTTTCTAAAATTGGCATATGCATATCTGGTTAAGATGTTGTAGAAATTAATATATTAATATTTTTTAAGCATTTGGATACCAATGAATATAGAAAAACAGGCTTATGAGAAAATTCAGAATTCTGTTTTTAGGTCAGTGTCGTGTAGTGTGTACAGTAAATAAGGCCCCAGGCCAAACATTGAACAACTGGCAAAAAGCAAGCTGTTGACTGGTAGCTTTTTCAATGAACATCATCCATCCTATGTATTAAGTGAGGCAGAGTTCTATGGAGAAAATTTTATTGAATCTTGTAATTCACAATTGTATCATAATGCATACACACCAGAGGGGAAAATTATTTCTGGTATTTCCTAAGTTTAGAGAGCTTGAACCCACTGCCTTAATAAGGTTCTTTTAACTTAGATTGTGTATGTGTTATGTACATTATGTAGCATGAATGATGACACTGTCCAACCATGAGATGGTTTGATGTGGTCCAAATATGCAATCAGAAACACTTGGAAAATACAGTATTTTCTTCATCAGTGAATCAGATGATATTCCGCATTTTCCATTGCTGAAGACCAATGTAAGAGACTGGACCTCCAAAGCTTTAATTTCTACTCTGCTATTTTAAATTGGTGATTGCCTTTGGGCAAATCACTTAATCAGCCTCTGATCTTGGTTATGCTGGTGAGCCTGAAGTAATTCAATCAAAAGCAAAGGAGTTGAACTGAATTTATATGACCACAACAGATCAAAATCTATCTCTAAAAGTGCAAAGTAAGAACTAGAGCGGGATATAATTATTATTTATTGTTTTATTTAAAACATAAAATTTTTACTGTCCTCACACAGAGATTGTGTAATTCTTTTTAAGTTTTAGCATTTATTTATTCAGGATGTGTCCTATCCCCTCTACATGATGGCAAAACTAATAGTTTTGGGGGAGAAGCGAGCATTTTCTTTCCAGTTGTGACAATATTTCAAAGATATGATGCTATTTTATATATCTTCTGTTCTGTTGAGAGACTTGTTTGATGTAAATGTGTGGCATTGATGTACTGAAAACAATTAAATCATGGCATCGTACCATCCTTGCGCGTGTTGCACTGGAACCTAAGTACTGCATTTTGTTTTCATATAGTCATTACTTTAGGGTTCTCCTTTAGACTTCGTGAAAAGTTGTGTGTGGCTTGGGAGTTATGGGAGTTATGCTTTGCACACAGTAGAGCCTTCCATCCATGAAAAGGTCGCAGTACAAGTAAAGCCTCACAGTTGTCCTGAAGGAAGAAAACACACCTAGTTGATAATTAACACTTAAAATGACATAGCAATTCAAGTGGCAGAGCCAGGAACTGAACCCCTGTTTTGGCTCTCACTTTCCAGATCTAACCACATCACTGCCTCATGAAGATAAAAGGTTCAGAGAATAGCTTTAATTAAATCATGAATTATGAACCTGTTTTAGCCCTTTGCTTAGAACAGCAGCGAGTAAATACAAAGCGGATGATCCTGCAGAAGGTTTTCATTGCAGTAAGAAGACTTCGGTTGAGTTTAAAGCTGTAACAATGCAAGAGAAGGCAAAAAAACGTGGAGCTATTGATGTGATGGCAAGCAGACCCATGGTTAGTAGGTGGAAGCTCCTTGTTGGGTAAGCATATTGGAGTCATTTATAGAGGTAAGAGAATTACACAGGATTTTTCTCACGGTAAAATCCTCTTGTATTGAAGGATTAAGTTGCTGTAGTTAACCTGATCCTAGGTAGGCAGCAATGTGACTACCATTAATAAAGCAAATTATCTTTCCTTATCCAAAACTAAAATGGAACTGTGCTATAGTTGGATGACTAGGTACAAGCCAAGTAATCCTTCTTCGTTCTCTGCTTTGCTTCTTTCTACCTAAATTGTTGGTAATAAGTAGGCAGCTGCTGTGAAACAAATTCAAGGTAATAGGTTCGTTCATAGTGAAGTAGGAATGAGAAACTATCTGGGAGAGTGTAATTTCTTGTTTAACTGAAAATGCGTTTGAAATGTTTCTTTATTATGACCAGTCTCTGAGGAAAATCACTGATTGAGACTTGGTCCATATTCCAAAATGGAATTTTAAATTGCTGACTTCACTGTTAAATATTTTAGGATTTTAATCTGTTCGTGTTAGCTATGTGACCTACTCTTCTGTGGAAGAAAGGCTGCATTTCTACATAAAAGCCATTGGTATAAGAACACTGTGAATGGGGAGCTGTGGTGGCATTTTAAAGTTATTGGTCAATAGGTTTATTTTATTAGTACTGCTGATGACAGCTACTCAAATTTCACTTTTCATGGTTGTATGCATGCAAGACTGCCACAAAGCAAAGAGATGCTTCCCACCCTCCACTTACACTGCAAGCCTCAAGGCCAGTAGAGCATGGGGTATGGAGGGAAGCTAGGGCAGGAGACCGTCTCCGGGCAGTTGAAGCTGAATCAATGTACTGAGTTGTAGAAAAAATAGATAGGCAAAGTAGGATTTGACCACAGTTGTTAGAGGGCAGGTGCAACAGGAGTTCTCCTGGGCTCCTTAATGCATGATGATTGTGCTAGGCCTGTGGGGTAGGCCAGTTTAGACCTTGCCTCTCGCTTACCAAGCTCTGCCATTGTGCTTTAGAGACTGCAAGTATTATTCTGTATTCAAAATCAATGCTGGAATGACAGAGAGATTTTAGGTGCTGCCTTTTCTACAGTTTTGTATATCCATTTCTTTTGTTGACATTGGGAACAAGACAATGGCTTCAGTGCCTCCTCTGGATCTTGAAAGTGTGATACATCAGATTCCTGAAAACTTTGGAAAAAAATTACCAAAAGAATTTGCAAGTGCTGCTAGAGCTAGGGATGAAACCAAAGGAATGTTCTTCCTTGGCTAGAAAAAGATGAAGTTAAACAGCATCTTGAAGTGTATGAAAACTGAATTTAAGAGTTGAGGAAGCCGAATGTGATCAAATCTGGAATGGCAGCTTGACCCCATTTTTCTACTAGTGTAGGCATGACTGAGCCCACCCTCTGGTAAGTAAGTATTCAGTGACATTGTTTCTCTGGGAGTTATTAAAATTTATCACCAATAAAATATTAATTGCACAAATACTATGAATCCTCAAAGTTCACTCTATCTTAGACAGTGGGTTTGGGTGTATTTATTCTCCAGAATGTCAGTAAGCCTTGGATGTTTTGAACTGTTCTTAAATTTATCTGTGTTAGTCACCAAGTTGTTCTTAAATCTTTTTACTTAGATAATAAAAATGTGTGAGATATATTCAAAAGTAAGCTGTATGGCTCTGTTCTCTCTGAAATGCAGGATTTGAAACTTTTCACTGTATTATATAACTGAGCAGTACTGTTAAGCACTATTGGACGGATTCCGTTACAGATTGGTTTTGTTTCTTGACTTCCAATATCACCAAGAACATGTAATATATTAAATCATTATTGTCTCTTCCTCCCACTGTTTTCTTAAATCTTTTTGTTGTTTGGATGACTTTTGTTTGTTTAGCTCTTTGTATGTAGGTCAGCCCTCAATGCAATTAATTTATTAAAATGTTAACTTGATTTGGGTTACTAGGTCAGTTCAGAATAAAGTAGGTTCGTTGTTCAGGGACTTTATTTTGTTTGTATTACCTGATAGCAACTTACAGAATTTCTAAAACAAATAGGTGATGCTCTGTTTTGTATGTGAAACTGTCCTTCAGAAAGTGAAATGTGTACCTGAGGGGCCAAAGGCCAGGATGATGTCAGGCAGATGAAGATCCTTTTGCGTCCCACTACCCTTTTATTTGATCTAATAGAAACAAGCTTCCTTTTCCTGAGATTTCAATGAAAACTTCTCAGAACTTGGCCAATATAGATCTAATTAATCTATAGGAGTCTACCTAATGTGTAAGCAAGAATCAGAGCTACTGCCTAATTTCATTGTACATATTCATTCTACATGCATGGTGGCATAAACAAAAATTATGCTAAGAAATAACCGTTGGATGGTTACCAGATTTGAATATGTGGTCACAGTGATTTACAGACAAATTGGTATGTATTTACACTTTCATATGTACAAACACACCCTTTGTAAGGGAAGGGACATGAATACAAGTGGAAATCAAATACACTGGCTGGCTTTTGCTTCATTGGAGATTGATACTCTAACTCATATGTGTATAAGTAGTTGTCATGGCTTGTACCTTTGGCTATATATGTCAATATCTTTTACAATTTTACAGTACATCTAACTGGTTACAAGAAATAAAAATACATATGTGTGGTTGTACAGCTGGTACTCTACTATTTAGGTGAATGACTTCTGCTTTTAATGTTTAATTAGCTGTTTTTCTGTGATAGGCATAAGATAACAGTTTTTTCTCAGATATGTGATTTGTCCTGATTTCAGAAGCAAGTAAATAAAAAATGGGCTATCTTTGAAATGTAGAGTCCACGAACTTCTTGTATTTTTAAATACTCAATAGGATATAACAGTGGAGGAAAAAAAAAAAAAGTCTTTTTTATCTTTTAGTGCTTGGTTCAGTACTCATTGTGATGTATCTTTGACAATTAAAACAAAATCATACCCACCAAGCTGGAGTCTTCTACTATGCACTGTAAACTTTAATGAGGTCTCTACTCATCGTAGGCCTACAGGCAAACAGGAAAAAAGCAATCATCTCGTGAGGGCTGAGGACATATAGAAGAGACTAGTCTGGTTGCCACTGCTGTTGCTGAATTTCAGAACTCCACAGTTCATCTTTGTCTCTGTTCAAATGCAAAGCATTTTGTTAATGTCCAGTGCTGTCATGGCTATGTATTTTAACCAAAAAGAGAAAAAATTCTTACTTGGTTTCATTTTGATAGCTTCCCAGACTCAACTTGAGCAGAATTGCTTATCTAGTTCTAGCCACATTTCACCCGTCTGAGTGAAAAGTGTGTCATGTTATGCAACTGATGCTTATATTTTTGGTATCAAAGACTTCACTGCAGGTCAAGACTGCAATTGCTATCAGGAGAAATGACAACTAGATATTGTATGGCTGATTCCAGGAACTGAAGGACAGATACTTGATCTCTGTCATCTACATGTGTTGAGAATTTCATGCTGAGGATGGGGCGGGGATGAGACACATGACATGACTGTAATAGAGGATGTCATCAGGGCTTTAAAAGCTCCTGTTTTAAAGGCACTACTCAAGGTGATAATATACAATACAAAAAGGACTAATAGGACCCGTATTTGAGTTTACAAAGCTATCAGTGACAAACAAACTCCTTTACTAGAATGGTAATTACTGAGAAAAGAAGTACATGTGGAGTTTCACAATGCTGTTTTTAGGGAGCTGTTGCAGAGAAAAGCTGAACTTCAACAAAGTTTTGTATATTAACACTGGCAAGTGTAGCCAATGCTACTAAGATTTGGTGAGTACAGAAGACTAAGGATGGCAGGAGCTACCCAGTAACAAGGGAAAGCATGCTCAATAGTAGAGTATTATAGATTACTACTTATTACAGCACTTGGCACACATTTATGGGCAGAGGGGAGGATAAGGCAGCTCACCATTAACATTGCACAGAACAACAAATTCTCCACCTTCTGTGCATCTGCCTTGAAATAGCTGGACCATAGACAATAAAGATGGCTGCATTTTGCTCTTCAAGTGATTAATGTATCCACTGTTGTGCAGTCTAAGCCAGTCAGTTGAAATTCTTTAATAAGGTATTTTAATTATTCCACCAATCTTCAGATCTCTTATGCAGGCCCGACTTAAAAACAATGACCTAAGATATAGGCAACTTGTAGGCATTTATATTTACATCATCAGAACTGATGGTCCCTTGCTACCCAGCCTGAAGACAGTAATCATTTACTGCATTGGGGAAACAAAATCTTTGTGGTTGCTAAGGAGAATTTCACTGACACAAAGATTAAAAACAGCTTCAGATTCACACTGTAGTTATAAAGAAAATATTTACATCCTGTGAAGAAGCAGTGATTATTTTCACTGGAAGAAAATATAAAGGAGAAAATGTTACTTAAAATATATGGGAATGACATTTATCCATGAATGAATAACATAGCTGAGAGCCGAGTTCATAACAGAAAAACACTGTAGGCAGATCTGCCATACAGAGCAGAGAAAAAAAAAATTACTTGTAAGTCAGGAGAAAAATTTAAAAAAAAAAAGTCATACTGACAAATGTAGGAAAGGAAAGCACAATTTTTACATGAAGAAATGACCTTGTCAAGCAAAGGAAACATTTCAATCCACATCTGGAAAAAATATTTCTGTTTTGGAGTTTCCTAAGTAACTCCAAAAGTAAGTAAGGTGAAATGATGCATTTTGGTGTTTAAAAAATATTTTGAACTTTTTGCAGAGAGAAAAAAGAAAAAGATATCTTAGGTTGAAACTGGTTGCTCCCCAACCCCAGGAATGTGTGGAGGAGAGAATTTGGTTATCATTACTACCCTGAGGTAGATGTCTTGGTATTATTAAGCCAAAAGACTGAGGACCTTTTGCAAAGTGTATGTATTTTTACATATATGCATAGGTGGGTATTTGTATGATTAGATGTTTAGATACACTTTTTTTGTCATTTTTTTTTCATATAACCTGTTTTAAATTAATTGTTTGTAAATTGCTACTCTTCCTTTTGCAGCAGTTAATACTGGCTCTCAGACAAAGAACAGAATGTGTTAAAAAATTTTGTTTGACCTGTGGGTATTTCATTGTCTAACAGTGAGGCATGAAATGCTTCTGAGAGCTCTGCTTCTCTGCCCATTGCTTGTATATTTGGGGTTTTTTTGCTCAGGGCATTGTATGAGGCATCACCCTGCTCTCAAACCCTACTTTTCAGTCCCTTCTCCCAGCTTCAAACTCAGAAAGTGAAAACAAGGCACCAAAAATTATCCAGATCAGTCTTCTAAGTTCCTAGATTACTAGAGTTATTTATATGAACTGTATGTCTCTGGGGATGGACGTGAACGTACTCTTTCAAAAAGTCCTTGACGTGACTAAGATTTGTGTTTATTTTTGCCTAGTGCTTATAAGTACTCTTTCAAAAAGTCCTTGATGTGACTAAGATTTGTGTTTATTTTTGCCTAGTGCTTATAGTTGCTTTTAGTTAGTGCTTATAGTTGCTTATAGCCCTTTTGGCTGCCAGGGCACACTGTTGACTCATATTCAACTTGCCATCAACCCAGACCCCCAGATCTCTTTCTGTGGGTCTGCTCTCCAGCCTCTCATCCCCCAATTTGTATGTATAACCAGGATTGCCCCATCCTGAGTGCAGAATCTGGCACTTGCTCTTGTTAAGCTTCACATGGTTGGTGATTGCCCAGCTCTCTATAGTCCATCCAAATCTCTCTGTAAGGCCTCTCTGCCCTCAAGGGACTCCACAGCTCCTCCTAGTTTAGTATTGTCAACAAACTTACTTAATGTTCATTTGATTCCAGTGTCCAGATAATTTATAAAAACATTAAAGAACACTGGCCCTAAAATCGAGCCCAGGGGAACCCCACTGGTGACTGGCTGCCAGCCTGATGTAAGCCCGTTTACTATAACTCTTTGAGCCTGACCTGTCAGCCAGTTGCTCACCCAACATGTTATGGACTTGTCTAGCTGTATGCTGGACATTTTGTCCAGAAGGATACTGTGAGAGACAGTACCAAAAGCTTTGCTAAAATAAAAAACCCCACATCTTACTGGCTTCTCTTGGTCAACTAGATGGATGACCTTGCCATAAAAGGAAATTAAGTTGGTTAAGCAGGACTTTTCCCTCAGGAACCTGTGCTGGCTATGACCAATGACTTCACTGTCGCTCAAGTGTTTTTCAATAACTCCCAGAATGACCTTCTCCATAATTTTACCAGGCACTGGTAATACATATTCTAATACAATACATATAATACATGCATATAATAAATAGATATTCTAATATAATGTTTCAATATCTATATTGCAATACATATTTTTATCTCCTTAGTACTGAAATATGTCTGCTCTAGCTCTTTGAGAATGTGGTTGTGACACTTTTTTATTGTTAAGATAAGGTTTAATGTAAATAGGTGCATTTGTTCATAACACAGCATTTTAATAGCAACTTGCAATTTCTGTAAAGGTCCCATTTTTCACAGGAGTCATTTGGACTAAAGAGTATAAATATGTTTGCAGATTATATCAAACTGGAATAAATTGTTTGAGCCTTTTCTCAAATCTTCTCTTTTCTTTTCTTGAGCCTTTCTGTTTCACTGAAAGAAAGCCTCTGGTAGTTATAGCACCTTAGGACTGAAATCTCACAGACCACAGATATTGTCTTTTAAAAATGATATGGTACTTTTAATTCATTTTTGTGCACATTGCAGGTAATTTTTTTTAAGATTGTTCTTTATCATATTTGTCCCCCACTGTGGATTTTATAGCATTTCTCCCTCATCCACTGGATTATTTTTCAAAACCTGCGTAACTCTTAAGCTCCTTTTCACAAGGATATTCCTGCATGGAATATATATTTTATTAAAAGTAAAATTTAATTAAAAAATCACACAAAATTAAGTGATGATTTGATTATTTAGATAGAATTGCAAAACAATTTACAATAGATTGCTTATGCTGGGAAAGCATCCACTGTCATTGAACCATTTGAAGAGGTTCTTTGAAAACGATGGTACAAAAACTTTGTATAGAAAAACATTTGACATATTTCCTCTGCTGTTCAGCTGTTATGAACTTTCTGGTTCTTCCAAAGTTTCTACATAGAGTGCCTAAATATCACCAGGGACCCTTTTCTTTCCATTCTTCTAGCTATATGGAAAATGAAAAATTAATATATCTCACTTGAGCCTTTTCCTATACACCATATCAACAAACTGTGGTCCATGTTTGGGTCATCATTAACATGAATCTGTCAATCCATCTTGGACCCATAGGATGATTTTATGCAGTGATGATTTTAATTACCATTTTTTGCCTATTTGGTCTTTCAGATCAATTTCTCTACTTCCCTTTGGGCCAGGTTCTACTGATGAATGTTTTGGAATCTGTGCAGTTACGATTACTACTCTGTATAAATATACTGTGGGATTTTTGTTTTGGTTTGGTTTTGGTTTGGTTTTATCATGAAGAATTTCATTGTTGCTTTTGCCATTTTTGGAACAAAAAGCAAAGCTAAGTAGAGTACTTTTGAATACCTGAGGGGGAAAGAGAAAATGGCTGTACCCATTCACTAATGGTCAAGTTTTGTTATGGTATCTTACTCAAGTTGAATGGCCCATTACTTCATACATAATCCCTTCAAATCAAATTCTGGCATTATTCACTAGTTCTTTGGGAAAATAATTTATTTCTAAATTCTATCTTTAAGGGTGGAGATTGTAATAACCATGCAGGACCAAGTAAGCAGCTGACACTGCAGAAAGCATTGGTGTTATATCAAACTGCAACCAAACAGATTTCATGCCAGCTGTCTTTTTCTTGGTAGCTATATATTCCTATTTCTAAAACTTTCTCTTGCCAGCATAGTGTAACATGAACCCCAGTTACACAATCCTGTCTCAGATAAATGAAGAGCATCTCTGTGGATTTGTTCCCTCAGGGTCAATTTTCCAGATTGGTTCAATGCCAGACAGCTCGTTGTAAACTTTAGGCACACATTCCTTGTGACAAAACTGTTCATTTACACTTCATCTAAGTGTCCTGGTGCTGAGCAGACCACTCCATCTCAATTCAGTTTTTGTGTTTGCAGTTACCATTAGTATTTCCCTTTGTGTTTGCAATTACCATTAGTATTTCCCTTTGCTCTGTTGTTATGGCTGAAACATTTACACAGTGCTCTTCCTCCTATTTTTGTCTTGGTCACTACTCACCAGCAAGCTTATGTCACAAATCTGTGTTTAAAAAAAGTGAATTAGCTGAGGCGTAGTTATTTCTTTGCATGGGATGCTTATGTTTATCATCCAGTACCATGTTGGGTGATAAATTTGCCTCATCCCTTAACAGTATTGATGGCAAGTGATTGTCCAAATGCATTAAATATCTATTTCAAAATGTTAAAAAAAAACATACTTACTATTTTGTTCAGGTACATACAGACGTGAGATTATGGCTATGAACATTTGTCTATTCTCAGCTCATGCAGACAGTCCTTAAGCTGTCAACATGTGTTATGTTAGTTCACTCTATCATACAAGGCTGATAACTCTTCAATCAGCATAGTGGATAGTTAACTTTAAGTAGAAGTAAATTATGTTAGGATGACATCACAAGCTTCAAACAATGATGTGACCAATATGTGTTCCCAGGTCATACATGATACATGCTTTACCTCCATTGCTTGTGTTCCTTTCATGAGTTCTGTACTCAGAAAATTACTGTGTGTTAAGCTTGATGTTTATCTAATTGAGAATTTTACACTTAGGATGTCCAGAGAGACATGAGGTGTACCCCTTGATGCAGAGTTAAGATACATCAGAAGCTGAAATTTCTTGTGTGCCAAGCTAGCAAGGCATAATGTGTCTAATTTACATAAGTTACCTATATCGCACATTAGTTGAATTACCTGTTTAAAGTTGCCCATACTGTATCTGTCAGTGATGATAAACTGTTTATAGATGTGAATGTAAGGCATTCATTCATTTGTGGGTCCAAAGTACTTTGGACGCTCTCAAACCAGCATTATGTCTTGGAGCACTGAGTTTTGTATTTGGATCTCCACGATGGATGAAAAGCAGGTGCAATCACAGGTATGCTGACAGCTTCTTATTAGCAATTCATTTGAAGAAATAGCTACTTTGGATATATAATATTTGAAGCACATAAGCACAGAAATGTGGTTTTGAGAAATTATTAGGCAAATAGAAGAGGTGTTGTTAACAATTTGAATTTATATGCATGCTGGCACGTTAGTTGTGTGCTAATATTGTCATCAGCTTAAAATAGACCGGCTGTTATGTCCCCGTATGTAATAGCACTGTAAATAGCTTTTGGATCTGAAACTCTAGAAACACGAGGAGAGGAAGCAGTAGTGGAAAACTAACCTGTTATGAGGACTGTCCAGCCTTGCAAATCCTTTATATCTGATCAGCTAATATCAGCTTTCAGTTGTATTGCCCAAAGTGATACTGTGTAAACTGTTAACAGGGTTGTATTGCTCAAATGAAGCTTGGGCCTGATACCTAATGTATGATTCAGGAACTTAAATAGATCTTGAATCCTCCTCAAGGTAAAGGACAACACAATAAAAAAGGAAAAAAACCCACTGGGTGACTGGCATCAGCCACTAGTGGTCAAAGTAACCATCAATGCTTTTCAGCACTGTTAATCATAGTATTAAGGGAGGCATATAGTTTAAGAAAACAAAGGCATTAACCGGGGTTTTGATACTTCAGAACAGTGCATTTTTAAAAGATCAACTTACTCCTGAAACAGAAAATACACTTTTAAAATTGTGGTTAAATAAATTATTTCCTATCTGTACCAAGATTAACATAGAAGACTGATTTACTCAGCAGGCTAATTCTGGAGAAAACTTCTTTTAGGTTCATTGAAGATAAAAAGAGAATAACACAGGTTCAAGAAAGTTTATCTAGATATGTATGTAGCTAGGTAAACTTTTTAAAGTCTTGGCAGATGCCTGTTGGTGTTCTAAGTTTTCATTTCTCATTCTTTTAATAAATTCTTTGCTCTTAGGATTTTTGGTATGTTTAAAATACCATTACATTGGAACCTGTCTAATGAAACTTTCTGACTGAAATTTGTGCATTCGAATTTTTTAGTAGCTTTAGTTGAAAAGGAAGATTTAATTCGATTTATTTTAATCCTTTATACTGTTGCTCCACGTGTAAGATCCAGACCAATTGAGAGAGGGCGAGCTGTGTTCTGCTTGTTTTTGTCCATCAGCAATTTGATTGTTAAATTTCAGATAGTTACAGCCACTCAAATAAGGAACTTGAACTTTGTATGTCGCTGAAGACTCACCACAAGACAGTAGAGTCAGAAATAACAGTTTTCTAGATAACACTTATCACCTTATTTATAGAATAAGAAAGAATCTGCTTGATTCTCAGGGCCCACACTGAGCTTTCAGGTCCTGCAATTAGAAGAAATGGAAATAAAATCTTCTGTAAAAAAAAAATTGTATTGTAAAAGCAAAGATGGAATTTTTAATGTGTTTTTTTTCTGCGTTTTTTCAGGGCCCTTTCAATGGATATATAAAGTACCAAGTTTAAATATTCCCAGCATCCCAGGACAAGCTCCCCTCCTACATTCAGTTGGGTGGGACATGGCTTAGAATGCTACACTGTTTCTGATGTTTTGCCTGTCCCTTTATATTTCACGAATCTCTTGTCTTTCTCAAATCATTCTCTGTGGAAAAATAAATAGAAAGGGCAGCAAAAGACTTACAGAGTTAGCTTCTGGGCAGGACCTGTACACCTAAGCTGCCATAGATTTGCAGCCACAAATAAGGTTGCTCTGCGCATCTCAGAGAAGGATTTCTCAGGGCTGTTGCTACTAGCTCTGCTAAGCTTCCCAATTTAGCCATGGACACCTGGCCAGCAAAGGAGGGATACAGTTCACATAGAGCTGTAGCAGCTGATAAGCTTACCTGTAAATCAAGAAGCTCAACGATGCCTCTGTTAATGGAGTGTATGTTAAAGAAACAACTGAACCCAGGGCTTCATCTAGAGATTAATGGAAATGTGATCCAGGAGAATTAAATAGAAAAATATGCTTAAATAAGATATTTCCTTAGGAGAGATCTGGGGTGAGATCTTTATTCTTGTGCATCAATATCATCCATAAAATAAAAATTAGTTCTCCCTCTACCAACTACCATCTTTCTACTCTGCAACTACCTTATCCCTCTTACCTTTTTTCTGAATACTCTTGTCAAAAAGAGCTCAATGCCACCTCAGCTTTCTCTAACTCCCTGCTTAATGACAACAGGGGCAATTTGGTTCCTTACAGTTGGTTATTTGCTCACATCTTTGAATGAGCTCATTCTTTGTTAACCTCAAAATGGTTAAACTTAACAATGTCCTTTTCAAAAAAAAGGTTCTTTTGCTAAGCATTGAAAACTAAGAAGAAGCACTGCCTCAATTCAAGTTGCAACTTTCTCTCTTCTAAGCTAGGGAGTGGAGACAGGAGTGGCTCAGGCACATGATTTCTCTTCTACCCACACTGAATGGCTTATAAAGGTGCTCTGCACACAGGGTCAGTAAGATCCGTAATACTAGAGTCTTGTCTTGGGCCTTCTGAAGTGAATTCTCCTTATGTAAAATGCAGGGTGCTCAAACCAAATGTTTGTGCTCCTGCACCCAGTGTTTTTGGGCATGTGAAACATCTGATACACAGTAAAATTCCCATGTCCTGGAATAGAAGAAAGCTTTTCCAGCTCCAGAAATTAGACAGTTCAGCTCTGAGTGAGATGCAAATCCCATTTTAGACTTTGCTGGAGCATGTTAAGAAATTTACAGAAGAGATGTGCCTTCAAATCCCTGAGGCAACAAGAAACACTTATCCTGCAAGTGTGCCACAATCGTTAACTGATCTATTGGGTAAAAGGGAGTGTCAGCATCTCTATTTCCTTGCTAATTCTGCATTCAGATCCATACACATTTGATCTTTTTCTTAAGGAGAAATTATTGTTTCTGGCTCCAGAACAGGTTCTTTATAGTAAACAAACACCTAGTAAACAAAAAGCCTGGAGTAGGGGAGATCATCACATTATGTTCATTTCCCTAAAAGACTAATACTAGTCTAAAAAAAGACTAATACTAATACTAGTACTGCTATTACTATAGTTTTGATTAGGTACCAGGGAAAGTCATCCTTTTGACTGCAGTCTTACTGTTTGTTTAGACCTCAATTCTCTTCCATCTGTAATAGAGAGACACAGACATAATAGCAGGAAGGATTTTACAGGTGCCTTTACAGGCATGGTTTTCAAGCAGGTAGGTGATGAAGGTCTTCAAGATCTGGGTGCCATTTTCAAAAGTAATTCAGGAAACTGAGGTTTTAAATGTCATCAGCTTCCAAAAAGAGTTAAGCTTGTCTACTCAAATTCTTAAAATTAATTTTTAAAGTATTTTTTGGTACTAGAAACCAAAACTAGTTTGTACCACCAAACCAAAAACTACTTGGTACTACCAAGACTTCATTAACTAGTGCCCACTGAAAAGATAGGTAGATCTCCTGCAGGGTTTCAAAAGCTCTATGTCACTTTTGAAAGTGAAGCTCCTAAAATTACTAAGAGGTTTTCAAGTACTTTATCGTGCACTGCAAATTTGTTGTTTCATCTGCACACTTAAGTAATGAAAAATTAAGCAGCCTCAGGAATAAAAGTTAGTAATATAAATAACAAGAATTCAGTGTATTTCATACTAGTTGGTTTCTTAAGGCAAATGTCAAGGCACAAAGAATTCTTTGAAAGAATAAGGAGATATCAATGGCTGAAAAAAAAGAACAGACATTTGGTTTGAGTTAAGCACTGCTTAACTATTCTGATTTTCCAGCCATCAGAAGGCTCTTAGTGTATGTTTGTTTGTCTATAGTCGAAATGTCTTTATCAGAAGAAACATATGTACGTCTTATACTACATCAACACAGTTCAAAACCTCTAGAGACCTACAGAGTTGAAATACCTTGAGTCATTACATGGCAGTTTTGGCTACTCATCAGTCAGGATATTTTTATTGAATATGGCAGTAACTACTACTTAAATAACACATAAATGTAGTTCTGTTCTAGAAAAGTTATTCAGTTGATTGATTCACATTGTTTTGAAGTTTCTATAAAGAAAAGGCTTAACTAATATATTGGCTTTGAAAAATAAACCCTTTTAGGTACTTAAGGTCAACAAAAACATAATTAGCAAGTATAGCATGATTGTTACTTTAAAATCCCTAGTTAACTCTTCATTTAAGTCTTTGAACAGACACTCCCTTCCAGGTGATTGGTGAAAATTGTCTTTCACAGCATTTTACATTTATGTCTTTATGGTTCACTTTATATGTGATTTTCATTAGTAGTTTTATTTCGAAACAAATTATATTTGGAGTCTAAAGGAATTCTGTTATAGAGGATTATATCATGAGACTCTCTAATATATTTTGACTACTAAAGCACAGCAGGTGGATGCTAATGGCCTCACAATTCTGACCTCTTTCAGTAGCCTGTTGTTATTTTTCTCCTGACTGGTTGTGGCCTGTATGTCAAAAAATTTCATTTGAAAATATTTACCAAGGACTGTTTCTGGAACAGTTCCACATGGCAAGAGCTGAACTGTGACACTGCAGTTACTTGCTCTGAACAACAAAAGAATTGTAATTTGTGGAAATTTTTGAAAAGTTTGAAAAAAGTAACAGGAAAAATCGCAGTGTACAATGTAGCATACTTGCAATGAGTGACCAGTGTACAGGGCAGGTGAGCAAGTGTGAGTCATCGGCACAGTGGTGAATAGGCAGTCAGTTGGTCCCTGCAGTAAAAACCTACCATCCACTTTCAAAATTGCACATGGTATATTGAGTCAGAGGTGACAGTAACAAAGCAAACTGAGATAGTCTCCCATTTTTTTGTTCTGGCTGTAGGGAAGAAAGAGGAATTTGAAAGAAAGAATTCATGCATTCAGCTTCTCCTGGAGAGAAAGCAGGGGAAGTACATTTTTATATATGTCTGTATAAAATCCATGAGAACTTCCAGGAAATGAGGCGGCAAGTAGGATTTGAGCACAAGATTAGTAGTTAAAGTGTTGGGAGGCTAGCAGAAATGCATCTTAAGCTGGCTTTTGGGAAAGGAGACTGAGCAGCAAGCAATGGTGCTTAATTCATTTGTTCTGAAATCAGTAAGGAAGAGGAGAAAGAAGAGGCAAAAGAAGACCCAAACGTTTTCCTCTAGCTGCCTGTAGGCACCTTGACAGAAGAAAAGATTCAAATTTACCATGGACCTAAATTGCAGAAACATGCAATCCATCCCTCTTTGGAGGAAGCTAAGTGGTCAAAGGTTGTCATCTTTTGAGATACCCAGTACCGTACTGTAACTTAATTGCATGCACCCTGCTAGGAGTAACAGTGGAGGCCTATAACAAAAGAAAATCATGATCGCAATAGCTGTTCTCAGTTCCTTCTTTATCAGCTCAGTGTCTGTGATCCTATTGAGAATATACTTAGGTGTGTTACTTACACAAAGGATTCTGAGATCATGTCTTCACACATAATCAAAATTTGCTCAAGTAAATGTACCACTGTGGACCAGGATCATCTTTCCTACATAGAATGGAGATGAGTGATTGCTGTTGGGTAATCCTTGCACCTGGGACAATCTAAGGTAAAAGTTTGCAAATGCAAAATGCTCAAGGTTAAACTAATAGGTAATATTCCCTGGAAACCTTGCAGTATCACATGACCATCTTGCTTAGAAAAATTAGCTGACTTCTGGTATTGAGTTCTGGCTTCCTGTCAGTTCTTGCCCCCATTTCTAGATGCCTTCTCTGATGTTGAGTCTGTTCAGTGAAATCCTGCTGAAACAACACATGTGGCAGAAGGACAAGTGATGGTACAAACACAGCAGATACAGGAAACTGAGAAGTGCAGAATCAGTGAAGAACTGAGACATAAGCCATCTAAAACTCCCCTTTTTTATTTGTTTTCAGTGATATACTTACATTTCAGCAAATTATTAAATCCTATGTCAATTAAAATATGCAGTTGCATAGTATATATTCTTGAGATTTCAATCAGTCTTTTAACTTTATGTCTCCTTTTCGTGTGCGTTTTTCTCTGAGATAATAGAAACTCTTTCTGCAGAGAGGATCATTTTGGAAGTTGCCCAGTGACGACTTGTACTCTCGTAGCTAGTGGCTGACATTTGGATTTGACAAGAGGGAGAGAAAATTTTAAATAGTCACAAACTAACAGTGTTAGCAGCAGCCGTGTTTGAGAAACCCTTAAGCAAAGAGCCTGCTGTTACACGTAATAGCCCTGACTTCTTATTGGGAAAAGAGCACATGAGTCACTTGAACTAAGGAGATTCATATTTTCTCCCAGACATGTCTTTTCTTTGCATGCTGTTTAAAGACTGAACTGTATAAAACAGGATTGACATTATGTAATTACTTGCCTCTTACACTGTGCTAACTCAATTTGCTTTTCATTCCCAGGTATTTAAAAGACCATTATTTTCCCATCAGACTTTACTGTCTGCCAATTAAAGCTTTAGATCGATGATGTGGAGAGAGAACTTTGTTATAAAAGGTTTCAGGTAGACATATTGAAAACATCTGCTTTGAACTGCTTTTCTTTCCTTTTTTTAATGTCTATGATTTTTACCAGATATAACAATTTGCCTGACATTTTTAATAATGTTTTTCCAGCATTTTTCTGCAAAGCAAAACATTTATGTCTGAATTCCAGATTTGCTGAGAGAGTAAGAGGAAAAGCTTGAAATACTGCAGGATTTTATGTTTCTTTTGCCTTCTTGGCTCTAACAGCTAAAGCTACACTGAATAAGAAGATGTTAATATGGGCTACGGTTATGGCATATACCCCTGGCATATTGTTTTCCCCTTACCTAGGTAGATAATTCTCAGTGGGACCAATATTACAGTTTTGCTTGGATTTCCTGAGTCACATGATCAGAAGTCATTAGTGTCCAAGGGAACATGAGGTAGGACTGGTTAATAATCGAACATAGAACGACATCATTTGAAAATACTAATGCTATCTGTAGTTATTCACTGTCATCTTAAGTAATAAGAGCTATGTTAGTAAGGTCTGTCTCTTGTACAGTAATTTGAATTCGGGTCATTTTCTTTCTTTCTGTGTAGTTACGGGAAATGACTGCACTTTTGAGGTGCAGAAAATCATAATAATTGCATTATGCATGAGAACTGTGCAAAGGGGCAGATGATATACACCTTTCCCCCCTCAGAAAGAGCATTTTTAGAGAGAAGAAAAATGGATAAAAAGGTCATTATAAGCAGACCTGAGTATACTGTACCATTAAAACATTTTTAATAGCAATGCCATTTCTGACAGCTGTAGTATGACTGTAGTTCTGTGTTTAAGAATACAACAGACAGTATCTTAATACTTAACCTTGATAAATATGGTTGTTCTGCTGTACCCTTCATTTAACTTTTTAAAGCAAATTAAGTTTGCACCTAGAGTCCCAGCATCTAGAGTAGGAAATCTTTCGCTTTCAGTTAGACAAGTAAACAGGTCTTGTCTAGATAAGTATCAGAATTAAAAATTCCAAGAAACATATTTTTGATTGCACTTTTCTTACTGGATTCTTAGATTTCATCAGCTATCCTATCTCATTAGGAGATACCAAATTTGCATGTAATCATTTCAGTGTCTTCATCAAAGGTTATATCTTTTATTGTTTTCAAGAATAATCAAACTATACCAGAGAAGAAGGGTTATATTTCATGGCCTAGAAAAGCAGAATCCCCTTTCCATACATTTTTATGTTTTATGAAGCTGACTAACAATCAATCAGTTTTTCGTCCCTAGTTTTGTTTATTTTGATGGGGTTTTTTGAATCTAAAAGGTAGATGGTAAAGGTTTATATTTCATTTCTCTAAATTCGTTTGCAGGTCCTGGAAGGGGAAGCCAGAAAAGCACACCCAACCTAATGACAGAGCAGTGTGACAGTGATAAAAGAATTACAGTAACACCACTGTTCTACTGGTGGTCTCTTCTCTCCTTACAGCTTGCTCTTGTTTCTTTTAAAATGGCCGTATGAAAGGCTTCTGACAAGGATGTATTATTTCACTAGCATGGCAGGAAGCTGTACTTGTGATTCATTTGATATTGCTCTTGCCTTTTATCCTGTAGATGGTGATAGGCTTTATCAGTTGCTGAAAGGGGTGAGGGGCTCTTACTGAGGGCTCTCACCGCGTCTTGTGAAAGTGTTCTGACACATTGTTCCTAGCACACGAGGCACATTTGCCTAATTAACTAAATGTCCCTGAAGTTCTGTGTGGCTAGAACATTTTGCATTTCTTGGTTTGTACTGCTGTTTGAGGCTTACAAGCTATTGTACTTTGTCTCAGATGTGGCCACATCCCAGATACTAACTGTTAGGCATGCACTTAGGAGCAGGTTCTCCTTTACCCTGTAGCTTTAATAAAACAAACAAACAAACACAACCCTATCTGTTTTATACAGATACGATGACAAAGCTGTATTCAGTTTAGCCTTAATGAAGTTACAGCTATGTTTATTAAAGCTTTGTCAGAAAAAAGTCAGGTGCTTTGGGCAGAGGGGCAAAAACATCACTGTAAGCAGGTGCTTACATTTGGTGTATCTAATGATTGTGTAAGAACAGCTTGTTCACTACTTGCCCTATATTCTGAGGCCACTAGTACGATTTTATTGGTTAGTTGCTGTTGAGAAGGAAATTAGGTAAATTTTAAAAATTAAAACCTCCCTTAATAGGTTACCTAAGGCACCTAAGGTATACTTTCTTTTCTTCTCCAGCTTTTGTGTGTGACCAGTCCACAAATGGCCAGATCCAATGGCAAATCACTGGGCTGCCTATACCCTGTAGAAGCATTTAGGCACTTCATACAGGTTTACTACTCCCACTTTGAATCAAACTGCTCTCAAAAGACAGGTGTCTGAGCACCAAAGTCTTAGGAGTCTCTGTTCTTTGGTTTTTTTGATCTGACCCTAACGTATCTCAGTGTGGATGAATATCTTTTTCATGTCACCAGTCAGAATGAAGCTGTCATACTGATTGCAGTTTCTCTCCACTCCATTTCATGCTTTCCCGGAGGACTTTCAAGGATGGTGCCACAAGCATTGTCATATGCTTGGCAATCCTATTGAACACAATATCTAAAATAGCAGCACGATACATTGGGTGGTTCACGCTCACCCTCAGTTACATGTCTTCTGCCTGCAACAGACATGATCTTTAGTTAGTAATTAATTTTTTTCATTATTTTTAAATTTGTTGACCTCTGCCTCTATTATTCACATGCTGCACTTGGAAACAGAAGCCTGTGATAGTGTTTAGAAGAGTGACTTAAAAGCACTCGCTCTTTCTATCAAAAGCGCAATCCGCATCTTCAGGAGTGCAAAGCAGAAGTGCTGACAGAGGTATTAAAGCAAAGTTCTGGGCTTGTTGTTTTAGAAAGGTTTGATGTTCTGTTGTGTATTATTAATGAGCACGAGATTCAAGATTAGAAACCCAGCAGTGATGCGTTCTTTGTGGCTGACCTTATAATGTGGCAGGCAGAGTTCTCATTTGTGAAAGCTTATTTGAGTTTAATATAAGACACAAAATCCCCATTCTCCTCCTAGCTAGATGTAGCACAAATTCATGAGAGGTTCAAGATCCCCACTGAAATAATTCTGCTGTGTTTGTCATTTCACCCCACTGTTTCCAATATTTGGGCTTGGCAGACTGAAGAGACATGATACAAGCACAGTTCAGAAGCAGCATTGCTGCCAATCAAATACCATTTGCTGATGCATATAATGCAGAGGTGCCAGAAACATTTTTTTCTTTACATTAAAGTGAAAATACAGAGGTCTCAGACTGAACTATGTATAGTTACACTGGCCTCACTTACTGAAGGTGATTGTGGTCATTGGCAGATAAATTGTCCCATCTTATTAAGTTTCCAACTAGACATTATAGTCATAGAATGTAATCCAGAGAGCTTAAAGTGGACTACATTATAGGAAGCAGAGTGCAGTCACAGTAGTTTATGGGAGTAAAACCAAGAGGTTTCAGTTCATGCTTTGCTTAAAGTATCGAAGACTAAGGCTTGCATTAGATACAAGAAAACTCTTGAAAATGTTTTCTTTTAATGTGATGTATTTAATTACCAGACTTGCTTAAATCCTTCTGCTTTGGTTTTTATTTTCAAGATGTAGGGCCTACTCTTCTTAACAGATCACTTCTGTAATTACAGAAAAATATTTGGGTTGCTGGTTCTTCTGGTTTATAAAGAACTGTAGAAAGCAATTTACTCATTCTTAAAGAAAAAATAAAATACCACCTTAGATTTATCTGTGCTTTTCTTGTGAGACACAAGCCTGTGTAAACCACAGCTTTCCTTAACAGGACAGACGAAATTCTCGGGAAACAATGGTTCTGTTGCTCCAGAAAGCTGAAACTTATTGTAGAGGCACAAACACTTAGGCAAGAGAGTGAGGCTTCATAAGCTTAGGAGACCCACAAAGAGACAATCTTTGATTTTTGTGAAGTCAGTTGTATCTCCATAGCAAAGCCACAAAATATGGTAAAACCCTATTTTCCCTCTCCCTATCCCATGTTTGTACGGCAGTTCAACTAACTTCCTTGTGAAGCTTTCATGCATGTATCGTCAGTGAACGTCCACCAGAGTAGGTTTTTTTCTTACTCTGAGAAGAGTCCAGAAGAGCCTGGACTCTTCCTTTATGATATCCACCAGTCAACAGGATCCTGAGGGAGGTTGAGATCAGTCTGGTATGTCAGTCTAGGGGAAGAAGAGATATGGGCAAACAGCTGACAGACTTATTAGAGTCACAGTGGATGGCAAAGGAGGGGCAATAACATATACAGTTAAATGCAGAACTATCTTTTGGTTCATGGGAGAAAGCACTGTGAGGCTTTTTATGCAGCCATCATAATAAAATCATTTCTGTAAATGGCCAAAATTTGGGGCATGTAACTATTTATCCTATGCAGGCAAATAAATCTACTTTTAAATAGCCAAACTATGTAATTCATATTGAGACTATCAAGCAAAAAGCAAGTGAGATGATAGATCAGTGGGTTCAACCTGAAAGCAGCCATCAAAGTATTCCTACTTCTCAGAAGGTGACTTGCAATTAAAAGAACATTTGCTGGCTATTTTAATCATAGTAAAAATATCGATAAATTGGGCAACCAATGAAGGTTGGAGCATAGCATGTTGGCTGAGACTTGAGTGCTTCATATCTTTGGAAATGTGTCTGAATGCAGAGTGAGTCAGCTTCTTGTACAGAAGTGCTGTAATTTATTATATATCGGGTGTAGGGTGGAAGAGAGTGCTCTGTTTAGGTTTCCAACCTAATATGAATTTTAGTGGTAGTTCTGATGATCTCCAGGCACAAAAAAAAAATATGCTTAATTGCTCTACTGTTACAGATAGCTACCCTGCTTCTAAAAGAACTCTGTTATGTACATCTTCATGGTACTAACAATTGCAGTCACACTAGAAAAAGTATATGGACCTACGGAAATAACCAGGAGTTCCACAGGTAATAGCCAATGACAAACAGTTTGGTCCAATGCTAAAATCCGATAGCAAGAGATTGACACATGAGACATGTGACACATGAGACGTGACACATGAGGTTTGAAATACCAAAAACAGTGATAATGTTCTGGAAAATCAGTGGTTTTCTACAGCAAAAGTTTTGTAGTCTGATCAAGTGGTGTGTGAGCATCTGAACTGTAAAAGTCTAAAATATCTGACTCACTTCTGAATGGATTTAGCCATAAATTTGTCTTTATATGTGCCAAGGAGATGCAGCATCCATTTTAGGGAAGAGACTTTTTTATCAAGTTGGGTCTTTCACTCCTTGGAAGGTGAAACAAGAGGTGGTGAGACAAAAAAGTCACTCAGAACGAGTCACCTGGATGCTGCAATTTTCCACAGGGAAGTATAATAATAAACCAGCTAGAAATCTGAGGTCAGCACTTTCAGTTTGGTTCAAAGATACTATTTCCTACATGTCCATGATTTTCTTCAAATTTTCTATGGATAACCATCTAGTCTTTGGTTCTTAAAACTCATTCAGTGTTTTTCAAAGCCATTAGAGGTCATAGCAACAGAGGAAGTCTGTCACCTTAATGTTACAAGGTTCTCCAAAGATCCTTCTTTTCTGCACATAAAGGTATAGCCTCTCCTATCATTTCTGAAGTCTTTGAACTTAAAATGCACTGCACAGTGGACTAATAGACCTTTAGAGCATGCTCTCTCTCATTCACCACTCCCCTTCACCCAGTCTGGTGGGGTTACTTTTCACCAGAAAACAAAATATAACAAAAAAAGAACAGACAGAAAGCGCTGCTACCAATTTCTTGTGCTAATCCTTTTGCTGTGATTCCCCTATATATAGCAGCCCTGATTAAAGCACCTGAATTCTCGATACATTTGTATTGATTTTTCTTTAAACCAGGAGGTAGCACCACAGTTTTTGTATCTTTAGCCTGCAAGTGGAATAGAACTTGATTCACATTTTTGAAACATCCCCAGGGCTGCAGAGACTTAGATTTACAGATCACAAGATTTCAGGATGCAGCAAGACTTTTCTTTCTGTTCTATATCCACAAGGGAGGAAGGCCAACATCCGAAAGGACATTTGCAAGGTGGATCAGAGCTTGCATGGCTGAAGAATATACAAAGCAAAAGAGAGCAAGGTTCATCTCATCACATTCCCTAAGGACAATACCTGCTTCCTAAAATGAAAGATCAGAAGCACCTTCTTTGTGCAGGGCCACAACCTAGAATATGCAGCTCAATTTGCTATAGCTCTGCCAGTTAAGACCAGGTGGATTTATCATATGCAGCCTTCAGGAGAAGAGTGTTACAGTTACCTGTAGCCTCTTTAATAACACTATTTTCTTTTATTTTTCAACTGTTGTGTAATGTAGGACTAAATGAGAAGAGGACCTGACCTGCAGTTAACATAATCTGGCACAGCTTCACTGACTTCAGCAGCCCTTCACCAGTTCACACCAAATGAGGTTCCGAACCAGTACAGTCTTGCACATGTGTGCGCGTGCACATGCACACACACACACATTTTTTTCATTCCTCCTACTCCCCAGACAGCAGGATGCTTTTTTATAAGAACAGAAAGAGTAAAAATGTTCCTGTCTGTGGATGCATCTGGTGCCTGCTCTTAACAAGGTGGCTGGATGGCAATGAATACCACTCTGCCTCCCTCATAGTCTCCACATTTGTTGGTCTCTAAAGCAATGGCCAGCTTGTCCTTTGTTTAGCCAAATCATTTTTACCAGAGCTATCACCTAGAACAGGTTTTACTTAAAACAGCTGAAGGACTCCCTGAGCTATCAAAGTGCACAGGGTGGCTCCAGCAGACTGTGTCCTCGAGTATTTGTAGTTTCTACAAAAAACTGTAATATCCAGTCAATTACCATTTTGAGTTTGAATACCTTTGTCTTTCAGGGGGGTGGTTTTGGTTTTGTTTTTTTACTGTAGTGCAATAGTCAATTTCTGTGCAACAACTTTTGTAGTTTATTTTCTTTCTAGGATAAATTGTTTACATTCCTCCTTTCCATAGTTAATCCTGTGACTGTGTGTGTTACAAGATGCTACAAACTGCTGAGCAAATTAGACTGATGAGAGAATTAACTGTCAGGACATTAAGGAATAAGCTATATTCCATAGCATTCATTGGTGTCAAATTCCTCCCTTTCTTGATCTTAAAAATATTTATCATGTTAAAAAAATCTCTTTTCAGTTGATCATCAGGCAGAACCAAACACAGGCAACACTTTTTCACGAACATGCAAATAGGACCTTTTCATGATCCCTTTGTGTTGAAACAGTTAAAAAGAAAGCTAAGTGCATGAAGACCCTTTTAGTCAGATGATTGTCTGTTGGTTCAGGCTATTAAGCCAGCTCATAAGACAAGTTCCTGGTCAAAAGGCAGCTAGCAATGCATGGTTGTCAGCGCTTGCTTTACCCTATGCTATAGACGAGTGCAGTTTTCATTTTATATTTGTACAGCTCTTGTAATTGTTCCTCAATATCATTTTTATTCAGCTGAGAGTCAGTGGGATACATTTCTAGAAATACGAACTTAGAACTGAAAACTATGTTGTGTCATACCTTTGTAAGAGTTTACATATTGCCATTTTCTGCTGGGACTGAGTTCTCATTACAAAACGCAAACATTGCCTAAAACTTCTGCATCCAAATTCTGCCTGCCCTGATGCCTGTGGAGACAGAACATGCCCAACAGGACATACAGGGCGATTTATTATGTTGCTAGTCAAGTGATAATTCTCGAGTTGAAAGCCACTGCATCTGGAATCGTTGCTCAGCACCAATTTGATACTAATTCCTGCATCAGAAGGGTCTGTAATATTTGGCAACAATCTATTGATTTCTTTCTGACTCATGCAGAACTAATTTTCAGTTACACAAATTAGAGAGGGAGAAAAGGGAAAAAAAAACCCTTAAATGTTGTTCATTTCTTTTGGCCATTTCTTTGATCCATGTTTTTTATCTGAGAGGAAAGTGGTGTGTCTAATAGGGAACTGTAATATATTATGAAACAGTGAGACTTAAAAATCTTGTTAGGCAATCACTACTTCAGCAGAATGAAATGCTATTGCAACTGGAGGAAAATTATACACCAATTATTTATCCAGTCAAGAAAAATTATGCCCCATAACATCAAAGGCTTCCATTTGTGAAATAATAGAAAGAGGGTGATTCCTATTCTTTTAGCAAGCCAGGGAATTTTTATTCATCTGAAATGCAGCAAGCCAAGGGTTTGGGACCTTATTTAAGATTATAATCCCACAGCATCACATGTAGCCTACGTGACTGGTTCTAGGAACAGTCATGAAAAAAATAGCTGTGTAATGTTTATGCAGATTTAAATGAGTTATTATAAGTAATTAACTCATCCTGTTTCTTATTATCCTTTAAATAATGTTTTCCTCATTATTGGAAAAATATTTTTTCAGGCTGCCTATTCCCAGTTCATATATTTGTTTGTTTTCTGTACTTTTCCTAATCTTCAAGAATTCTCCTTATTTTGATAAACTTTGGAACTCTCCCCTAATATTTACCCTTGCATTGGTTTCTTTTTTTGAAAATTCCTCAACATTTGTATCTAACCCGAACAAAGATTCAGAGCAAAGTGACTGAGATGGTGGCAATTTTAAACGTCTTTTTTTTAACAGTAGGTAGGATTAACAGTCTTCTGTATGTATCAGGTTTACTGAATCTTGAAAATTAAGTCTTCTCTGTTTTATCTTTGGCACAAGTTTCAAGGGAATGAATATGCAGAGTTAGCACGTCAGAAATGTTAAAATCTGAATCATCTCTTATTCCAACAAGTACTTTATGCAAAAGGCTAGGACATGAGAAAATGGTTTAACAAGGAAAGGTTACCTGGAAATGAAGTAACCTTGAAGAGCTCTTCCAGCAAAAAAGCCTGGGAATGTGTAACGGGGAGGAGAGGGGAATTCTTTCCAAGCACAGAAAACCCACAAAGACTCCCAAGGGAAAAATCGAATTAGTGAAAGGCACTGTATTGAATGTATTAGCTGTCTTGTAAAAGTGCTCTCTTTTTATGTCTTGTTTTGCTTTGTTTTGTTTTTGACAGAAAGCCTGTGTAAAGCTTGCAGTGCTTTGTGTTTGTCTACACCATGTTTGGTGCATGACAGCCACTGCATGCCCTTGCAAGTATAACTTGTGAACTAGGATGTAATCCTAGCCAATGTGGGAGCCTAGGAAAAAAAAAAAATAGTAGTTCCAGGCTCTGAGCAACTCTGTTAGAGATTCATACTGAGAGCTTACCCCTAAATTCCCTAAATTCCTCTGGCTGTACAAACTAAGGGCAACTGGGATTCAGTTGATATTCCTTTAATGTAATGGGTGTCCAACAGGGGCAGTTCAGTCAGGTATGTCACATGGAGTCTAAAACACTTTAAGCAAACTAATTTTTTAGCTCTGGATGCAGGTAGGTAGGATATAGGCGTTATTTCACAAGATGGGGTTTTTATCTGTAATAATTTGACATCTTACATCTGCCATTCTAATCCTCCATTTCTTATATATGTCTGAAACAAAAACAACTGATGGTAAAGAAAAACTGAGATTTATTTTCAGAATTTCCAGAAAAGAAGTATTATTTTTAAATGATTGGGCTGGAATAAGAAATGGATTCTACATGAAGACAGCATCAAAAGAAAATCTTGTTTCATTACTTAGTTCCTCCAGCAGTCTTCCTCCCTTCCCTAATGAAATGGAACAGTCTATGCCTTTATCAGTTCTTCCATTTAATCTCGTTAATACAGTCTGTTAAGACTCTACTTTTGCAACAGCACAGGTGTAACCGTTAATAAGTAGGGTAGTAGGAAGAATACTGTTCTGCTCCTAGGAGTCTTATTTATTTACGACAAGATGTGTGATATTCAACGTAGAATAAAAACTGATGCAACTGGTGAGTTGAATCATTTTTCTTCTTCACTTCCTTAACAATATGAGGTATTCCAATGAAGAATAAATAGGGAAATACTAATCATGCTGTACCAAATCTATCCTTGAGACAACCGCACTTGGAGTTTTACTAAAGATTAATTCTTCCTACTGTGTAAAAAGATGGCAGATTAAATTGGTAAGTAAGTAGACAGTTGGGAAGTATAACATTTTTCAGACAGCAACAGATGCAAATCCAAGAATATCTCCAGCTGATTTGATTGCTTTTCAGAAGATGGGGCAAAGATTTTAAATAAAAATGTGCAAAAGTGAAAATCGATAGTGATGATCAAAAATATGACCAAATTCAAAAAGCTCTAAGAAGGGAACAACAGAAGGATTTCAGAATCATTTCAGGCTGAAATCACTTTTATTATTTGTTTGTTGTTGCCTATGTCTCCTCTCATTTTGCCTTGTAGGAGTTATATTGTGCCTAACAAATGGGGTAAGGTATTGTAAGGAAAGTGATCCAGGAAAGTGGATGGGAAGTTATTCCATTAACTGTGATGACAGTTACATAAAGTCCCAGACAATGCAAGTTAGATCCTCTTTTTTGCTGCACTGCTATAATTCTACTTGAGTGTGTTGAATTACTCCAGATTTACTTAGTGCAACTCAGAACCAAAATCTGTACCAGCAGAAACACATTTCCCCATCCCTTCTTTCCCTTGGGCAGCCAGCTTGATTATTTTCTATATTAAAAGGAAAAAGAAAAAAAAAAAAAAAAAAAAAAAGAAAAAAAAAAGCAACTCCCATTTTTAAGAAGGCTTGTGCTACTGAATCATGCTCATTAACAAAGATAAAGGCATAAACTATGCTTATGTATTCTTCCCTCTCAACTTTTCCTTGAGCATTACAGTAAGTTATTTTGGCAAGAAGCTTTAAGCTGTAAAACATTTAACATTAAAAGCTGCATTAATTAGTGGTTTATCAGCACTGCAAATATACAATATATTTAGCTTACTAAAATGCTTTGGGTTTTTAAGTTGCATTATGCCCTGTCATTCACCAAAGCATTGTTACTCAAAGTATATGGTTGTAATAGTCAAATCAGCTAAAATTTTCCTGACGATACCTTGCATAAGACAGTCAGAAAAGAGTATAATTAAGCATTTTTAATTGTAATGGACAAATAGATTTACAGAGATTCCAGGAATGAGAAATATTCCAAAAAATATGCGTGTTGAGGGTCGGGAGGGGAAAACGCAGTGATGTTGACAAGAATTTTGCTTATCAATGTGCAAAATACACCTTTGTACTCCCCTATTATGCCATTCCCACACCTTCGTTCATGGTCCACACTCTGTGGTTCTTGATATTCTGTGTGCAGGACTTCCTGAAAGTCCTTTGACTTTTCTGTAATTAAATGTATGTATTCAGATGACTCAGTGTATATTCTTCACTGGTTAGTGCTGTGCCACCTTTTGTGCTTAATTTTCAGTATTAAATAAAAGAAAACTCCCAGGACTAAACTTCCAGAAATGTAACTACTGTGACATTTGCTTGCTACAATAAGTGATACAACTGTAAAAATTCATACTGGGGATGTAATATTTGGGGGAATTTGAGGATATGATCAATTAATGTAATTAAATGTTTAAACAGTCTTGCAGGCATGCATATTCAAATAAATGTAAAGAGGGGTGTTTTGCTAATAACAGTGATGTGGTATAGGTAATCAGTTATGTTAGTCTGACAAATAAGGTATTGGGCTAATTGATAAAACAAAAGAAACATTATTTAATCCTATATGTGATTTCCACAGCAGAATATTTACCATATGAAACATAACCTTGTTATACACCATTGTTAGATGTGAAAGTTTTTTTCTATATCTTCTCTATAACATAATATATGTAGCAGAGAGAGAAAAGTTGGAAAATAATGTTTTTCAAAGTTTGCAAAAGCCATTAGTAACCACTGAGTATGCTTTAACATTGTCTTTAAGTCATTTTAAGTCACATTTTCATAACTTGTAAAGTAAGATGCCATCTTTGGGTACAGTATCCTGAGAGGTAATGTTTAAGGTAGCTGTAACAATGGTTAAGAAGAAAATCACACTTGAACGTGCACACAGGATACAAAATTATTAGACTTCTTATGTATAGTACCATATGTATTGATTTCTGGACTTTGAAGTGGTTTTCTGTTCCTACTATGGTTGACATTTTAGACATAGCTTTTTCCTACGAAGTCTTAAAATTGGCACTAGTCGTTCCTGTTGGGTGTGTATTAGGTTGGGACTTTTTCAGCTCTCAATGTCCCTTCTTTCCTTTTCCAATATTTTGTTTATAAAAAGTAGAACATACTGAGACCTCAATAAAAATCAGTATGGATTTCCACAGAAATGGAAGAATATAAAAGATGAATATCCAGTTATTAGAATGGTGAGCTCACTTACTTATATGAAGGTAAAGTACTTTTTCATTCTAAGTATAACTTAGTGATTTTCCTATCGTATTTTAAATTGTATTTATTTCTATCAGGGTATAACTTACTTATTTTCAAAAGCAAAGATTTAGATGATTTGATTCTTCTGTTATCTCACATGTTTCCAAAAGAAGAAAGCATTAATAGCATAAATACTCTCTGAGTATTTAATAATTTGCAGACAATTTTTGCATGAAGTATAAATACTGAAAAAAATAAATATTTGAGAGGTGGGACAATAGAAGAAGGTTCTGACCCAGTTGTTACTTCCTCCGAAGCTTCATTCTTTGTAGGTCCAGCAACTCTATTTTGTGTGTATCCACAGATTGAACAAACTTCCTAAATCCTTAATCATTCACAGTGCACTGTAACATTGCACTGCTAACCCCCATCCCACATGATGTTGTTTCTTATGGCTGTCCATCCCAGGTGTTTATGCAGCCTTTCTTCCCTTTATCAGAGCAAGTGCTTGAGAAGCAGTTCAGAAAATAAACAGTTGTAGAAGAGGAGTTAAATAGGATTATACTTGAAGCCTCCGGTTATACAGAGGCTGGCTTCAGGCCCTGTTCAGTTAGTGGCATCTGAGTTATGAACACTCGAATTGCTGAGTGTCAGCTTGTTCTGTGTGGAGGCCTGAACTGTGCAATGGTCCTCATTTCCGTTGATGATTTTGCATGGCTTCACATTCTGGCTTTGAGTGTTACTGGAAGCGTAGGAAACTGGGGACATTTGAACAACACAATGCAGGTGGAGAGGAGGAGAGGAGGGGTGCAAAGATTGTGAGTGTGCTGCAGCTGCAGTCCAGTAGCAAAGAGCTGGAGAAGAGGCTGCTGCCACAGACAGAGCTAAGAAAAAACACTACACCTTCCGTCCACTGCAAGCTGAAGTAAGTTTTAAGTTCATTTCCACCCCACTCCAGCAAGCAGTAACACTGGCTGGGTGTGAGGAAAGATAAGGTCATGTGTGATCCCACAGCCTTGAAACCAAAAGGTCTTCAGACCTTGTTCCTGCAACATCTCTCTTTGTGCTACCGGGCTTTGTAACTGTACAGCAATGATCTATGCATATCTAACATAAAGAATTCCCATTAAGGTGCTGAATACTATATGACAATTTCAGCCAGTTCTCAACAGGCAAAATGGACTGTAAATATCTATCATGCCATCTGGGCTCTTCACTTGCAAAGTTCATTAGTCCGTTTATCCAGAAGAAAAAAAAAAAATAGCCATGGATTGTTGTCTATCAGAAAACAGTAATTCAGAAAAACTGGGTACACTCTGAGCAGTTTTCTGAGTAAAGACAAGTTAGGAGGGAAAAGAATTTGTCCTGCTAAATGCCTGCTATATTATAAACCATTTAAATGAAACATCCACAAATTATGACAAATAGGTTGGCAGAGTAAATACTAAACATACTTCTCATAGGAAAGAACTTTGCATGTGCAATGTATTTTCTGTATAGGCTGCTATTTTTTGAGCAAGTGCACAGTTACTGTGTAGAGAATTGCATAGAAAACATGGTCATCACTGCTTAAATAGCCATCCTGACCAGCTTATATAAACACTAGCTAAAGCTGCTAGAGATTATATGCAGAACATTGGATCTGATGAGCTCAAATATAAGATAGCTTGGGTAGTATAATATTTGGGATTACCATAATAATCTCTTTAGGGAAAGTGTGCAGTATCAGCAGAACCATTGCTTGAGTCTTTGAGGGAAGTAGAAACTGTACAGTAATAATTCTGCATTTATTATACACTTAAATCTTTCCCTGTGAATAAAGCAAGTTTCTGAGCTCTTTATGGGGCCCAGGCTAAGGCTTTGAGAATTTAATTAAATATCTCTGATTTGAACTCACCTATGGAGCCCAAATCATCGGTTTGGCAACCTGTTTTTGTTGTGTGGTAACTTGTTTTACTGTAGCACCATCCTTTGAAGTTACACACATAATTTCCATGCATATGAGTTACCAGGGAAAAGAGTTCATAGATTAATATAGAGAAGTCCATGCTGAGAGGCAATAAAAAAAGAATGCTTCTACACAGATTTACAGAGTGCTAGGTGAGTTGTCAAAGTTTACTGATCCTTTGACCCTTTCTGACCTCTTTGAGCACAGCCTTTCAGGGGTCAAGCTTTGAGCCATAGATTCTGACAAGGAAGCCAATTTTCAACTTTTTGGACCTGGACAGTGGGCTGTACTTGTCTGTGTTAGCTATCACCACCCTGCAGAGGATACAGGCAGCTCTGCTTCTCTTCTGCTGCCTTCCCTGTCTGTAAACCATCTCACAAAAGTCCAGGGTAGCCTTAAACACTTGTGTTTCTTATGCACTTCAACCACTCTGTCTTGTCCAAAATAAAGAAACAAACAAGCTGCTAGGCAGCAATTTCTGTGCCTTTGACATCTTCCTAGCCTTTTGGTGTTGCATTGAGTGTTACTCTGCCATTCCTGGCAAAAAAAAAGCTGCAAGGCTTTTATTTGGAGTCCAGGAAACAGCATCGCCACCACTGTCTTGTAATAACCCCATGGAAATCCAGATCTTCTGTTAATTTACATATGTTTTTAACTCATTAAAATCATCACTTCTGCAGAAAAAAAGACTGGCAATCCAAAATAAGTATATATCAATTATCTCACAACATTGTGTCACTGCTCTTAAGATTTTTATGGTTCTCTTGCTGACAACTAGCTTTGTTCCACAGAGAATCATCCAACCTTGCAAATCTTGCAGGTTTTCTAATTGATTAGCATAATGAAATTCAGCTCTGAGTAATTATCCTTAACCTGTTTTAAGCTTGAAGTGCTTTGCTCCTATCTAAGGTGTGATAAAAAGCTAGGGGTCCAAAAGCATTTCTTTTTAAAAGAATGTATCCCTTGGTCTAATAAAAGCTATTACATCTATCTGAAAATCTCATGTCATCTATATCCTTGGACTGTCACAAGCATAGCAACTTTTTACTATTCATAAGTTTTTAAATAACACTGCTAGATCCATTATAATTACACTCAGGAAAGGAAAGAAAGGGCATTTGAACAAAAACATTTTTTCTTATTTCTGTTCTTATTGTGATGGGAAAAGGTTGTTCTGCTGTGCTCATTTTTTTCCATATGATTTCACCTTCTCTGCTGTATGTAAAGGCAAGTAATCTGTGCAGATCGTTCCTTGCAGACTTGTTCAGGATGTAACACTAAGAAACAAAAAAGTCAGGTAATCTGAGCACTTTGGAGATTACCTTTAGCTCTGGAGCAGCAATCATCATTTGAACTCATATTATTTCATCTATTTCAAAGCATTTGACAATGGTCTGTAAACATTATTATGGCCATGAAACAGGTAAAAAAGTCTTCCAAAGTATATATCTACAGTGCAGATATAAACATATTTCCTTCATATGCAAAACCTGCAAAAAGGCTAATATATAGCATGTAATTTTGAAACTTTTTATCAGTCTACAGACATTGTCATGCACATTTCAAATGTTTGATCTTACATTTTCTTTTAAAAAATAAATTTTAAATGCATACAATAAGGATGCACGGGGAACTACATAAAGACCTTTTTTTGCATCAAAAAGACTTGAAGTTTTAAAAGTTTCTTTTCCAATAGTCTTTAGAATAGCCATGCAATAAAGGACAGACTTGATCTGTAAGAAGAGTTGACATAGAATTCAGTGGTTTTTCTCTTTTTTTTTTTTTCCCCACTGGAAAATCAAAAAAGAGGAAGGGCAAAAGAAAACATGTCACTAAAAAAACCTTCCAGCTGACATTGGTTATAAGCTAAAAAGCTTTGGCTAAGAGTGTGAGACCATGAAAGAAATCAGACCTGACAATTGCATGGATTTATGGGAAAAACAATCTTTTTAGCAGTAATCTATCACTCTTCTATTTCGAGCAATGATCTATCAGATTTCTCAATATCCAACTTCCAGGACTACCACTTACCTTGAAATTCATGAAAAGTTTTTACAGATCATGTACAGATCAAATCTAGTGTGTGTGCCCAGTGAGACAGACGGATACACAAGAACTGCTGCTTCTGGGGAATTTGTACATCTCTGCACATGAGCTGTAGGGCTGGCATATTTGGGAATCATCAGCCTTGCTGTACATGCAGACAGGGCCCTGGGCAGACCAGACCTGACAGTCTTTATAGCTCTAACAAAGTCCAGTGTCCAGACTCATAGTCAGTTGTGTGTATCACTGTGCAAAAATGTTAATATTTCATGAAAACGTTATTTTCCTGGGTGAATTCCATCATATCTGCTTACTCTAGCGGCTCTTTTGGGGTATGGCTGACAGCAAATGTATCTACAGATACATTAATTAACATTAGCTGGCATTAATTAGCTTGCTGAGATATTGCTAACTATGTAGCTCTCACTGTATGAGGTACGACAGAGGCTGGAAAACATAACTAGTATCCTCAGCTGTATATTTTCAAATTATTAAATACAAATGCAAAGAGCCTGAAGTCTTGCTGTGAAGCCACAGAATATCTAATCCAGTGGCAAAGGGGATACCAAGATCTAGTTGGCAGCCTAACTTACAGTGGAAACTTCTATTGATGGTAACATGCTAGGAAAAAAGCCTGTCTTACTCACAGAGGTTAGGATAAAAAAAGCAGAGTTAGCAACTAGATGAAAATGCTGAATATATTTAATTTGAAATCACTTAGGGATACAAACATGAAAGTGAACTGGGCCAATCTACTAACATTTTTCAAAGAACTCCAGCTTAAGGATGATGGGAATTCTTGGAAGGTGAAGGAGCTGCTTTTTTTGATATCAGTTCTCTGATTAGCCTTGATGTTTCCAAGTGCAATCCCTCCTGGATCAACAAATTAGAGAGAGGACTTCCTCTTCAAAGTTCATGCCCAGCATGCTTTAGTATCCTCTTTTGATCAAGAACTAAATATTGAAAACTCTAGTCTTTTTTCCCCTTGGAACCAAAAATACAGGTCTGGGAGATTATAGTCCTGTCTCTCCTGAATGAAGTTCCTCAGATGTTAAACTGAGATTATATAAAACATGAGCTTTGCTTTTTTCTTGTTAGACAGCCTATGCATGTGAGTGGCAGTCCTCACAAATACACAATGGACACATTAGCTGCCTTGTTGACTCTTATCTTTGTTTCAAGAGGAATTCAGCAAATTAACTGTGTATCTCTTTCCAGGTTTATTCCTAATTTCACCAATATAACAATTCTTGAAACCTGATTATTGCCCTACTTTTAGGATAATGAATTTTGTGCCCGTGAGTAAATTTTTTGCTGGTAAAATAAAAAAGAGAAAAAAAGCAGCTCAGTGTACTTTTTTATTCCTCTTGGGGCAGCATTTGAGAAAATAGCTAATGCTTAGTTTGAAGATGGGTTTAAGTACATATTTGTTTTTATCCAAGTGTTCATTTCAAATGTGTGAGATGATTTTGTATTTGCTTCCTTAATAGAATTCCACCCTTCTTCCTGTTGTCCTGAGAGAATGAATTAGGTTCCAGGTGGTAAACCCAGCATCTGTTCATTATTATTACTAGTCATGTAGAATTAATTAATTTCCATTGTGGCATTCTAATTTGTAGGGTGCCCTATAAAGCTAGAGGCAGTTCCCAGCCCCAAAGAACTTTAAACTTAAGTATAAAATACGAGATGAATACCGCAAAGAGACAAGATGACCACGTGGTACTGATGAGAGAAGCTACAGTTGGTCATTAGCAATCACAATGCAGCACTTATCCAAACATTGTAAACATCGTGTTAGACATCATGGTGATGGTGGTTTTGCAGGCTTTTATCAAATGATACATCTCAAGACAGGATGAAAACTGAATGTGCTTGTTGAAAGACTGGACAAATGGACAGTTGAGACCTGTGTTATTCCTTGAAAAGAGGCAGGAGCCATTATTCTTATTCACCTTATTAAAGTCGATGGATGAGAAGGCAAGTGGAAGGACTTTAAAAGTGGAGATAAGTAGTTTTGTTCTTACATCCTTTCTCATGTTTACTACATTGGGAGAAAGTAAGTTCTGTTCCTGTGCTGCTGAAAGTTATCGTTGCGGCAACTCCACTATTATTAGCTCATTCCATTTTTGCCTCAATATTCAGGAAGTGGTACTGAATCAGTGCATTTTATACTTGTAAGGAATTCAGAAGCGAGCTGCTTATTTTATAATAGCTATAAAGAGAGGTAGGATATACAGGTCCCTAAACTGTTTGTTGGTCTAAGAGGAGAAGGGAAGAAGAAAAAAACCATAAAATTACAGGTGGCTGAACAAAGATACAATGTGAAAAAGGTGTAGTAGCCTCTGACAATCATTAAATCTGCAAAAGAAACCTGGTACAGTGGGTGTTAATTACAGTAATTCAAGAGGTTTCTGGGAATACAGTGGCTTCTTTTTCATGTGGTCTGTACAATTAATGACTCAAGCTTTCTGTTACGAATCCTTAAATCATTCTGCTGTCTTATGAACAAAAAGAAATGCCTAGGAGACAGTAGCGGAGACTACTTTTCCAAACTTCTTCAAATGCCTTCTGTGTTCTAAAGATGCTGCTTTTTCTGTGAGCTCTCTAAGGAGCCATGGTAGCAATTTCCTAGACATCCTGTATTTACTAATTTATAGAATGGTTAGTTTTGAATAAGGGTTTGAATTAACTGATGAGTTGCAAGTGTGAAGTATTTATTTCATATTAATTGAAACCCAGAGCCTTAGCATTTAGTGACCTGGTCCACAAATATTTACCATGAATGTAACGCTTATAGTTGCAAGTTATGAAGGAATTATTGATTCCTCACAGTAACAAGTACTGTGCTAAATGCAACGAGTGTCACAGGATCAATTCTTCTGTCTCTGTTTCTATCGCAGTTACAAATTGTATATGCAAGTCACATTAAAAGTACCTTCCTATTGTTTCGGGGTTTTTTTTCTTTCTTTGTCTTATCTTTTCTTGAAGATCTCCTCACATTCCCACTGTAGCGCCTGCCTCTGACATTGACATATGTCTTTGAGGCTTGTCAACATAAAGCAGCGTGTGGTCCCAGAGCTGAGCCTTGCTTCCTCCATATGACTCTCAAGCAGAGACCTGTGAGCAATTAGTCAAACTAACCTCTCAAACAGCAGTACCTGGAGGTGCATGTTTAAATGTTTTAATTATCTCAATGGGGATAAGGCATAGGAATTTTTGAGCAGGATCAACCTGGCAAAATTGCCAAGGAACAACAGATGCTTTTCTGTAAGGAATTGCCTTCTTTTTCATGTGGCTATCATGCCAGAATGGCTAAGGAGTGTTAGTTTCTTAAGAGGGGAAAGAAACTACTACCACCTAGTTCATGAAAACAAAACAGGATACAGAAGTTAACGCAAAAATTGTGGATGGCATAGGAAATTGTATTTCTAGATATAAACTTTCTTAAGTACAAAGAGAGGCAAGATTTTGGTTCTGAGTTGTCTCCATCCAGAACATATTAACAACAAATTGCTAATTTCTACAGTAAAATTACATCTATTGATCCTGGATTAGGAGTAGTTTCAAAACTGGTTTGCTTGCCTAAGCCTTGACTAAAAATGTGCTTGATCAGAGACAGCATCTCAGGAAACTGAGCTGACAGTAGAGAACTAAAGTCTCTTTAGCCATCCATGAACATCCCTCTTCCCTCATTCCTTTGGGACATGGTGTCCCAAGGGAATAGTTACTTAACTTTCCAGAGAAGAGGGTCAGCTAGCATTGACCTTGTGGAGTGGCAAGAAGGTAACTCTTAGGAAACTCTTGTCTTCTCCTAAGAGTGATAAATGATAACCATAGGTAGAAATGGGGCAAAATCCAGACTACATCATTACATTGTCACAGCATCCACTGTACAAGCATGCTTAGTGCTTAGCTTACAATGTGCAGCCATTTTTAAGTACCTTTTCTCCAGCATTTATAACCTTTTCAACTGCCCACAGGTTTGAAATGGGATGCTCTTCTTGCAGTTAGCATCTGGACAATAATCTTGTTTCCCTGTCTCCCAATCCATTTTGAAGTTGAACGTGTCCTTTTAAAGTACTAGCAGTTAGCAATCCTTGTGCTCAGGGTAGCCGTACTACACAAGCTCTCAGCTTTGCTAACCAAGGATTTGATGAGTGACGTGTTGCAGAGAACTGCTGCTATTGCTGCCCTGGGAATGGAGGAAGGACATTTACCAGGAGCACTGATCCTTACCAAGTGTGATGCTACTTCCAAGTGGCAGGAGAATTGCAGGGAGGCATGCGTCCCACATAGGAAAACAAATGAAAGGGAAAGAAAATAGGTTTTCTATTTCTTCTCAATGCATCTGACTAGAATAAAGGCACAACCCCTGCCTGCATTTCAGAGTATGCACTTTTACAGCATCGTCAAAGAAAACACACACAGGATTCAGAGAAGCTGGGGGAAGCAAATGGCTATGTTAGCAAAAGAAAAAATACATGGAAGATAATGAAATATGTTTTCCTCCCCTGAATTAAATGACCATTATGTTTATAAAAGGATCTGAAGCATACCCATATTCAAACATTTTCAGATTGTACTTGCCTCTCTCAGCACACAGCTGCTGACTACTTAAACTCAGGCTGTGGGCCTTGCCTGCCTGGACTTGGTGCTGAAACAAATAGCTTAAAGAGACAGAGGTGTTAAGCAATCATTCGTAAGCCCATCTCTGCCAGTGGGACTGGTATCTTTGTGTGTCTTGAAGCCATAATCTGAAGGATATGAAAACTTCATCACCTCTACTGCTTTGAAAAATGCATCAAAATATGCCACATAATTCTACCTCAGCAAAATGAAAAGTCGTGAATATTTGAAATGTGTAACCAAGAACAATCTAGATAATTATTTAGGACCCCAATGACTGTCATTAGCAATAATGATGATGAAGTTAACCAGTAAAAGCAAAAACAGAGAGTATGAGGAAAAACTTGCTAATCGTGAGATATCTTAAATTTTTAAAGAGTTTTGTGGGGTATGGTAGAAACTACATAACGTGAAGCAATTAAAATTTGTGCAATCAAAGCATTCAGAAACAAACAGTACAATACAAAGCAGTTCTGTATTGTCAGGGGGGTGAACAGGTTATCTACTGTCTAGCTCTAGTTTTTAAGATCTTCATTTGAGAAAGAAAGAAGTGAAACAGAATTATGTACTCAAAATATTTGTCTTCTTTTTCAGCGCAAATTGAAGTGATACCATGCAAAATTTGTGGTGATAAGTCCTCTGGAATACACTATGGAGTCATCACATGTGAAGGCTGCAAGGTATGAGATTTAATACAGCATAGTCATCAGCATCTGCATTAGCCTCAGGCATCTGTGCACCATAATACACTCTAACATGCTTTCAAGCAAGTGGTGCCAAAGGCTGTAAAACCTGCTGTTAATACAAATGCATTTCATGCCTAGTTTTACTAGTTGCTCTCTTTTTTATCAAATAGTCTTTAGAGTTACTTCCTCGTTTGAAACATGAATTAATCACATCTGATGCAGTGTAAGTGCTGATACAGAGGCTAGCAACTGTAAGTCACACCTGTTCTACCTTGAATCAGCTTGAGAGATGGATTTCTTATCTTGTTTCCTATACAATCACTGTAACATTAAAAGTTGGTGCGGTATCTCAGTTCAACATCTTAAAAGCTTACAGGTGTCTGTTTAGTCCTATTTTATCCCCTTTGTATTCTCTGCAGGCCAAATTGTATCTCCAAAAGAAAAAATGCCTTACATTATGAGTAGCGTAAAAGGATCCTTTGTCTTCTTCCTTATAGGCTCCAGCACAGGGCAATTGCTGGGAATTGGAGGTTAAAAAAAAAAAAAAGGACAAAAATCCCTCCCATCGCGCTTAGTCATATTAATATATTATACCCGGCATTATTTCAAATAACATGAATCAGACCCCAAGCCAAGAGGAGAAAGGCTTCGGTTTTCAACTTTAAAAATACTCTGTGATTTTGTTATCTAAGGAATTATATCATTACTCATGGAAAACTAGAATTCCATACTACATGTTGGTATTTTAGCTTTGACTGTAAATGTGAAATTGTAAAGATGGAGAGGCAGCATCTCTGATTTCTTCTATGTGGAAACACACAAACTGGTACATTTGAAAGCGGGTGCATGTTTGTAGAGTGAAATAGCAAGTCTGTATTTACTTAATACTTTACAAAATTTTAGAACATCTGAAAAATCTGAAAATTTGAGTGAACTCATTCCCAAAAGAAAGTTTTTAATGCCAATACACTGAGAAGCATTATAGTGTCAAAGATCAGATTTCCTTCAGAAACGTTAGCAGTTGTAAACAGAACAACTCACAGTGTGTCACTGTCTTATTTTGACACTGGACTAGAAATAAGCATCTTCTTATGATGATCACATGAAACAGGATTAGACTAAATGATCTGATACTTCAAAATTGGCCCAAAAGCTACAGGAGAAAAATGCTTTAAGCAGAAAACAGTGTCTTGTCTTGGTACTCAGCGCCCACAGAGCAGTTAGGGGTAGAGTCTCCTGTAGATGTGATTAGGGTTAATTCTGGCCCTTGTGTCTGCCTCAAGGGGAGATGATACCCCTCAGTGCTGTGTGTAGACTGCTTATTGAGATAAAGAGCTTCTCATCCTCTTACAACAGTTTTAACGGTATTGTTTTTTCTGCCAGTTTTGCAGTATCAGATCAATTAGTCTAATCTTGTTTTGTGAGCCTGTTGTGAAAAAAAAGATATTAGTTTTCACATTGGGTCCAATGGGAGGCATCTCAGTCTGTCAGAGCTCTCTGAAAGTAAGCGCTGTCTCGGGCAGTGCAACTCTGCTCTTCATTGCCCAGCGATTAAGTAAGTATTTGTTCAGCCCACATACTAATAACTTGTCATTTCTGGCTCCTTTTGTCTGAATGCGTTAGAAATCTGAATTAATTAAGAGGGAGACCATGTGTGGAAGGAAGAGGGGAGAACTGTTCCACACACATTGAGCCAGGCACCAGAGAACCTCAGCATTTCAGGACACAGCATCCGAGGATTGTACTGCCAGTGGCAGTGCTACAAACTTCAAGGGACAGGAAATCCTTTAACTCTGTGTCCCTACATTAGCTATGCCACTGCAAATGCATATTATAAGTCCTTAAGGGGCATGATAAATATTACTGCTCTTTCATGTGCATGCCTGCATATGCTGAATAACGTGCTGGACCCAATGAAGAAAATGGTGGCTCAGCCACTATTGTCACTGAAGGGGTGAAACCTAAAGACAGGTTTCCATCCCATCTGTCTTTGTGGCTTCTTCTTTTGCTGAGAAGCCTTCTATCATCTCTCTTGGCTACCCCCAGAGCAAAGTGTTTGCTACCATTCTTTTGTCATGATTTAGAAAGTAGTTTGCGTGACCATTTCCCTTCTCAGACTGACTGTCGGTGATGGATAAAGTAACTTGTTTAAGATGCAGAAAGACTTGTTGTCAGTGTTGGGAATATTGGGAAACTTACCTTTAAGTCCATACCTCCTCAGTAATGAACTGCATCCTCCTTCCCTCAAATGGAATTATTCTCAGTAAATATAGCCAACATTATATAAAGATCCTCTAAAAATGAAATGAAAGGATTGTCTGTACCTTGTAAGACAACATGTAGATCTTATGCAGGAGAAACTGCAAAAGTCTCCCTGGAAAAATAAACTACCTGCTGCAGATTAATTTTATTATGTAACCCTTGATTTTTTCCTAAGAGGGGCAAAGAAGGAACAAACAAATTCTTCTGAGATGAGATCAACTTTAATGGAAAAAACAACACTACAGGATAAGGCACAGTCAATGCTAGATGGTTGTGTGGGGTTTTATAATGTTATTTAATTCATTTTTTCTCTCAAATCCATATCCACATAGGAGCTGCTAAAATCTAAACCTTTAAACCAGAAAATCCTTTGCATGTCAAAAACAAAACTGGCTGTAAAGTTCAGCAAATAGAGTAGAAATGTCTGCAATTAGCATCCATTTAGCCTTAAATTAAACTCACCTCCACAGTTTCAGGGAAGTTTTGGTCAGCCAGGATCAGGTAAGTCCCCACCAGTTTTTTCTGAGAGTTTCCCTAAAGGATATCCATGTTCTCAAAACTGCAAGTCATAAAACTTAGTTTAGTTTTTAGATATACTATAATCACTGATAAAACCAGCATGGGCCAGATGTGATGCCTAGGGACATGGTTTAGTGGTGGGCTTGGCATTGCTAGGTTAACAGGTGGACTTGATGATCTTAAAGGTCTTTTATAACCTAAACGATTCTATGATTCTGTGACTCTAAATGAGTCACTTTACGCTCACTCTCAGGAACTAGCACTGCTGGTGTCCTTGGTGGGATATCATGCCTGTCACCTGTTGTTACTGACACGCCACACTATCCTTACTGCGTTCACCAGGACTTGAATGAAAATTCAGGCACTACCTGTAGCAAGCGAATTGAGCCCTGTGACACTGTCCCCTTGTTGCCTCCCCACTCTCATTTCCCCAAAACACATGGCTGTCGTGATTTTCATTGCTCAGTATTACTGTCTGTCAGCCTGTGCAGAGATAACACTGGTTTTGCCTGGTAAATGAAGTCAGCTCTTACTTTTTGGCTCCATTCAGAGCTGTTTGCAAACCAGCCCAGAAAGGCATAATCACTTTGGCATCACTTCTGGTGACTAGTGTAACTGCAGTAATGATGTTTTCTGCCCTTTTTCTCCTCATGGCTTCCTGCGGTGGCTAGTCTGTCTTTCAGCTCTCCTGCTAGACAACCCTGCAGCTGCCTGTGTCTAAAGATGCCAAAGTGGCTAAGGAACTTTTCTTTGTTTCTCTCTCTCTGGACTTGCGGTTCCTCCTGTCCTTTATTTTACAGAAAAGAAAAGAATATCACAAAATGCCTTCTCCCTCTCTCTTTCTCTCTCTAATCCTCATCCCCTGGTTTCGTTCCTCTTGTCACCTCTGCCACTTCATGTCACTTCTACCATAACGGTACCTCTCGGTGTCATTCATAGCAGCTGGGAGCTCATAAGGCCTTAGGTATGGGTTAATACTCTCCTTCTAGCCCTCTGATCTTCAGCTAAATAACCACAACTGGCCAGAAGAACCTTCTAGGAGATAGAATAACTACACATTTTTACATAGATAAAATGGATAATGTTATATTCCGTTGAAATGGAAAATGTCATTACTTTCTCATGGTAGTGTCTAAAGGTGTTGCTTTCTCCTTTGTGTGTTGGCTTTACTTGATACAGTCATGAAATCCTAGTGCTTTTGTGATGTTTGAATTTGAATTACTTTTCACTCCTGAAGTGTGTGGTCCCTCCAGATCAGATCAACATTTGCCAGATTAAACTCAACAGCAGACTTCAGCTTCTAATGCTATGCATAGCCAGTGCTGGTTATTACCAGGCCCTTTCATTAAAGGAAGAAAATAGTCAGAACAAGTACTTTTAAGTCATCTGTTTACAAATGCTGACAAGCTTTTCCTCTATCAGGAGGAAGCATTAGATGATACATGGTCATTATTGCACAACAAGAATGCATTCTGTAACATTATTGTTTGCGTTTTAACAAAGTAGAATTACATTCTTTACAGAATAAAGCACAATTCTCCTTATTATAAATAAATGTTCTTTAATTTCACTATACAAGGCCAACACATCTGCAAAGCCATAGCACAAGTAGCATTGCACTAAATAAGAGTTTATTGTGGTCATTTACATGGTTCTCTGTGTGTGTGTGTGTGTGTGTGTGCGTGCACATATATGCACATGGTAACACTGTCTCTCTTGCTCTCTTGCCCCTAGGGATTCTTTCGGAGGAGTCAGCAGAACAATGCCTCCTACTCCTGCCCAAGGCAGAGAAACTGTTTAATTGACAGAACCAACAGAAATCGTTGCCAACACTGCCGGCTGCAGAAATGTCTTGCCCTGGGAATGTCTCGAGACGGTAAGGAGTCAGATTCCTGCTTAACGCCTAAACCCTTTGAAACTCTTCTTCACTGCTGACTTACTTAAACTCCCTGTAGATTTCTGGAAAATGAAGAGGAGAAGCTCCTTGCTTTGTAATGCGTGCACTGTGAGACACGGATCTTTGCCATTCAGTTAACAAAGGAGGCTATTTTCATGGGGAGGTTGGGGAAATCACAAAATGGAGAGCAGTATTAGTTTGAAACAGAAAGAGTCGGAAGTGAAATGTGTTGTTCTGACCAAAAGCACAAAAAGGTCACCTCTGGAGAGGTGGATTTATATTCCAGCTTGTATAACCTCTTATATTAAACATTAACATTTATCTTAACATTAAATATTGATGTGTGAAAGCATCCCTTTCCTTGAGATCTCTAAAGGCCTGTGACAGTAAATAGGCAGTTAAGAAGAAATTTACACCTTGATAGCATTACAGGTTTCTGTTTGTTTTATTCAGAGCACTTGACCAAATATTTTGCATTGCTAAAAAAACATTTCTTTTACCTGTGCATTGCCCCCTGTCCCTGTCTGGGTCTATAGTTTCATAGTTTAGCACTGAAAATGGACATTACACCAGAGGAAAACTCAACAGTGTATCTGATAGCTGTCCTTTGGTCCCTGTGGAGCTCTGGTACACCTTCCAAGCCGTGGTGTGACGAGCCGTGATCGGCAGGCTGAGAACGTGCACCACACCAGAGCTACGGGCAGAGTGAGAGTCTTGGGCAAGGCTACCTGCAGCTGACCTGCCCCAATCACCACTGCTCATGCAGGGGGTTTCCAGCTCACAGACACAGTTTAAATTGTCAGGAAGTATGAGAAGAAAATGTTCTATTTTTGAAGGCAGGTTATATTAATTTCAATTGCCTGGCAGCAGTTTTCTGTCTTAGAAAGTTTACACAAAACATGTCATTTGAAATTAACAGTCATTGAAGGAGAAGTTACTTAAAGAACTATTTCTTTAGATGGTCCACAGATTATAAACATGTTTGAAATTTGGACTGTAATAGGTGTTTTCCTTCCTCACTGAACCAGCTTGCTCATCAGTGTCACCAGTCTGGGAGGGTTCTTGCAGTCTAGCCTTTAATCTGTGAACTCTTTTTGGTCCTAGCATGCAGCTTACTTGATGCCTTAGCTCCCAATTCTTCCTGAAGGAGATTAAAGTAGTAACATTTCAGTAATTTAACAGCACATGCTTTCCTCCTAGAAGTAATATCTTCCAATGATTTGAGGTACCACAGGGGCATTTTAATGTGACTGACAGCACAGTTTTCCCAGCCTATAATTCAGGGACCACTGAGTACAGACAAAGGGAGTGATTCTTCTGACAGCATCACTTTCTTCTCTCATTGTTTATGTAAGGGTGTTTATACTTAACAATATTAAGAGCTCTTGCAAGTTTAAAATAGGCTGTATGGATTTTTTTTAACAGAGAAATTAAATGTGATTTTTACCTCTCAGCCATGTAACAGATTCATTTTTATCATGCGGAGGCAGGATGCTAATTGACAGCAGCTGGAGAATCCAATTAATGAATATATAATGAGAATAAACAGTGGGTGTTTGTTTTTATTACTGAGGCTCTAAATTTGAAGAAAATACACAGTTGCATTTTTCAAAATGCAGTCATTGTATATGGTCCGTAAGAGTGTGCAGCGCACTGTGGACTGATTCCAAGGGCAGGCTGTGTTCATATGAGGTAGCTTGCAGCCTGTGTGAAGGGCTGCAAGTAAGCTGAGGTTGGCAACAAGAAAAAGAATTCTTACTGTAAAAAAGTGCAAATAAATTGAAGAGGCTGCCATCTCCTTGGTATTCTGGCACTGCCTTTTCATATTTCGCTCTTCCTTTTCTATTCTTTCTCCTGACTGAAGATTTTCACATTCATCCACACGTGTAGGCTCAGGTTCTTCTGGAAGGCTATAGCTGAACTATAGGGCAGCTAAAATGAGAGCCAAGCCCATCCTGTGCTAATAAATGTGATGATTCTGAATTGATCCCAATTACAGATGGACTGAATATACTCAGCATTGGAAAACACACCTCATAATACATAGAAATTAGTATTTCCAGAGCAATGTCCTCTTATCTGTGCTCTGATAAATTCTGCTGAACTTATCCCTCATTTGTTTTAGAGCACAATGAACAACAACCTCTGCTCTGAGATTCCAAGATCTAGCCCAGCAGAAAGCCAGAAGTTATAGAGAGATTGGGGGGGAGGGGACAGGGGGGGAAGATAATCAGCTATGGCCCGCTGTATATGCAGGCTGTGGATTTACTCCTCCTAGTTCCACAGCAATCAGCCTGTCATTTTTGAAAATTTCAATCTCAGTGTAATGAACCCTGTTCCTGGGGAGAGTGGTTTGCACTCTGATGTTTTCCTCCCTTTCTCATCAGAAGGAATGCATGGATTTGTGCATGGAGATTATGTAAATTGATTGTGTAAATCCCTGAATCTTTCCTCTGTGCAAAAAGACGACATTCATTTGTGCTGTTTACCTTCAAGTTTGTTATTTTCCTCTAGGTTCTAACTCTAACCTGTAAGGTTGTTTTTAAAAAGTGTGAAGATAACACCTTATTGAAAGGATGCTATGATAGGGCTTTAGGGCTTGTTTTCATCCAGAGTACTAATCCTGTTAGTGCACTGTTTAAACGTTTGTGAAAAGTTGGTAAATCATATGGGATATGAATCTACAGACTGTACATTTCATACAGCTCTGGGTTGTTGTTCAGAGAGCACAGAGATGTAAAATGATGCATGGTCTTTTTAATATTCACAGTGTGAAGTGAGTTCCTTGACTGAGGCCCTCCTGTCAAATAGGAGTCATTGTCATCACCTGGTAAATTCAAGCACACAATACATTTTCCTTTGAGAGATGCATATGGTGTAAAGCCTTGCATCCTCTCTCATTTCCACAGAAAAAGACAAGTTTCCACAGCAAAAGTAATGCTGAAAGTAAATATCAAAAGAGCGGTGGGGTTGAGGGGAATCAACAAAAAATGAAAGACGACAATGGTTCGCGTTGTGCTTTCTTTTCAGCTGTGAAGTTTGGAAGAATGTCCAAAAAGCAGAGGGATAGCTTGTATGCTGAAGTGCAGAAGCACCAGCAGCGACTGCAGGAACAGCGGCAGCAGCAGAGCGGCGAGGCAGAAGCCCTCGCCAGGGTTTACAGCAACAGCATCAGCAACGGTTTGAGCAACCTGAATAACGAAACTGGCAGCACCTACTCAAATGGGCACGTCATCGACCTGCCGAAGTCTGAGGCTTATTATAACGTGGATTCTGCCCAGCCTTCCCCAGACCAGTCTGGGTTAGACATGACTGGAATCAAACAGATAAAGCAGGAACCTATCTATGACCTCACCTCTGTACCAAACTTGTTTACCTATAGCTCTTTCAACAATGGGCAATTAGCTCCGGGGATATCCATGACTGAAATAGGTAAGGAAAATTCTTATTTCTCTAGTGTAATATATATATAATGTGTCTTTATTAAAACATTATATGGGCATTCCCTACAGAGGTACACAATAATTACATATTGACACGTGCATATATCTGCAGACACATACAAGGAGTAAAGAAAATCAGTCTGGCAGTAATCGACACAATATCGAGGCAGTTCTGTTTTTACCAAAACCTGCAAATTATGCAGTTTCTTAAACTCAGCGGTTCATGTTCTGTTTATGAAATAGGAGCACCAAAGCAGGTGATGAATCAATCAGAACCAAGTGATAATTACTATCAGGGAGCTTGTTTCAAATGAGCTCATTACTAGCAGGGTTAAATGATCTCTTCAGCCAGCGATCCGTATTCTTGTCAACACCAGAATCCCCATGGCAGCTAATTCTAGGGTATTTATTGTCAAAAATCAGCAGCTCACTACTTCTGGTGTGTGGATGTACATGCAGAGCAAGTTCACTGAATTCAGGAGGTGCACAAACTCTGAATGTAGTTGCATGGATACCCCTGCTCCTCTGCTTGAATGCTTGGAGAACCTGTCCCTTGATTTCTTCTTTGAAAAATAGCAAAGAGAACTCTCTGTGAGATGAGACAGTTTGAAAGGCAACAGCTAACAGTGATTCTTCTCTAAGGAGGATTTCTGTTCATCTAATGCCTGTAGTCATACCTCTCCAACGCAACTGGAAGTACTACTTCTATTATAAAGAAATAACATGAGAGAAGATTGGCATCCTAATTAGGTACTTCCCACCTCAACAAATGAAGTATGCTGAGTCAGTTGTGGTTGAGAATATAATCAAAGGATAACAGTTTGTTAATGAAATTTAATTAAAAAGAAAGAAGGAAAAAAAAAAAAGATGGTATTCAAAAGCACCCATAACAAATGAATTAATGTCACATCATAAAAAACCTCTATAGTTCTGGCCTGGCCTTGCTGCCTCATGGCTGTACACTGAGATGTGTAAATGTATGTGTATACTCAGACCTACTGAGGCCCTGGAGATGTGGCATGCGCTTGATGTATATTGCAGAAAGGGTGTATGTAGTAATTATTGTCTGATAAAAAAAATGAAGGTACAGCTAGAATCTGTAGCATGTTTTCTACCCATGGATGCTCATGTGCAGGAAAATGTGTAACAAATTATGTGCTCACTGAAGACTTTCTACCAGATTCAAATTTCTGGTCTTAGTTTTCTTCTGGTCTCTATATTCTTCAAATATATGTATTTTTTAAGCACAACCTCACTTGCCACTTGCCTGATCTTGAGTGCAACCCTCTTAGTTTTTTCCCCATAAGTGAATGCATGAGAATCCTTCCATCCTTGCGCTCCTAAAAGTTGCCATAAGCTCTCCAGGGGACAGACTTCTTCACAGGCAGCCCGGAATCAAAGTAGTCTTTGCAGCTTCTGCATCATATGCCAACCAATATCCAGTTCACTTATTCCTTCAGTTTTACTGCTTTGCTTGTTTCTCACTCGATTCTCTCCTGTACAGGGCAGTTTTTATTAAGATAACTCTAACCACACATTTCCGATTTGAATCTTATTCTCTCTTTCTTATTTTTCTAACTTTTTCAATCCTGTTACCTTTTGTCTCAGTCCTCATTGATGCTTTGTGACTTCTTTCAGTTTAAAATTTTCTCTTCATTTAATTAGCATGCTGTGAACCCTCTCTTGCAGATTATTAATGAAAATGTTAAATGCTTGTAAAACAAGTTATAACAATGGTCCCTGCTGCACCTGACTAAACAACTTGCTGCAATTGCATAAATTACTTTAGTATTTACTTTTTGCTTGCTATTCAACAGTAAGGTTCTCTGAAAAATCCATATAACAAGTCTTCATTTCCCTCTCAGTTTCATTCAGTTATAAAAATAATGTTTTCTAAGATACTCTATGACATAATTTACACATCATTTACATTCTTTTCTTCACATGTTAATTTTCTAATTCTACCAAAAAGGAATAGAAATGGTCAGGCCTACTTTGATCTTTATCAGCTCTATGCTTTATTTTGAATGTGAAAGTGCCCTTTTTCCTGAACATACCTTCATCTACAGTAGATTTTGCAGTGGAAATGGAAAATGTTCAACTTAACAGTTTTGAAATTCAAAATTTTTACACAGCAAATGTTTCAACACATAGTATTAGAACGGCACAGGAAGCAAAATATAGCTTATCCTGCATTGCATGCTTACTAGTATCTCTAAATACTGTAGCAGGAAATAGGTGTTGATGAAAGAGATGCTGACAAATTAAAATTGTATAAGGCTCCTTCAGACGTATTTAGTACTAATATATTCCTCCAAATGAGTTGAATAGTCCAGGGTACAACTGCACATTATCTGATCACTATGAGAAGCAGGATAGGTAATGTCTCCTACAGAAGAAAAGGCTAAGTGTAAGAAAGAGCAGTTTCAGATACAGACACAAATTTCTCATGTAACTGCCAGAGCTTACAATGGAGAAAAGCTGGATAAAATCAGATAGCTCCCCATTAGGCAGAACTGTGCCTTAGGCTCAGCCCTGGTCAGTATTCCAGTTCCTGTTACAAAAAGAAACTCAAAGCATAAAGAAATCAGTCCAAAGCTCATAAATAAGCACACAGGAGCAGAGGCTTAGCTTAGCATCAGCTGCATTTCCAGGCCAGCTCCTTTTTCTTTTAAGGGAAGTATTTTTATTGTTAACTCAAGGCATCTTACTGGAGACTTGATCTGGATTTGTAGCCAAGTGGACAGAGCACAAAGTAGGTCAGATGCAGCCACCAGTTGAGTTGGGCAGGCTCTTTCTCTACCTGTGCTGCTGTCCACAAATGGCATGACCCAGGTGTGTCCCGCCAGCCAGCGATGCTGCCAGCACAGGAAGCACCCAAGGCCTGAGGGTGCATGCTGCCAGGGACTCCACAGTACGGTCCTGTTTATCCCTGACCAGGGCACAATCTTCACATCTGGGAATGCAGAAATTCCTCATGCTGTGGTGGGAGCTCAAACCATGGGGTGAAATCTGCTTGTGGTGTAGAAAGTGAGAATTTAGTCACTCGTAGAATGGTTTTCTCCTCACAGAGAGAGTTGCAGAGGTCAGCTAGTGCATGGGAAATCCTAAAGGGAGAAGGGAGCTCCATTTCCTGACCCTGGTAGCCTCACAGAAGGACAGCAACACTTGCTCCCAAGTGTGATTTTAAATTAGCAGGTATTAAAGGCTTGTTTTTAGACTTGGTCAAATTAAAGACCATCTTGTTTAAATATATGTGCATAACATTATCTATCAGTGAGCTGAGTATTGCATTTTTCTCACAAAATATGTGGCTCAGACCTTGGTCTATAAAAGTTAATGGAAAGGTTTCCCTGCCTTGACTGCAGTTGAGGTTACCAGCCTATGATTTCTTAAAGAAGAGAAAAAATTATTAGCGAACAGTGTTGTGGAGAAAACAGATCGGTTAAGTGTTCACTCCAGGTCAAATTGAAGAGTGCCCTATAGCTGTGTGTATTTAGGTAGTCAATAAGGCACCACTAGAGTGTACAGGAGGTCACATAGTCCAGCCTCTATAATTACAGAAAAAAAGTGTTGTTTGTGTATATTTACATAGCATTTCTTCAACATCAGCGCTATTTGAAGGTACCCAATGGCTTGGAGAGATTACATTTCTACCAAAATTAAAGTCAAATAGTAAGTAAGGTTCGTAGGCTCAGGCTTGATCTTCCCTTTCCCCAGCCCCTCTGACCCTGCTCTGCTGTGTGCATCTTAAGGTGGGCAATAGCTCACTAGGGCAGCCACGTGGTGAGAACTGGAGGAGGCATCACCTGCCCTACTCACCAAATCCACCAGAACATACAGCTCTTTTGACTCTGACCCATTGACTGGAAAATGACAGTAAATAAAACCTTCAAAATGTTTTAAAGACTGGCTCAGGATGGGTATGTAAAAGAAAAGCCCCACTGCTAACTGCAAATGACACCCTGTGCATATGTAAGCCTTAATTTAGCTGGATTCATACATTCATCTCAGGACCTACAGCGAACAACTTGATGTACTGTAAAGTTACTAAATTTCCATTGCTGCAATATCATATAAGCAGGAGCTTAGCATTTAGTTCATTCACTATCCCATCCTGAGAGGAGATCTTCACCTGGAAATATTCTCAGCCCCTCTACTGAGGATATATTTCAAAGCCAGTCCCACACCTTTCTCCTTTCAGTAGAAATCTTCCCATTAACTTTAGAAGAATTTAGTTTATTCCTCCATGCCTGCACTGTTCATGGATGTCTGCAGCCCTGTATGTTGCATATGCAATATGCATACCAGCTTCAGACAGATGTCTTAAAAAGTATGCTGTGCCTTGCTGTTGAAGGCTGCAAAAGCATTTCTCCAATGTGATAAGCATTTTTTATTATTATTCTTTAACTGTCTTCTTTATATCTCCAGGATTCATTCCATGGGCCAAATCAAGTGTTAATGGACAGCTTACTGAACATGTATTGATCAGTTTGATGTTATTTGAAGGGACACTGGAGGGACCAGCACACTCAAAATGCAATGAACACTAAAACCCATAATAAGGTGACGTTAACAACGTCTGTGTTGATGTTCCCTTTACAAGGCCACTACCCACTGAAGCAGAAATTATTGTTTTGTGACTGTAGTCCTGCATAATGTTTCTTCACCTGTTTTTCTAAGCCATAGTTTAATATCCCTTCTATCGAGGTGACAGTCAAATTTTGCAGGGCAGGTGTCTACAGCCTTGCACCTGTATTTCAGCAGAGCAATGTTGCCATCTAGTGAGCAATTAAAAATGTGCAGCGTGTGCATTTCTGCACAATAGCCTTAGGGCACTATATCTTACCGTCATTACCTATTTAAAGGTGACAATCAGAATAAATTAATATTTCAGTTCTGTACTCATTTCAGTTCATGTGACAAAACTTAGAACTTCTACTATTTTTTTAACTAATTATTTTTTTCCTCTTTCTGTACGCTTACGAAGAGAACAGAGAATGGCAAGATTTAAAACTAATTTGACAGCATTGCTTAGTTAGAAAACGCTTCAACTTCATAAAAAATGGACAGAAAAGTGAAGGAATAAATTAGAGCATTATGATGCTGAAGTATTCTAGCTGAACTGATGCTGGAGTGAAGGGTGATTTTTTATAATTATAAATTCTGATTTTTTAAAGTATATCTTTAGAAATAAATTTAACCAGTAAAATCAACACATAATTTGGCAGAAATGTTTGGAAAAATGTAATATTTTTGAAAGTTTGTAAAATTTTCTAGTTTTGTCTTTTCCCACCTCCAAATTAGTAATCTCTCTTTATTTTCAATTTTAGATCAACACCAGCCTAATTACAGATTTACATAAAGGCTTTAATGAGTTTATGTTGCGCAACCCAGTAGTTTAAATGATCCAAATGTTCATAAATAACTGATTTTATTGTTATCTTTTACGAAATGCGTATTTTAGCACTTACTGGTTTAAGAAGACTTAGGGAGGGCAGAGTTTATGTTAAAACTTTTGATGTAGATTTAGAAAATAAAGGCTGTTTTCTAGAAGGTACTGTATTTAAGCACCATTTTTTTCACCCTATGATTTTTAAATCAATGAGCATCCACTGTCTCACAGCAACTGCAGTGGACTTTGGATCAGTCACATGTTGGTTCTGGCAGTCCTGCTTGACCACACTTAACACAAATTATAGCAGTTCAATAAGCACAATGCAATGTGCCTTTTTACTAACTCTAGTTCAAATGTATACAGTAAAGCAATTCATCTAAAACTATTTGAAAATGTGGTAGATATAGCCTGAAAGTATACCTCAGACTGGGCTTCCCTGCAAATTATAAAGATTTTTGGCTATTTCTGAAAGCAATTTAACTTCTGTTTCAGTTAAGTCAATTAATATATCAAATGCAGGCCAACTAGTAATGTCACAATAATTTTACCAATGATGATGACCATTGGCAGCGCTTCTAGCTGGGGTTTTATCACCCTACAGAACCATGTACTACAGATGCTGGAGAAAATGCCATATTAAATATTGCCCTTTATGTTTATTGTGGGGATAAGTGTTGCAAGTGGGAATACAATCAAGAGTTCTGTTCACAGAGAGGTAAAGTTTATTTGCCTCTGGCATATGATCCATATTTTCAAGAAACAAAAATTTTCTACTGACTGTGGTTTTCTGCAGCACCCAAGACAATGAGGTCCCATCTTAATTGTGGTTATGACTATTTGAATAATATAAGCAGCTGGATTAAGCAATTAAATTAATAAAATCAGTGACATCTTTTAACTGAGATTGAGAATGGGAAATATTTTGTGATCTTTTGTTCTGTTTTACTTACTTTTCAGATTGTTTTACAAATGAATTAAAAAGATGCATTAAATGGTATTTAAAACAACCTTATCTATAGCTTACATTTCTAAACCATGATAATATAGTTCTTTAAAGTGGGTACATTTCTAGTCCATTAAAGTAAGTATATAAAATTCCTCCTTTTCTCAAAAGATATGAATATTTTCTTGCATAACCAAACTTGACAAAATATGTTCATTCTATTGAGAATCCAAAAAGCAGATAGAAAGCAACCATTTGTAGCAGTCAAAATATGTAAAATACCATATCATACATCCCATATATTACCATATATCATGACAATCTTCTCAGGAATAACACTGTGCTGTGAATATTGTCAGATTAGAAATCACATGTAAAGTTAATGGTATAACGAGTACTGAGGTGTGCTGTTGCTGCCAGTCATAGGAAGAGACTGATTCCCTATCATATGCTTCAGAGCAGCAATGTCAATAGCAGAAGAAATGGTAACTAGCTTTCTGCAAGAAACCCTCAAAAAGAGAATGCTGGAGCAGGCACCAGAGCCTGGAGGACTTGGGCCATGTGAAGGATGTTGTCTGGCAGGGTTGTGTCATACACACAACCCACGAGGAGGCAAACATACCACTGCAGATGAGAATCAAGAGGGCAAGGCAGTGATGACTTAGGAACCACTGTAGTATATGGAAGTGGCATACTATCTGCAAAAATCAGTGTGGTTTGAATTAGTAGTGATATGTTGCTTACTTCCTCATCTGAGCAACCTCTTTACTTCCATGTCAATGCTCCCTGTCCTTAATGTTTGTATGCGTTGTTTCTGGGCAGTCAGCACCGACAATATGCATACTTACCTTGTGCTTTCTGACAGCTTAATCTGGGGTCCATACTGTATTTCTTTGTCATCCTGGACAACATTGTTTGATTGTTCTTTAACCCTCAGGCACAAGGAAGCCAACAGAAGCTTGGTTTTACAATTTTTTTTCTTTGTCAGTAGACATGCAACATCGTAAGTTTGACTTCCTGAGGCCATAGTTCGCTTTTTCATACTGTGTGCCTTCTGTCTGGCAGATTTCATCACTCACTCCGTGCTTTTCACTACTTTCCACCTTATTCTTGAGAATAATGTAATTCTGCTTGTTACACAGTTTGTGATGTTGTTCCCGGCTCTGTAGGTAATGATGTCGTTCTTCAGTCCATTCAGTTTTGATATTTTATTTCACAGAATAGTGACAATTCTTTTATACAAGAGTGAAAAGATATGAGAAAAAGTTGGAGTGAAAAACAGGAGAGGCACGTGGATGTGTTTAGTAGAAAAATGCAATGCAACAAGACACAGCGCTCAGACAAATGCTGAAACTGATTATCAGAACACAGTTTTTATAGTGCAGTAGTCTTGTAGGCATGAAAGTCACGTGTAAATTGGAATGGTTAAAGCAAGATATTAAGCCATGGAGTGCTGTCTTGTGTTCCTTTTTGACTGTATGGACATCTTTTCTTTTGATCAGTGAATCTCTGGCATTGCTTATGATAACCAAATTGTTTCACTTTCTGACACTATACACTGACACCACTTTGATCCAACTCAGTTTCCACACTGCCGGAAAACAGAACCATTGTAGAATGTTTTGTCATTACTTTTTAAAGCATTTCTATACCTAGATTGCTTAAAATCTTTATAAAAATCTAAATGTAAGCCTGTGACAGTGAAAGAAGTGCTAAAATGTATGTCTAACCTCCCCCAGCCTTTTGCAGACTATGACAGGGTAAACTCTTCCAGCCTAAGTTAAAAACCCTTAATATTCCAATTGTTCCATGCATACTTCTAGGTTTCATAGTGGAAAATGTCCACTCCAAGCAATGTGTGCTTAATTGTAATAAATAAAACCACATTCTTTTTTCAGAACAGTCTCAATTTTAATATAAAGATTTCTTTGTGTAAGCTATGCTGGAAGAAGTTAGGAAACAGCTCATCTCAATAAATTTGTGATAATTATATGGTGCCTGTAGAGTCCATGTCCCGTAAGCTCTAGCTATTGCCTTGGTTAGTGCTTTTGCTGCCAGCTAAATGATTTCTAATTAGTACAAAATATACGTTTTTTACTAAATTGGCTGAGACCCAGGAAAAGCATTATTAAGTGGAGACCTTTAAGCATTTATAAAGATCCTCTAGGATTTAACAGATTTCTGGTCCATCCTCTAAGTTCCTCCAGATTAGGACTTCATTCAATTGTATTGTCATTTCTTGTAATTTATTAACATTTTTTTGAAAGGCAAATGAAACACTGATTTATTTCGAAGGGAGAGAGAGGAAATACAGAATTCACACACATAACATTGCCTCAGTGTGCAATCTGTTCATGACAGTAAGCATTCAATAACTTGAACACAAGGGAGGGTTATTCCTGAACTAAATTCAAGCACTTCTAGTTTCATATGACTGTTTTAATGTTTCATATCATCTTCCTAGGCTGCATATTGTGTAGTGTTACAAATTTATTAAACAAATGGGGGTTATGAAACTTGCTAGTCTATCTATAACAGTTTTTGAAAGGGAAATCTTTTGTGCATTATGACATTGAGAAAGCCAGGGACAGATGAAAAATGGGATGAGCTTTTTGCGACCACATTTAGCAAAAAGCATTCTTGCTTTTCTGTGAAAAAAGTTCAGACTTTTCAGCCAGTTCATTTAAAAAAATTGGGACCCATTATTCATGTTTGACAGCAACCACAAGACATACTTTTTCTTTATTCCCTGCATCACTGCCTCTACTACTGTCTAAGAATTGCTTGAGGTCATCTGTGTAGTGAAACCAGTTTGCAAAACTTTTCAATTTGCAGTCATAATACTCTTGAATAACGTTACAGAAGAGTGTTGGTCTGATACTAGCTTGCCATTATTTTGGGTCCTAGAACAGAGATTTTATTTAGAATGTCTAGCTGGAGCTTTGGTAGTTGTACGAACTGATATGCATCCTTACAGCAGCCAGCCAAAGCTGTGGTGTTATTGCAGCATTAATTCAACGTGGATCCCTGCGAGAGCTCAACTTAGGATATAAGCTGAGATGAGCTCTTAGCTACTCAACTGGATCCTAAGGGTAAGTGGCAAATTAAAAATTCATTATTCATTTTAATTGAGAATGATTATCAGTGTTTTAGGAGGCACACTTCAAAGTTCTTCAGTTCCCAGTGCAAAAGAAGGGAATGCTGAGAAAAACTAGAGTCTCTCCTGAGAGAGAGACGAATGAAAGAACTAAAGAGCCTGTAGGAAACAGACACTTCCGAGTACTGTGGATAATTTCCACTTGGCAGGCCAAATTCACAGCTGGTGAATGTTGTGTGCAGTCCATGGAGTTATTACACCCATTCCCACCAGCATTGTTCTTGACCCCAAGTTGGAGTTTTTCCTCAGTATTGTAGTTTGAGCTCTCTGAATATTACAACGAAATGTCTGAAAAAGGCAGGACTGACTCATCAGCTGATGATAGACCCCCACAGGTCTGTGCTATGCTGATTTATATTATCTAGGTTGCAATGTTCAGTTTTCCATATGTACTTAGGATTTAAGCAGCTCGTAACCTGCTGGTGCAATACATGTTTGAGCTGTCATAACCTTTGGAGAATGCCTTTTGTGAGGTGTCTACTGAAATCTAAAATAAGAAATTACAGTAGGGGAAAAAAAAAAGAAAGGAAAAAAAAAAAAAGAAGAGCCCAGCAGAATAACTAAAACTGGGAACAGAAAAGGTCACTTGCTGTTCTGGAAGTTGTGAGCTGCAGTCCCAAGTTTATGTGAGAGGTGTGTAGCTTGTGCACTGTTGCTCTTCCCTTGCAACATATGATTTTGGCCTGTTTTGCTGATGGAATAGGGCTTTTGCAGTCTTGCTGTCTGCCCAGTCCTTCTATCAGGACTATCCAATACTTCTGTAGCTACTGCCAGCTTCAACAAAGGGAAGCAGAGGTCTCAGACACTTGGGTTCCCACCAGCTTTGGAAAAGAGGCTACTCGGCAGGTGAAGGAGACAAACAATCTTAGGGGAAGGCAGAAGCCATGACCCAGGCCCATGCTTACTCCAAAAGGTGATAGCTGCTTGCCAATCGGCCTGAGCAGGCCAGCGCCTCATACACGTTCATGGTGCCTCTTACCCAGCCAAACACAGGGGATGGGAGGTCAGAGAGGGGATGGCAAGCAACATTCAACACATCTGTAAGAAACCAGGATGGGTTTGTTGCATTAATTGTGGTGTAGCTTACTTCACTCTTCCCTGGGCCATCCTCATAGAATCATGTCTTTGAGCTCTCTCTGTAGTTTTAGGTAGGACAGGCCAAATTTAAAAGCCATTTCTTTTGCTAAAAAAACATTGATCTCTCATGGTCCTCTTCATTCTTATCTTGTCTATGTCCTATATTCCACGTTTCACCCTTCAGATGCTGCTTTTCCCTGATAGCTTCATTTAACTCTGATAGCACCAGTGAGATCCCCCATTATGCTTCAGGACAGTTCCCATCATTATTTGCGCGTGGCCTCGTTCAGGTATTGACCTCAACAGTCTAATTCATAACCACTGAGCCACCAGCCCAGGAGCATGTTCTGTAGATGTTTATTTATTCTGTTACCATGTTCCCTTGCACGTTGTACACCCTTTGTTTCACCCACAGTACATGTACATCTTTCTGTTACACTTTTGTTGCTTCATCTAGTCAGAGGCATTGGGGCCATCTTGTCGGAAAAGTTGTATGTTACAGGCCATGTACATACATGTACACAGTATTTCTTTCCAGAAACCCACATTTTTTTCTCTGAATAAGACCAAATCTTTTTGACAGGTAATCTTTCCGTTTCCTGATGTACAATTTTCAGCTGCTTCTGGACTTTTTGTTTACACTGCTGCATTGCAAAATCCCAATTAATTTATCTCCCCATCTACTTGGCACCTTTCAGGGTCCCACCAGCAGTGCCAAAGCTGCTGTGACAGGAAGGGCAGCGTTCCTACCCGCTGCGGGGCGTGGAGGCCAGCCCAACCTCTCAGGTTTCTGCTCTCTGGCCACACCAACCAACAATATGTAGGTTTCCTTGTCACCACTAAGAATGGATTTTACAGCTAGTGTAGTGTGGATTATAGAAAACCAGTCAGATATATGCAGGACAGAAAGGAAATATAAGTGGTCATTCCAGAATATATCTTTTTTGAGTATTTCTGATTTTTCAAGACCTCATATTGGTTACAACTATTGACTGTTTGCTTGATTGAGTATGTTGTTTCCAATTTATCTCTCTGGAAGCAAATACTTTTTTCTAGACTTTTTTTTTTTTTAATGAAACATAGCATTTGTACAAAAACCATCTTCTTTCCATGAAAAATTTCAAGGTACCAATACTAAGAAATCTTCAAATTTAGAACCAAACTATCTAATGTAAATAATTCCATGCCCCAGTGCATGCTGGAGTTCAGACACTGGGAATATGTTAATTTCTGTGGGCCATGTTTCCCAGACAGAGTTAATCTGCTAGAATATGCTGTGGCTTTCAGATTCCCCGTGGTATCATGTTGTATCAAGTGATCATGATGCATGGTAAGAGATATAGCCCTAATATAATAAAACCAGCATATAAACAAAAGGGGAGGAGCGAAGCACCTAGTCTACATTTGTGTTTACATGGTATGGCAGATAAGCTTTACAAATCCTGCAGTTTACAACTGTAGTTATTATAATGCTGGTGGTGTACTGTCATGCAGGCTCTGTAATTCTTTTGATTGGAATTATTAATTTTCACTCAACACTCGCAGCAGTTGGTGATTGTAAAATAAAATGTTGCAGACTTTGATTCTCACACCTGAGTGGCCAGCATCGTCTCTTTTGTTTTCCTTTTCATAAAGCAAACCTTGCAAACCTGCTGTAACTTATGTAAAATGGAGGCTGACAACATTTCAAGCAGAAATGCAGTTCACACTGAGGTCACAAAAATGGAGTTGTCTTTCATAGTCCTTGCAGGCCAAACAAACAGGATTCCTAGTTGTGTCCATGAGCTTCCCAGTGTAAGGGGACCCTTGAAATTTCTGGCTCAAGATTTTTGAAAACAAAATGAACAAAAGTCAAGACTTGATGCGTGGAGTAACTCTAGTGGACTCCTCCGGCCTGGAGAACAGGAGGGACATAACTGTTGAGCATCACTCCAGCAGGGTACCTCCATAGGGTTGAGGCCACAGCCTCTGTATCAAGGCAATACCTCTCTTCCCGCTGTACAAAGATGTTTGCTTTCTTTTCTCATTGTCCCTTTCTTTCTAGTTCTAATACAAGAATTAATCTGTTGAACTCAGTTGCCAGCAGTGACTTCTTTCTGCATGGGATTTGCCGAGATGAGTACTGATTCCAACTTCATTAGCAAAAAGATGCTAAAATCTGAAAATGTCAGAAAAAAAGGCTATAGTCTTTGAAACGCTTTGAGAGTGATATTCTTTGCTCTGCTGGCATTGGATCTTCTGTTGCTGGACCATCTGAGAAGCCAAGACAAGCTTATACTTCTTCTACTTTTTGCATCATGTCAGCTCTGCACACCCAGTGTATGCTGTATTTCCATAAAGCTCCTTCCAGGGACTCCAGCATTCATAGAATCATAGAATCATTAAGGTTGGAAAAGACCCTTAAGATCATTGAGTCCAACCGTTAAACTATCATCGCTGCCAAGTCCACCACTAAACCATGTCCACAAGCACCACGTCTACCCGTCTTTTAAATACCTCCAGGGATGCAGACTCAACCACTTCCCTTAACAGCCTGTTCCAATGCCTGACTACCCTTTCAGTGAAGAAGTTTTTCCTAATATCCAACCTAAACTTCCCCTGGCACAGACTGAGGCTGTTCCCTCTCGTCCCATCGCTTGTTAGTAGGGAGAAGAGACTGAACCCCACCTCATTACAACCTCCTTTCACGTAGTTGTAGAGAGCAATAAGGTCTCCCCTCAGCCTCCTTTTCTCCAGACTAAACAACCCCGGCTCCCTCAACTGCTCCTCATAAGACTTGTGCTCTAGACCCTTCACCAACTTCGTTGCCGTTCTTTGCACATGCTCCAGCACCTCCATGTCCTTCTTGCAGTGAGGAGTCCAAAACTGAACCCAGTACTCGAGGTGCGGCCTCACCAGGGCCGAGTACAGGGGCACTATCACCTCCCTGGTCCTGCGGGCCACACTATTCCTGATACAAGCCAGGATGCCATTGGCCCTCTTGGCCACCTGAGCACACTGCTGGCTCATGTTCAGGTGGCTGTCAACCAACACCCCCAGGTCCTTTTCTGCCAGGCAGCTCTCCAGCCACTCCTTCCCAAGCCTGTAGCGTTGCATGGGGTTGTTGTGACCCAATTGCAGGACGCGACACTTAGCCTTGTTGAATCTCATACAGTTGGCACCGGCCCAGTGATCCAGCCTGTCCAGGTCCCTCTGTAGGGCCTTCCTACCCTCTAGCAGATCGACACTTCCACCCAACTTGGTGTCATCTGCAAACTTACTGGGGGTGCACTCAATCCCCTCATCCAGATCATCAATCAAGATATTGAGCAAGACCGGCCCCAACACTGAGCCCTGAGGAACACAACACCACTCGTGACCGGCCGCCAACTGGATTTGACTCCATTCACCACCACTCTCTGCACTCGGCCATGCAGCCAGTTTTTAACCCAGCGCAGAGTGCACTGATCCAAGCTGTGAGCAGCCAGCTTCCCCAGGAGAATGCTGTGGGAGACAGTGTCAAAGGCCTTACTAAAGTCCAAGTAGACAACATCCACAGCCTTCCCCTCATCCACTAAGCGGGTCACCTTGTCATAGAAGGAGACCAGGTTAGTGAAGCAAGACCTCCTTTTCATAAACACATGCTGGCTGAGTCTGATCCCCTGATTGTCCTGCACGTGCCATGTAATGGCACTCAAGATGATCTGCTCCATGACCTTTCCCAGCACCGAGGTCAGGCTGACAGGACTGTGTTCCCTGGATCCTCCTTCCGACCCTTCTTGTAGAGGGGTGTCACATTAGCTGACTTCCAGTCATCTGGGACCTCCCCGGTTGACCAGGACTGCTGATAAATGATGGAGAGTGGCTTGGCAGGCTCCTCTGCCAGCTCCCTCAGTATCCTCGGCTGGATCCCATCTGGCCCCATGGACTTGTGAGCATTCAGGTGGAGGAGCAGGTCAGTGACTGCCACCTCTTTGACAGCTGCGGCGTCATTCTGCATCCTATCTCCATCTCCCAGCTCAGGGGCCTGAAAACCCCAAGGATGACCAGTCTGGCTATTAAAGACTGAGGCAAAGAAGGCATTAAGTACCTCAGCCTTCTCCTCATCCTTCGTGGCAATGTTTCCCTCCACATCCAACAAAAGATGGAGATTCTCCCTGGCCCTCCTTTTGTCGCTGATATATTTGGAAAAACATTTTTTGTTATCTTGAACGGCGGTGGCCAGTTTAAGTTCTAGCTGGGCCTTTGCCTTTCTGATCCCCTCCCTGCATAACCTCACAACATCCTTGTAGTCCTCCTGAGTCACCTGCCCCTTCTTCCAAAGGCAGTAGGCTCTCCTTTTTTTCCTGAGTTCCAGCCAAAGCTCTCTGTTCAGCCAGGCCAGTCTTCTTCCCCGCCTGCTCGACTTAAGGCACATGGGGACGGCCTGCTCCTGTGCTTTTAAGACTTCCTTCTTGAATAACATCCAGCCTTCCTGGACTCCTTTGCCCTTCAGGACTGCCTCCCAAGGGACTTTCTTAACCAGACTCCTAAACAATCCAAAGTCTGCCCTTCTGATGTTCAGGGTAGTGGTTTTGCTGACCCCTTCCTTCTCCAAGAACTGAAAACTCTATCATTTCATGGTCGCTGAGCCCAAGACAACCTCCGACCACCACATCACCCACGAGGCTTTCTCTGTTCGTAAACAGCAGGTCCAGCAGGGCACCTCCCCTGGTTGGCTCGCTTACCAGCTGCATCAGGAAGTTCTCTCCCACACACTCCAGGAATCTCCGAGACTGCTTCCTCTCTGCTGTGTTGCATTTCCAGCAGATATCTGCTAAGTTGAAGTCTTCCACGAGAACAAGGGCTAGAGATTGTGAGACTTCAGCCAACCACTTGAAGAATACTTCATCTGTTTCCTCATCCTCATTGGGTGGTCTATAACAGACTCCCACCAGGATATCTGCCTTATTAGCCTTCCCTCTCATCTTTACCCATAAGCACTCAACCTTATCATTACCATCATTGAGTTCTAGACAGTCAGAACACTCTCTAACATACAAGGCTACCCCACCACCTCTCCTTCCTTGCCTATCCCTTCTGAAGAGCTTGTAGCTGTCCATTGCAGCACTCCAGTTGTGTGAGTCATCCCACCATGTTTCCATGATGGTGACTACATCATAGTTTTCCTGTCGCGCAATGGCTTCCAGCTCCTCCTGCTTATTGCCCATGCTGCGTGCATTGGTGTAAATGCACTTCAGTTGGGCTATCAATGTCTTCTCCAACACAGGCATGCCACCCCTAGGCTCATGTCTAGCAAGCCTGGTTTTGAGTGTAAGCAAGCAGCCTCCTCTGCCGCTTATGCCGAATGAGCAGTCCCTTCCTCCCCTGAGACCCAGTGTACCCTTTCCATCACACGCTCAGCCTTGCCTAGCCTGCGGCGCAAGAGTTTCACGTCTGTCTTGCACCTGATTCCTCTTTGGATGTCAGCATTCAGAGCTGCTGCTTGCTACGATTGCCCTAGGCCTTCACACATCTAAATGAGTTTTAATGTCAGCTCAACATAAGGACAAGTATCTAAGGAAAGGATGTATGGGGGTAAAACACAGGGTGCCATCCCTACAAAACCCTGAAGAGTTTGTCAGGTCTTCAGTCCTAAGGTAAATACATAAATGGTAGGAAAAGGAGTGGGGCTGAGAATCTTTACAGTAATGTAGAACTGCTAATCAAGTATATTTTGACGTTAGAGAAATGAAAGTTCTTGTTTTCAGATTGTTGGCATCCGGTCACCTTATCTGATTCAAAATCTGTCTATGCAGTAATATTAAAATATTTGAGGTATTTATTGTAAGCGTTTTCTTTATGTCAAGAAGGTGAATAGTTCCAGCTTTTATAACAAATGGTGAGGCTAGGAGAGCTGGGCTAGGATGCACAAGAGAGAAAAGACCATCTAGTGGGTGCAGAGAGCAAAATCCTTCACCATTCAGGCTGCAGAAGTGTAACACAAGTTGAAATCATACTTCTTTCATTGGTGTTTTAGATACAAGGCCTAAATGTTCCTTTGACCATACCTCAGTTCTGCCTGGTTAAGTCCTTCCAGGAACATAAATGAAAAAACCTATAGCTTGAATTTAATTTCTGCAGTCAGATTTACTGTGGCTACAGATGTTTCCAGAAAGATGATGTTGTTAAAACTGTACTTCAAATAGAGCAATAGGGGGGTAAACATCTGAAATTTGATTTTTCTAAAGAAGGTGGCTTTACTTGCTTTTCTTCATTAAAGAAATGCAAATAAACCTTTGCTGATCTTTTAAAAAAAATTATTTAAATTCATTATCCCTTTATTCCAGCATGCGCATTTATCTGTAAGGTTTTTACTATAAAATGCAACCGCTTACCACCATGGGTTACAACTTGCATCCAGCCTTCCATAAAAGAACAATGGATAGGTCCCTGTACTCACTAATATACACTTTTAGTTATCTTTATGCCTGAGTCAATTCTTCCATCAGGTAACCTAAAGATAGTGTTGACCTTTAAAGAGATACCTGTAAAGGTTGAATTGAGCAGGTTTTATTGTTCCTACAAAAATGTGGAACTCTTTTGTGTTTTCCTCACCACCTTTCCACCGAATCTCAGCTTATTAACTGTGACAGTAGTGCAGGCATCTCTTCTTTAAATAACACTCCTATAGCAGTGATTGCAGGGAGCATATACCTGTTTACATTCATTTTTCAGCTTTCCTTCTTTCTGGTGTTTTTAAATTCAGTCAACATTTGGCCAAAGAAACAGTTTCATTTTGGGAGTCCGGCCACCAAATCCACCCACTGTATGCAAACTGTTGAGGATGTGAATGAATAAATGATGACATGCCTAGTTGTTTCTACTTCCCATGCTCAGGTTTGGCTAATACATTGTCAATGTCCTTTCCTTTTTGATAATCATGCTTTCTGCGAAATGCCAGTTCTGCCACAAGGGCTTCAGTTCAGTTGTGTGACTTTGACTTTGTTCTGTTGTTTAAAAGGTATTCAGCTTAAGCAATGTCGTCAGGCTGAAGCACTGAGCTTCATTAGACATATAGGTCTCAAAGCTGCAAAATAAGAAATCATCACATTTCTATACCATGTTTTATCAAGACATTTAAACATCCAGTGCTAATGAATTCATGTTGGAAGTTTTTGTGAAAATCTTTTTAATCCACTCAAGTGGCTTAAAGGGCAAAGATCTACTTTAAAATACTTCCTTTAGAAGTTTACTCTTAGTTTCAGTGGGATCTCAGGCCAGCACTGAATGCTTCCTTTTCCCCTTGCATCCTGTATTCCATGTTACGCAGTAGTTTCTAAAGCTGCAACTTCAGAATAACTTTAAGGTAACTTAATCCTGCATGTGAAATCTATTCCCTCCATCTCTCCTTCTAAAACACAGGATACTAGTTCTAGTTTTCACCCCTTGTTAGCACCAGTCTCCGTGTCCATGTTCATTGAGCTAAATCAGAAATTAATCCAGCTGAAAGCTAACTGGAGAAAAAAGAAGAGAGACCTGTTTCCTCTTTCTCTGATTTGAGTCACCCCAAGGTAATGCAAGTGTCTATGTCAGGATTGAGCAGCCAGAGCTGGGCAGCTGCACAGGCTTGGGGCAGACAGAAGTGATGGAGTAACCAGGGTCTCCAAATGGCATTTGTTTAAACACAGAAAAGAAAAAATCACTTCCAGAACGAAAAGAGTCTAAACAGTTTCACAAGATTCATTGTTATTTTCATGTGCAGATCCACTGTTGGTCAAGCATCCTTTGGTTTTGAGTTGAATACTGAAACATTTTGCAACAGTCAACTTCAGAAATAAAATAATGAGAAAAGATTGGAAAAATTTTTTTTAAATCTGCGTTTTGCAACAACTTTAATGTTTTCAACATTTCGCTATTGCAAATCACTGTTCACTGTTTCATGCAAGCTATTTTTTTATTCTCCTTTTCACAGATCGAATTGCACAGAATATCATTAAATCTCATTTGGAGACATGTCAATATACAATGGAGGAACTACACCAGCTAGCGTGGCAGACTCACACATATGAAGAAATTAAGGTTTACCAGAGCAAGGTACAATCCTGTAATATGCTTTTTCTTCTGCTCCCTATGGTTTGAAATTGTTAACAGTGTAATGTATTTGGCAAGGATATGCCTTATGATATAGGTCAAAATAGGCTTTTAAATATCTTTGAGCAGCTGGTTACTGAAAGAAAAGAAGTGACACTTCATAAAAAGAAGCAGCAGCTAAACATTAGCAGTTTGCTAATGTCAAAAGCTCAGGCTTGGTTATGGAATCCAGCTTTCCATGCTTTGCTTGTTATCACAGGTCTAAACTTCACGCAGGCATTTAGTTGATTTTATTGTGATCAGGATTGGATCCTCTGTTGTAAGGATTTTGAGAAAATAAGACAACCTAACATTGTTTCCTTATCATTTTGAAAACACATCCCCTTTTGATGTGAATAACAAATATCTGTCACTTATAGACGATAGATAATGACAAACTGAAAGTACTCCTTAAATTAAAGTTGTTCAAAACTGTGTGGAAAAATAACCTCATTACACTACATTTTTGTTCTACCTCTGAGATTGTCAGGTTGAGTTCAGACTGTTTCCCACTGGCACCTCTTCAGATGTAGTCCAGTCAACAGAAATCTTTGTGCCTCTTGTGCCGGCATCACTAGCAATGATTCTTCAATAAGATTTCAGTTGGCACATTAGCTGATCACGCAAGAGACGGAAGAGACTCCACCTTGTTCTTTGAAAGCTGAGGGGCCATGCAGTACTAGCAAGAATAAAAATACACCACAGCTTGCGGAGCTGTGGCATGCAAACTGAGAGCATCAGTTTACATTTGCACACTTATGTGTGTGCAACTAAAAAAAAAAGGAGACAAAATTTTGACACAATCAGTGTACAGATTGCAATGACACTTTAATTATATATTATTTTAAGTTTCAAACTAGCAAAAACATTCTGTCGGATAACTTAATAGCACTGTGTCCCTTCTTCCCTAAGAATACTCTGGGATGTTTACGTTGTTTGTGCCACTGTTTTTCTATCTATCTATCTTGCACGAAAGCTGACATTAGAATCACATTTTGACATTGGACAATGCATTCTTCCCCTTTGAAGAGGCAATGCCAGGGTTCGGATCACTGGGGCAATTGGCTTGTGAAGACAGACTTCTAATGAAAAGTACCAGATACCTTGAGAAGCAGAGCTGCTGCTAGCTCTGCCTGGGGATGGGGGGAGAGTCTGAGGAGTGTGCCTTTCTGTAAGGCCACCTGAAGAACTTAATGCACTGATGAACCTGCTTGCTCACTGTTTTGCATTTCCGTGTGTGTTTTCCTGGAAGACCAGAGAAGCTCTGTGGCAGCAGTGTGCCATTCAGATCACCCACGCTATCCAGTATGTGGTGGAGTTTGCGAAGCGCATAACAGGCTTCATGGAGCTCTGCCAGAATGACCAAATTCTTCTCCTTAAGTCAGGTGGGTAAACACCAGAGGCTCGAGACTGGTTTAGCACCCAGCACGTTAGAAATGTGCTCTGCTGTCTTCTTCTACAAATCATTTTAATTTTGAAGGAGCCCTAATTTCAGTCTGTTTCATTAGCTACATTAACCCTTCCCTATTTTTCCACATTAATCATGTTACTACCTTCTGATCCCCTTCCCTCTGCAGTCAGTTGTGGTTGTTAAGTACACACATGCACACAATCGTTGCAGAAACTTCAGTCTCCAACCTGACATGTGGTGGAAGGACCCCGCGAATTGAGCTGGTTGAATCAGTCATCTGCCACCCTGTAAAATCCCCAATTGTCATTAGTGAAACAAATGCAGGCTCACCGGGGCCTGCCTCTGTGGTCATCTCTAATCTTTTTAATGAGACTACAGAAATACCCTCCAGCCAGTGCACAGGAGGGAAAATCCCTGCTGGCGCCAGTTAGTTTCAGAATAAATGAGAGCGGATTACAGTGGTGTGCTCCAGCCATGCTCTCTGTGCGTGCCTGGGTGTGCACGTGTATGCATAAGGGCAAGGGGGAAAAGGGTTTCCGTCCCTGTCGTGGGACTCGGTAATTTCTGCCTTCCGGAAGAATCATGACAAGATTTATCGTGACTATGTAGTAACACCACCAAACTCAGGAGGACAAAATGTGATCAAGTGAACTGCTACTGGTAATTAACTGCATTTATCCTGTCATATCAGTTTCTTGCTCCCTCCACATGTAAAAGGCGGGATGCTTTGTGAGTCAGCTCATTGAAGCATAAGAAGTGCTTCCTATTTCAAGAGAGACCTCTTCATTAAGGCTGAAAGCCAGTCTGATTCAGTGCTCTGCACACAGAGGACTGTGGCTCAGTGTGGGGCTGGACTGCAACAGTGGGCACAGGTGCAAAGGGATGGGATACAGAGACCCTGGGAACATGCAGGCAACCTCCTGGAAAAACAGAGTCATAGCATGAGAACTATTTTTTTAAAGCTCGTACTAATTTCAAAAATTCTGCAGATGCCAGTGCACTCCAAGTGACTTCCTTCATTTGGCTGGCAAAGCTAACAACACAACTGCACCTTCAGCAAAAGATATAGTTATATTGGACCATACTGTCAGACAACTCTGTTTAGCTTCAGCATGTATAAATATCAGGGTTTATTTTCTGTTTTGCTGTTAATGCTGAGCAAGAGCTAGAAAATCAGGACTTTTCACTCAAAATCATGTCTGCAAAAGAATCCTCAGATTCAGAATTCCTCTTACAGGAGATCTGGATTTAGTTAAGGGATGGTTAAAATTTTTCCCTTTTTCCCAAACTGTCTATTTTTGCAGTTAGGAAATAATAGGGAAAGATAAGGAGAAAAAAAGACAGGTTGCTTTGACTATTCCCCAGCCTGAAAGAAAAACAAGGGAAACAAAAATAAAACCCAATTTAGGGGTGTTTCTGACAGTATTTTAGCTTTTATTTTCTCTCTAAAAACTCTTCATGATGTTCTCCCCCTCCAGCCAAATGAAGGTGCAATTTGTATACACGTTGAATGAAGCTGCTTTTTTATATAAAAAAGGTTTAATTATTAAAAAGGAGTTTCAATAAATGCCCAATTTTCAGGATAAAATATTTCAAATGGAAAATATTTGCCCAGGTCTAAATTCAGATTAAGTCCAAGCTGCCAGTTTGCTGCAATGGGGGAAAAATCAACCTAAAGATAAGGTGGTTAGACTGGACCAGAAATTACCCCTTTCTATACTCAAAGCAGACAGAAATATTTTTTCTCTCGTTCAGAAACATATCATCTAGATGCCTTTAAAGAGTGTCTGTCCCTGCTGATATTTCTAATGACTGATATCTTTCTAAATATTTTCTTTAAATTTCCCATATTCTGATGTTTTGCAGTAACGTGTGGTACTTTGCTCTTTTTCATGTCTGATAGGCTGCTTGGAAGTGGTTTTGGTGAGAATGTGCCGTGCCTTCAACCCACTCAACAATACTGTTCTGTTTGAAGGAAAATATGGAGGGATGCAAATGTTTAAAGCCTTGGGTATATGTTGCTCTTCTTCTTTTCAACCAGTTACATTGAGCCACATACTGACAGATTTGTCTTTCTGAAAATAGTGACCCACAATGAAAATGTCCAGTAAATATTGAATCCCCAAACCTCCAAATATCTGGGCTGGAACTGAAAAAAAAAAAGTGACTCCACTAGCTGCTAGCAGTGATAGGTGTTTTTTCTCTAATAAAAAAGAGCAGCATGAGGGTTTTTCAGATAGATTTCTTACTCTGCTATTTGAAATTTTGATAAAACATGAGTTTATGGTAGGAGCCAAGCAGTTTATCTTCACGGTTCGATTATGCTTGATATATCAAATCACTCCCACTAATTGTGTCTTGCAGAAGGCAATTTTAGCCGCAGCAATGAGGGGACTAAAATGATGAACTACAACAAAGTATAGACAAGGACTTACCTAAAATACTGTTTTGCCTAAACTTTTAAGCTCATTTACATTCACGTATTGAAACAATTGCTTCATTATCAACATGATATTGAGTGCTACCTGAAATGTAAATAGCTAAATGGATGTCTTTTACTCATCAATGAGACTGATACATTATCAGAAATTTATTCAGGACCAAAATCAAAGAGAGATATTTGCTTCAAATGCATATATTTATCATATAGGTATATATTTTTCTTATTTGCATATGGATAAACATAACATTACTTTACAAGTTTAAAGTATTTATAAGTGTGCATTAGTTGATTCATTTTAGTCTTTGTGACATTTTCACAAATTTCACATAAATATTTGTACTGTTAGTTAATAAAATTATATATGTGAAAGTTATTTAGGACTTGTCATTCATACCTCTTAGATTTAATATCTGTTTAGGAATAGTATTTATTTCCACATTGGGAAAAGAAAACCCTCTTCTAAGATGTCTGTGTAATTTTTTCGTGCGCTCACAACTTTTTTTGACACCAAAACAATCCACTTTTCATGGCAGGTTAAATAGCTGATAAATTTCTAGCATTGATTTTGTCCTCTATGGTCTGCAGGTTCTGATGATCTGGTGAATGAAGCCTTTGACTTTGCAAAGAATTTATGTTCCTTACAGCTGACTGAGGAGGAGATTGCCTTGTTTTCATCTGCTGTTCTGATATCACCAGGTAATTACTCACTCCAAACATCACAATGATTTTTTTTTCATCCTTGTCCACCTCTATTTCTACCTACTTAAACAGCTGTTTAAGCTGTATTAAGCAATATTAAGCAATGTATTAAGCAATGGAAGAATACCTGAATTACCCAAATATACTTCACTCTCTTTTTAGTAGACTGTCTGCTATTACACAAACTGGAAATAGATCCAACGTGTGGGGATAACAGACATGGAGCAGGATTGTGCAGGCATGCGGTGCAGGCTGGCATTGCTCCAGACCACGTACAGAGAAGCATGGTACTGAAGGAGGTGCATGTTCCTCCTAGCATTTTCAGGGAGCTCAGACCTCGCAGCCCTGAGCAGGTTATAGAGTCTCTAGCTATGATGGGCTTTTTCTGTGGGGATAAGAACACGAGCAGTAAAAATCTGTATGAGGTCCTGTCTGAATTTATCTCCAGGTGAGAGGTGGTGATTCCAGGGGCAACATGGTTTTTTTCATATATTCATATATCATAAATCTGCACAGGCAAGCATGTATTCAGTGAGTGCTGGCTGTCTAACCATAGAAAAGAGGTTTGGTGTGATTGAATTGACTCAGAAGGTGAATCTGGTAGGAAAGCTTATAGTTTAGCATGGGATTTTTAAACATGCCTCAGGGGAGATAGGCCCCCAGTTTCCGCTAAGAGTAACCTCTTGAAAGGCCTTTACAAAAAATCCCACCATGAATTATTTTTCCAGCCTGTTCTGCTGGAGACTTCCTCTAGGGCACTTTGCCCTTTTGCACATCTGTGGTGGAGATTATGTTAGGCAGAATTAGACTAGCACAGATGGTGTCAACATGTTCATTCTCATCATTAATGACACTTAGTGAAAGGACTCTGCTCCTTTTATTTTCCCTTTGAGCAGTTATTGCGATCATCTGGTCAGAGGTGAAATGGTTGAGCTGGTGGCTCTTCATGGTGTTAGGCCAGGATGTTCCAGAGAGGACCCTCCAAACAGCCACCATCTCCACCTCAGAGGTGTCCCAACTGTACACAGGGGTGAGAGTTGCCTGTGCGCTGTTCCCCAGATGCCCTGACTTCCTCTGGGACAGGGCACTTGCAGTGTCCTGATGGGTCCCTGTCCATCAGCCCTCCCTCAGTCTGAAAAGACCAAAGCTGTGAGCATGACAGCGATGTGCAGTCAGTGCTTGCTCCCGGTTAGCATTAGTGGCCTGTTCAGCAGACTGACTCAATGCAAAGCTGAAGACAACCTGGAAATTTATTTGGGGTCTGGGCTGTGAAGTTCTTCAGTAAGATGTTAACAGAGGCTGCAGAAGATCGTTTCAGTGTTTCCAGCTGACTTCACATTATGAAGCCAAGAGAACCAGGAAGAGGGTGGTGGGATCCTTGTAAGCAGGATCTGTATTTCTCTTTTGTAATAGCTGGAGGTTTTTTTACTCTTCAGCTTATTTTCTTACAGTTAGGAACAGGAAAATTAGGAGTTAGCTGAACAGACAGAAAAAATAAAATTATTTCGAAGCTGACTTCAAAGCACTTTGGATCAGGTGGGGGCATGTCATCTGTAGGAAGAAAGAGAATTCAGTTATGTAATTTCTAGCCAAAATGAAAAGAAGCCATGCTTCTGTTTCCCAGGTAATCTTGGAAAGGAGAACAAGTTATAGCCTTATTCAAAAAAATCTGGTAGCAGAAGCTTTCTAGAGTCTCAGAGTATCCTGTGCCTTAGGCCTGGGCAAAACCTATTTAAGTAATGAAAAATTTTCCATTGATTTTAATGGATTTTGGATCAAGTAATTTATGAGATGTGCTTAGCTGCAGGTACGCATTAGGTGTACATCAAAATTCTGATTCAGCTCTGCAGTTCTACATATGTCCCTTTAGTTTGCAAAGCACCAAAATCTCTTGCAGTCTGCCAGCATTTCATGTTGCCTGAGTATCCGCTCTCATTTCTACTTCTTGCAGCTGTACTAAGTACTTGAAAAAGCTAGCAACTCAGCACTGGCTTTGAGCCAGCTGTATTGCAGGCATGTGTTGTAAAAGCTTCTCCGTTAACCCTAGTAAAGCATTTAAGTCCTGATATACATCAGTCCTGATACAGACTTTCAGAGCTGGATGTATGCTGAGTAGCAGCTTCTGTTTCTGCTAAGTAGCAGAGATAATCAAGTTTTAGGGTTGAAGGTGGTGGTATGAGATGAAATATTTCAATAATCCACAGTTCCTCATTTCACATCCAAGTTGTTTTTTTCCTACTTGCAAGCAAGAGGACACATACAGTGTCTCCTATTCCTTTAACAAAAAAAAAAAAAAAAAAGTGAAAGTGCTTGATGCATGATGACTGCTTATTTCTGTAATCTGTAAGCATGTGTATCTCTAGTCATAGAAGATGCAATAAGAAAAATTACAAGCCACAACAGCATGTACATGAGTGAAAGCAATCTCTCTTCCATAAAAAGACTGCAAATTTGGATTGTGCAAATAATTCCCATTTCAGCTGGGATGCTAAGTTTGGGAGCAGGAAGGCAGGAAAAATCAGTACAGATTGAAATGACATTTAAATTTGCCATTTATTTTCTTACAAAAATGATAACAGTAAACAATAAAGAAAGAAATAATTTCCTTCCACGCTAGATGTTCTAGTTTCTTCACAATAAATCGTTTCATCTTGGGAACATATGTAAAAATTAAAAAAATTTAAAAAAAATTTAAAAAAAATTAAAAATTTAAAAAATGCACCAGTCCTTCCATCCACTAATATAGGTACACAGAGATTCCCTATGGGCAGTACTCATGCAAGTTTCTTTTCTACAGAAGCCACCATCCTGAAAGGTGATTCTTGTGCCCTTGATCTCAGTGTTTAGGTTGTTTACAGGAAACGGAGTGGTCCCATCGGGAGTAAGGGGACCTAAGAACACCCATTAATACAATTGCTAAGGTTGCAAAGCCCTGTGTCAGACCCATTATCCATCTGATTCAGAGCACAAATCCAGATTTTTCACTTTAGGGTGGACCTAACCACTCTGCTTGGAGGTGATCCTTTAACTTGATTTCTGATTTCAAAGGTTAAAGCATTGTAGAAGGATTCCAGTAAAGGTTGCAGAGGCATCTCCACGTGCAAACATGCCAGACGCAGGTGGTAAGACACTAACCTGGCTGCCCCCTGGTTGCCAGTCCCTCTTCTGAAATTCTGACTGGCCATGTTCCTTTTTTCCATCTTCCTTTTTGCAAAAGGAGATCTTGTAAGTTGTCCCTCATCTTCTTTCCTACACTATTCTCTAGCCTAGTGGCCTGTGCACTCTTTAAAGATACACAAGTTCAAAACCCAAAAGAAAAAATACAGAATTGAACCACTGCTTCTTATATCCTGTATGGGTAGCCACTGATCTAGTGACTTTTTCCTGCACTTTTGTGATTATAACCAGAGGTATCTGGGGAATTCCAGCCAAATTTGCAGATGGTTTTCAGGTGGTAGAAACCACATTTGGGGAGATTAACTTAATATCCATTGTAAAAGTTTCATCTAGCTCTTGTCATGAATTTAAGAACTCTTGTGTTATATACAACATGCTCCATGACAGATAAGTGATTAAACCTGTCCTCCAACAGCCTCAGTCTATTTTTAAGCTTATTCTTGTGACAAATAAGATAAATCTTTAAGGATTGCTCTCTATGATAAATCTTTTTAGCTCCAGTCTGCCACAATAGGCCTTAATTTAACACTATTGAAAGGCATGTTTTTGCAATAGCATAAAATTTGGCACCTAACCTGTGAAGTCTAAATATTACTGTGTGCTTATTTGTGTAGATGCTGTGTGTGCTTTCAGCTAATTCTGTTTCTATGGCCACTGGTGGCACAAGATCCATCAGCTTACCTTCTGGGAGCATGATTCTCTAAGCTTTGCAAAAAGATTATTTTCTTTTCCTGATCATCTGTTAAGTAGCTAGAGTTTTGGTTTTGTCTATTTTCACAGTACTTGCTGATGGACATTTTTCATACACCCCACTCCACAGACAGTCAGACAAATGACAGAATCCTGCTCCTCCTGTGATGAGATACGATTCAGCTCCAGTGTCTGTGGCATGTGTGCTCATTGAAATGTTTGATTTATATTATTTCTATGGATTATTTTAGTGACTGGGAGTGGGTGAAAGAGTTCTGAAAGTGAAAGGGATGTTCCTGCGTTTTTCAATTTGTACATGAAGATTCATGCCCGGTGATAAAATAGATTTTCTTATTTCCTGTTTGAAAGCTAAAATTTATACCCAAGAATTGGTCTGGATTGAGGAAGAGAGGGAGCAAGAAACAAGTGTGCAGCATGGGAAAACAGAAGGTTTAATGGTGCTGTAAACAGACTGTATTAATGGTTTTGGGATTGTCATGGGGTCTGATACTTCTCTTTCTGTGTGTTTCTATGACTTGTGAGAGTATAGATCTTAAGGAAGACCTCTTATACTTGGGGTTTGCGTTCAGTAGAAGCCATAAAGGTTTCCAAACAACTGTGTCTGTAACTGTTATTCTCCCAGATAATCTTTTATTTTGTGTTGTTTAAAAAGAGAACATTTTTAAATAATGAGAAATTTGCACTTCAAGACATTGCAACAACTCATAATTCTTTTGAATTATTAAAGAAATTCTTTTGAAGGAAACCATTTCTTTTCATTCAGAATATAATATTTGGTCCCAAAATGTTAGCCTAGTAAATAATGATATATATTTTATTTTAATTTTTAAATAATTATATTTTATTATTTTCAAAGAACTGTTTTGATCAATATGTTTATTATTTATATATTAAGATGCTGAGATAACATGACATGTTTTTCACCTAGCCAGTATGAAGTTAGAAGAGCACTGATTGTGCCAACACAGAATAAGACGACGGTTGGGCCTTGTTTCATTTCCACTCCCACCTTTATCTCTAACATCCTGGTTTAAACAAAGAAATGCAGAGTCAACATTGTGTTCCTGTACACTTTGTATCTGTCAATTAAACTCTCAGGTGATCCTTTAACGGATTAAGATACTTTGCCTCTGAAACCATGTCTTAATTATCATGCAGTCCTTCCTCATGGGAATCATGATTGCTGTGAACGCTTGCCAGCATGGGACACTGTGTTCATCCATGAGCATGCCCCACATCTCTGCATTCTTGACCTTAGCTCTTACTTTCCTTTTTCTCAGATCGAGCCTGGTTAATAGAGCCAAGGAAGGTCCAGAAGCTTCAGGAAAAGATTTACTTTGCACTTCAACATGTGATCCAGAAGAACCACCTCGATGACGAGACTTTGACAAAGGTAAACTGTTAAAATGAAGAGGCAAATACTCCTTGATTGTGACTGGTTTTGGTAGCCATTTCTCCATGTATTGTCACATTAATGTAATGTAAAAGCAGCCACTAAGTGCTTGCAATGCATAGGAGAAGTAAGGCTTGTTTTACTCTTGTCCCTAGTTCCTCTTACTCCATTTTTTGTTCAATCTACTGATCTTTTTATTGGTACCCTAGCAAGGATGAGTCTGCCTTAAAAAAATACCTCTGGAGGCAGTTACTTGTTAAATGTATTTTTGACACTTCGCTAAAATTTCCAGGACAATTGTTTTTAGCCTCTTACAGTAAGAACAATGTCTGGTCCTTTGGATAGGTAGTTTTGATGGAGTTCAGAGTATTGCATTCAGTTACCCAACATGATGTTAATGTAGTTCATTTTGGAAACTAATTTATACTAAATTTGCTTCCTCCCTCTTCCTTTTTATTTTAATGTCTCACAGTTAATAGCCAAGATACCAACCATTACTGCACTTTGCAACTTGCACGGAGAGAAACTACAGGTATTTAAGCAATCTCATCCAGATATAGTGAACACACTGTTTCCTCCATTATACAAGGAGCTTTTCAATCCAGACTCAACCACTGGCTGCAAGTGAAGGGGATAATAGAATTTTCACGTAGTCATGGAATGCGTCACTATTAAGACAAAAAGAAATGTTTTCATGAAGAACTTATTAAAAATGTCACTACTGCAACACTAGGAATGTCCTGCACTTAATAGAATTATTTTTCACCGCTACAGTTTGAAGAATGTAAATATGCAACTCTGAGTGGGGATGTCTTTTTTCTCTTTTCTTTGTTACTTTTTTTTTTTCTTTTGAACTGACAATGAATATACAAATATAGGACACTGGGTGTTACCTTTTTTTTTATTTTATTTTATTTTATTGGGGGATGTTTTGGGAGACAACTGTTCCTAGAATTTTATTGTAGATATACATGAGAATAGAGCAGTACTTTGCAGTATTACTCTTGCTGTTTATTGTTCAAATATAATTTAAGAAAATTCCACTTATTAGACTTGCCTATTTCTATGTTTTTAGATAGTTTAATGCATGTGGAAATTTGTAGCTGTCTTGGCAATTATGGTGCATGTATGGAATACACATATATATATATATGCGCTATATACTTTTTCATATATATATATATATATAGGTATTATATGCATACATGCTGTAGCTTAAAAATCCCATGCCTACTTTTAAAGGATGCTCAGCCTGGCTGTCATGCATTTCTTACTCTCCAAGTAATGTATTAGATTTACTTTGGGCAATCAAGATTTGCGTTTCCAGTCAGAGTTAAATTATCAGCTGCCAATGTGTAATGACAGGATCACTTCTGAGATATGTGTAATGTAGTGCATGTGTGCAGTCTGTAAACAAAACATCAGGAATGTATCAATGGTGCAAAAGCCTTGTCTGGATGGTTTTAATGGAGAGAGGAAAAGTTTTTTTGGAATTTTCTCCCTGTTACAGGGATAGAACATATATAAAAGTGAACATTGTAGGACCTGATGTCAGTAAAGTATCTGAAACACGGAGTAAAATTGTAGACTATCCCACACATACATTTTTTTGATTCCACACATAATCTTATTATATATATATATATATATACTGCTTTGAAAAGTAGTTGCAAGGCTTGGTTTGTTTTTTGCTGAACTCAATGGAAAGACATACAGTGAACTCAGTGAAAACCATAGGAAGCCTAAAATGTAGCTCTGAAGAGTAGCAGCAGAGGGAGGAAGGGAGGAAAGGAGGAGGAAAGTCAAAGCGAGCAATGTCCATGGTTATGAAGGCGAATATAACTATCACTGTTTCTGACATAGCCATCATCTAGATGGGACTGATGGTTTCCATTACATACATACATATATGAATGTTACATTCACATGCATATACGTATGTATATATCTGTATGTATATAACTGTATATATATACATATATAGGGTTGATTTTAGATGCACTTCAGGAGGGGAGCAAAGGATTTGGGCTTTCTTTTGTCTGTCTCTAAATTGACTTTATGTTCATTTGCTTGCAAAACCAAAGGCAAACACAGAGGGGAGTGGAAGACTGCCATGGACTTAATCTTGTGGATTAATTAAGTTTAATTAGCAGTCATGATTAATGTATTTGGATTCTGCCAGAGATACAAAACGTAGACCTTTTAGCTATGGAATAGGGATTCAGTTTCTGCTACGGCTCTGTCCTTACCGCCACTTTTACCCATTGTGAGCTTTTTCAGAGAAGTCTCCTCTGGGGATTCCAGTGGAGGGAGTACAGCAGAAGTAAGAGGAAGCAGGCAGTAGAGAAGAAATGAAGTGAAGGCAGGATCGCAAGCAGATACATTTCTTTATTTCAAATCACATAGAAGTCAGTGCGTCTGAGGCAAGGCAAGGAGGAGCATGCTGGCAGGGAGGCTGAAGAACCCACCATCTGCCAGGCTGCATGGCAGAGCAGTGTCACAGGGAGCCCACAGAGACATAGCTGGGCCCCGGGGTCGATGCAGAAACTTGGTTTGTTGCAGTGATAACTTAAGGCCTCCAGCTTTTCCAGCAGACTCGCACAGGTCTGGTCTCAATCTTCTGTTCTCTTTTCTGCATGACCAAATGAATTCACAGGCTATTTCAAGTACTTTGTCGAGTTTTCCCTTGCCGTCCATCAGCCGGTTTGCAAGTCTACATACATGTTTCATGACAGAATCCAGTCTAGACAACATCAATGTTTGCTTGCTGTGTTATAGCAATGCCAGATCAGGTACAAGAGCAGTTACAAATTCTCAGCTAATAAATGTTTCACTGTAGGTCCATTATAACTTCAAAAAGAGAAAAGAAAAAACCTGCACAGTGAAGTTAGTTATGCTGAGAATTTTGTTGCAAACATGACATACTCTTCAAAATTACTTAGTCCTATAGAACAGCAATTTCTATAATACCTTTTTTGCTCCAAATTCAGAGCACGTTTTCTGATCTCTACTGATTACATCAAAATGTCTTTAATTAACATAATAAAGCATTGCTCTTGATGCTTCTTTATACCACTTAAACCCAAAAACTGGCATTCCTTTATAAGGTGATTTATCTGTTTGCAGCTCCTTTTACATGGCAAATCCATGAAAAGGACACCAAACTCCAACTCTTTCTAATATCAAAAAAATTAATTAACTTTATTTATGTAATGCTTGTGTGAATTTATTTGGAAAAAAAAACTAAAGCCTATAAGTGCTGTTTTAACTGCAGGGGATTCATGTTTTCCTTGTCTTTTCCAACACAAGAACACACACATATATATTTGTTTGAATCCTTTATAAACTTGTTTTCAGCATACCAAAAGTAACATATTTAGCCAACTCACAGAAATATAGAATATGTGATAAATATTACTGTTCTTAGTGCTGATAAATAAAGAGGTTTGTTATGTTTGTAAATAGTCCTTCACAATTATGTGTTACATCTTGAAAATGTTTTGGTTTTTTTCAGATAAGCTAATCAGTCCTTGGGATTTTTTACTTATGTCTTAGGCAAGATAACCAAATAACCCCAAATTTTTATCTTCAAATAAGGTTAATTATCAACAGCTTGCTCTATTTTTGTTACTACTTTTACAGAATTTGAGCAAATAACCTTGTTGTTTATTTGGAAAATAAAAATTAATTCTCATACATTATTTATTTGTGGTAACTAAGGCTGAGAAATTTTATTTAATTTTCTGTGATTTGGGATTGGTTACAGGTGAAGTAGTACCTCTTTTGCCTTTCATTGACTGAGATTAGAACGACAAATAGCAATCACATGCTACAGGCTGGATTTTTGTTGTTGGTTTTGATACATAGTCATTTATACTCAAAATTTCAAATTCTTGATATTTGATTTCATATGTTCAAGTTATCCATAGACTTTAAATAATAAAATAGCATGAATTTGAGTAAATAACTGCATAATCCACTCACAAAATGCATTTCAGAAAATATTAGTGCTGCACTTTATTTCTTCTTGGCTTTCATTAGTCCACAGTAGTATCTGAAGCCCTTCAATTAAATCTCTAAAACTAGGATTCGTCACATCTGCTCTCTGTAGTAATTGGTTGTGTTTGTTGATTTTTTTAGTGACAAGCTTTTCAAATGGGACACATTTTTTAATGATTGATTAACCCCAGATCTTTGACAAAAGGATATTTAAAGTATGTATTGAGTCTTATAATTCTAGCATTGCTTTCAGATAATTCAACCACATTGATCTGAATTATCCTTGGCATCAAGGAAGCAGATGTAGGCTGTTCGTTACACTACCACAGAGACTTGATTTTGGTGTAAATGTCACTCTTGCCAGCTCTTTGTATACAGAATTAATTCCAAGAGTCATATTTCCTTCTAATGGAAAGATTGCTTTAGCAATTGCTAGAAAAAAAAACAGGGCAATAGAAGGCACTCAGTTGAGCAACTTGTTTCCAAAAGCAATGTATATTTTTTTATTGGTTTGTGATAGGCAGCATTTAGGAATTGATTCTGCAAGTTGCGAGGCTCCCTTAGCTCTAACTAGAGCCACTAAAACTGGAGGCATCTCAGCACCACACAGAAGGTGTTCAACCCCTCATAAAGTCAGAGGTCCCTGGTGTTAAGAGGTCCCCTTTGAGCTTCACAGAGCACAAGTCAGATGTTATCCTCGTACTTGCTTTTTAATGTTTTTACTTCACAATTCCCGTTGTTCATTTCAGCTCCGTTTTACAGGGATCAGTTTATTCCTCCTGTTGCGCCTTGGGTGCCAATGCTGTCTCGATGCCTGTGCCAGGTTATGGTGCTCCAGGTGGAGCAGCTAGCAGACTTGTCCATGAAGATGAGCTTTATTATGTGATTTTCTTTGTTCGTTTTCATGGTGGCAGCTTGCACAGGTGTACATTTCCCCTGGGGACAGTTTTCAGGGATTTCTGGTGTAACAAGTTCTACACAAAGAGGGTGCAAAGCTGCTCCTGTGTGCTGGCCTCTCAGCCTCCCACCACTGGGCTGTGGGAGCTGCTCCAAGGCTGCAGCAGTCTCAGAAATCAGTCAGGCAGAACAGTTAGAGATGTGCAGCTGATGGATCCTTTTTCCTGCTGTCTTTTTCACCCCCTCTAAAGCTGTGCTACAAAGCACATTTGAAAGATGTTCAGGCTCCCCTCATCCTCCTTCCTCCTGACTCCACATTGATTGTGCTGTTTCCAGAAGAGCCAAGGTCCAGCCTGGAAGCTGGTTCTTATTTTCAGGGTCATTGTCTGTTGGACATCGCAGGAATATAGCACTGGGCAATAAGATCAAACTGAAACATGAAAGAGTTTTTTGTCCAAATATGTTATGTCTAAGCACATATGAAATGGAAACCTGAGACAGAACAACTTACTTTTCTCTGGCAATAAAAAAATAGTGTATTTACACCTACCAACCTGTCCCAGCACTTTCTGCCTCCACTCTAGAAACTAACTCCTATCTCTGACATCCATTAGGAACAGTGTGTTGGAGACCCAGTCCTCTTCTTTCCTTTTCAAGTTTCACGCTTTGTAAATGACAATCACTTCTTGATGCAGATGTTGCACTGTATGCCACTCAGGGATGTTTCATTACTAAAAATAGCTATATAAATATAACTGATAATATGGAAGAGAATGTTAGAGGCTTTGAAGGGCATGGGTTGAGCTGCCCAAATGAACACGACCCAGACAAGGCTTTCAAGCCAGTGATTAGAAGTAACATTGGTATAAACTGAATTCACTGTCAGCATTTCCTCAGCTTGATGCAGGACTCATTTCACCCATTGTTTCACAGTCAGTGGAGCCCTACTGACCAATCAGTTTGTGATGTTAAAGTCCTTTTGGAAACAAAACGCAAGCGAGCTTTGTATGAGTTACTGAATTTAGACAACTGACAAAAGAAAGTGGAGTTTAAAGGTACTGAGTTTAGGTACCATTAATGTGAGCTCATATTCAGAATTGTTGCAGGCATGTAAGAAGAAAGGTTAAGATGTGGAATAAATGATTTTACATCAGCAATGACAGCAACAGTTATGCCAAGCTACCAAATGGAGAAATGACTATAAAAAGCAAGTAGTATAAAGTGGCTAACAGCTACCCTTTCCTCTCAAGGATGCACAAAATCATAGCTACCCCCAGGCCTCTATAGCAATGCTCTTCCATGGTATGACCAGTTCTTTTCTCACCTCAAGCAAACATGACCCCATTTTATACTGCACTAGTGAAAAATACTCTCATTTCCTAGAATTTTGAAATGTGCTTCTGCTTATCCCTAGCTTTACACCACATGTTTTCTATAGACCTATCATTACAAGAACACACACAGAAAGACAAATTGCAGTGGATTATATTGCCAGTCATTGAGTTAATTCCAGGTCTCCAACCAAGGGGTTTTCCTCAGCTCTGAGTATGATCTTTGCTCCTGTTCTCACAGTGACTATGTATGTGTTTTGACTCCCTCCATCTTCTGAATTCCCTACACCTAGAAGATGACAACTTCAGGAGGTGGAAAGGAGAGGTCAACACCCCTATGCATCAAGGTTTTCATAATCATATTCTTCGCCAACTGTCCCGTTGCAATTTGAATTTTATTCTTTCACGTTGCTGAGATCCATGTCCAAGCAACTGAAATTCTTGTTAGCATGATAACTGGCCATTAAAAAGAATGGTCTTCTGGCCAGAAGAGCTTGCCTCTCTTTCCTTTTCCTTTTACTCCTAGCTCCTAATGAATGAGGCCTCGAGTGGTAAATGATTCATCTTTGCTCTTTCTCAAAGCTTATCCTTACCTACAGCCTGCAAGGGAGGCTCCACCCAGGAGGTAGGAAGCAGGCTCCTTCCTCCTCTTCCTCCTAGTCTCCATGTCCTCACTTAGCTGTATTGTCCCTGCATGTATTGTCCATGCAAGTAAGGCTGGGTGACAATGAGCCCAACACCTCAGTAATTTACCATCCCAAAAGTGGTTTGCAGCAGATCGCTTAACTATAAAAGCCACTTGTGTATGCAGTCTGCAGACAAAAGCTATTGTGAAAAGAAGAGACCTAAAATTTCTACAGTGGTAGCTCACAGATCAGTAACTCTCCTAAAAAGGTAGCCTGAATGTCCAGTGGCATGATGGATGTGTCAGTGTCCTCCAAACGATCCTTGCATTTCATTTGTGCTGAGACAATAAGGCAATGCACAAAATGCTCTGGGAAAGGAGAGATATTTCCCGGGTGTTACTGCAGGCAGCGAGGATAATACTGCTCACAGTGAGTTCAGTAACATGATGTGCTACATTTACATAATTTCATCATCCTCACAATTCAAGCACAGCACGTAAGGAGAGTGAAAGAAAACATCATTGGATATAGCAGCAATAAATAAATTATAAGTGTTTCTTTGTAACTGTACTTGCAGAAATTGTTTGCTTTGCACGTGGTCTTCTGTACAATAACATAAAGAAAAAAACTTCATCTAATGTAGATATCACAGTGTTTTTGCATATTTCTTGGATTCATTGGATGGAGCTGCTAATTTGTAATCGAAGATACTGCTGTTGAGAAAAATGTATGTGCTTCAAAAAAAGGCTGAGGCCCTTATTTATGGCTATACATTGACAGCAGTAAAGTATGTTCAACATAAAACTCTGTCTGGACAGAATTTAAAAAATGTCTCCTAGTTTTTAATATTATGATCATGTTGGTCCCTTATTTGGGCAACAAGAACGCAACTGCATTGAAAAACAAGCAGGGCCAGATGGTCAACCACAAAGAACAGGAAAGAACAGGCTTTGCCTTGAAGACTGTTCCAGATAAAACCAGCTTATTTAAAAAAAAAAAATAAAAAAATAAAAAAAAAAAAAAAGCACTTATACTTGTCTTGATTAGACACACAGCTTAATAAGTCAAAGTAACTACATTAGGCTGTTGACTTTGGGGATTCAGATTCAGATGCACTACATTTGTGTTTTTTTAATGTGTCACTTCAGTGTCAGAATCAGGCAAAAAAGGTGTTTTGTTGTTAGTAAGAAATGCTAATAATCATTTAACCATATGGAGTGTGGACCACACATTCTCGTGCAGTAGATGGGGATTTATTTGTGCACTTATTCTTAAAAAGCCACTGAGTAGCATAGCAAGTGAACCAGCCGTGATAGTCTTTGCTTCTTGCATGACTGCAATGTGACCTCTGGTAGGCTACAGGGAGCGGCTCTGTGATTGTACTTGTGGCCACAAATAAAGCACAACCGAATTCTAAGCTGTTATCAACACCCAGCTAAGTCAAATGCATGGGGTATTTTGAGATTTATGCTAGTTGCTGTGAGATAATTCCCATGTTAAACTAATTACTCTGGTTGTAATGAATGGACGGTATAAATAAAATAAAAATCAGAATAGCAACAAAATCCCTTATTTTACAGCTGCACTCTCTGCCTCATCTGATTAACACTAAAGAAAGTTACTTAAAAACTAAACAAACAAAACAAGAAGAAAGAAACCTGAGTATGTATTGTAGAAATGTAGAAGACAAATAAAATATTTTTTCAAATGTAATTACTTTTAATATATGCTTGTGGAAGGTCTGATACTATGTATGCTGTCTCTGTAATTTTTGCTGTAAATAACTTGGGACAGTGAATACACTGATTTTTTCTATGTCTCTGTTTAAGCATAAGACTTTGTAATGATTTTTTTTAAAGAGGAAAAACATCAAAGAGCAAATTATGTACTTGCTTCCTGTAAGTGTAATGTACTTTTCAGTTTTTATGGAAACTGATTGTAATAGATAAAACCTTTTGACCAGCCGTTGATGTTTCGTGTATACTTCTGTTTTTAATGGGGAAAAAAAAAGATGGGACTGTCAATGAAACATGATCCCAGTGAGTCTGTACAGTGAGTATTGTATTAATACCTGCAGACTGCATTTGACTAATATAATTTGAAGAAAGGTTGCTCAAGCAAATAATGTTTCCTTACAGCATATGGCTTTTATGAAACCTTCTGGCATGAATTATATTAATAGAAACATTTCTTTCTTTCCAATGAGCAAAATATTTTTGTATGCCTTTAATTTCTTATTCAAATTAGAGGTCAGGTCACTCATTAGCTGTAATCTGAAGCCATAACTGACCTTCACCAAATACATGTTTTAAAGATCATAAGAGAAAAAGAAATTATGTCCAGTTTATCAACAGCTATAATAACACAGGCAGGAGCATAAATAACACGCAAAGTATTTGGATGCTTTTCTGGCATCCAATATGACTTTAATGGCTAGTATTTTATGATTACCAATTTATAAAAAAAGAAAAACATAATTAAAATAGATGTTTAGATTTAAATGAAACTTTCTAATATTTTTGAAATATCCCTGAAAATGCTTCCTTGCTTTTAGGATTATGAGACAAACTGATTTTTCATGTACTTCCCACTTTCAAATATCTAATGTTTTTATTCTATTTCCAGTTCATTTTGTTAGACTGAAATGAGATGTTAAGGCCCAGATCTCCAAGCCCTGAGCTCTTTGGTGCTTGGCTGTAGCTATATTGTTGTAAATCAATTTGATTTGAATTTTGGGGGTGTGTTGTTTGCTACTTGATAAGCATACATGCCACTGTTGGTAACACACATGAGTTGCATTGCCTGTCAAGAAGTATGATAAAAACCAATCAAATAAAACACTCAAAATGAATCACTCTCAAAAGCTGAATAAAATTTCCTTTCTAAAATCAAATGCCTCATAGAGTCAACAGTGATTTTTTTTTTTTTTTTGAAGCTTAATTGTAAAATAATTATGATGTATCTTAACTGGCTTGTAGGTGCAAAAAGCAAAACCACAAATGAACCATGACATACTGGGTAAAAATCTGGCTCCACTGAAACCGATGGCAAAACCCCTCACTGATTCCCATGGAGCCAGGAGTTCATCCAGCATTTTTTCATCTGCAATTTCCTTCTGATCTCTCTCCCTTGTTTAATATAACTGACCTAATTTATGTGTATGTGAGTAAAAATACAGCCTGATTCATTTAGAAAGTGACCGTTGAGGGTTTTATTTTTTATCATGAATTTCGTAGGACCAGCATCCCTGTCAAATGAAAAGGTTCTATATTACTTTAGAATGTAATAGATTTTTGTCTTATTTTATGTCCTGTAAATTATTAGTTCAATACTGTTAGCATTCCATAATAATGCACACATGATTTTTGAATGTTTTCTGTAAATGACAATCAATGTTGATGAAGTTCCTTTCTTTAATGCAAAATTAAAAAAAAAAAAAGTATAAGAAAATAAATTCTGTTGTGTGACTTTTTTACCCCATCCCTTTAAATTACCTGGATCTGTCAGGAAAAGGTACGGTGTGTGCGTTTCTAAAACAGAAGGGTAAAGATAAAAACTAAACATCAGGAGTCTATACTTATTTTCAGGGTTTCTCTTAACCTATTGAATAAGTATAGCATGTTGCTCCATCAATGCACCAAAAGTGGCTCTGTTTTGCAATTTAAATTAGAGCTGCAACTTTTGAATATGCAAATTATTAGATTTATTCATTTATTTCTCTATTTATTTTGGGGAAAGCCTCAGCTGGTAGAAAAGCAAAACAACACAAGAAACACTTGCATGAAGGCAAACTGCACAGTAATGTAACAGAAGGTTATCTTATTTAAAAAATACTGTATTTAAAATAAATTATAAATATATCAAATATTTTTTAAGTTTGTGTATGTCTAATAATTATTACACAAGGATGGAACAGAAAATGCTAGCTGTCGAAGCTGAAGACAGAACCTTTCAAAGATACTATCTTTTTGTTTTTAGGACCCTAAATTTAAAGCAGGAGTAAATTTAAAAAAACAATATCTAAAGGCCTCATTTTGCAAACTGTTAAGCACATGTTTATAGTGTTACTGACTTCAGCAGGATTAATGCATACACTTAAAGCCAGCTGTATGTTAAATGTTTCTTGCATCACAATGCAAGCAAGAAAGTTTGGGTTCTGAGATGTAGTAAGTACAGCTTAGCATGATTAGATTTTCAGCTCCTAGATATTTAAGATTCATTTGGAGATTTCACATCCATCTGAAATAATTTCAGATAAATGTAATAAGGAGTTCATGTATAAACATTTATATTTCAGATATCATGAAGCTGAACAGTTTAGTAGCCATAAGAAATAAATGAACTGTTGTATTTACATGTTGTGAAACAGGGAATACTGCAAATATGCTGTTGGTATTTAAATGTGTAGTGTCACAGTGTCAGAGGTACTAATTTTATACTAACCTGTATTTTTCTCAGTTAGAAAATCAGAAGCAGTGTTTTTTAAAACAATATCAACAGAGTTTGTGTAGTTCATGTTTCCTTACTGGTTTTTTGTCTTTGATATTTTAAGACTGACTTATCTTTCTAGTCTGTCTGGGAAAAAAAAGTTTTAGTAAAATATCCACTTTTCCTGAAAGACAGAAACCTTCATAGGTTCTGACTGCCAAATAGCACAGCGATCAACACTTTGTGAGAAGGCGAGTAGAACATTATTTTGAAACACAGTTATATGAAAATCTTACAGGGCATTGCTTACTACTCTGTTGTACCAGTTAAATGTCAGTATAAATGTCAGTGTGCCCAGGCGAACAATAGATTTACTCCTACGTGTATGAACTATTGTATACATTTTGCACATTACAGTTTCTCAAAGATAGATGGATTAATATAAGCCTTCAAGAAAGACAATGCTGAAATGCATTAGACAAAACAACACGAAATAACAATAGCTGTTAGTTCCAGAAGGATTATATACTTACAGGTGTTCACTTAATTAGAAACCCATGCAAATTCAGCCTTCTGGATCATGATGTATTGTGGATGTATTCGACCAGAACTTACCATGCACTCTGAGCAATATCTTCGTAACAGGAACTGTCTCATGAAATGTGATCAACATCCTAAAAATAGTCCAACATTTGTACTGGATAAATCAAAATCTGGCTAAGCAATTTTTCTGCCTCTCTCCCTTCTTACTCCTCCACTGTTCACCTCACTTCCCACCCCCATCCCCAAGAGAAATCTTAAAAAAAATCCCTTGAAACTGGATTGCAGGTTGCTTTGGGAGGACAAAGACTGATTTGTTCTGCTGCAGGTGTGAAATACCTCTTCATTATGGAAGGCAGCTGTGATTTTGGTGTTACAGGCCATGCTTCTGTTACTGGAAAATGTTTGCTTACCTTCCTATTTATGCAGGAGTTTTGTTGTAGCTTTAATGGTCTGTGTGTATGAGAGAAGTGAGATTTACAGAAGACTTAAGAGCTTCAATTAGTCCTGATGAAGGGACTCCGATCCCAGAAGGGTTTTATTCCAATTATATTGAACAGGCTAATAAAAATATTATCTCCCCTTACAGACATGCATTAAAACTGTGTGTGTAGCTATGATTCTAAAAAAATCTGAGCAAATCTTTAATCTGGGTGTTCTACCTGTAGGGGCTCAATTCAGTTGGCCAGAGAGGTGTGTTGGTCCTGTTTGCATTGCTCTTGGGTACCTTGCTTGACCTCCGCCTGCTGCTCCACAAGCTCTCGGGTCTCTCATAGCTCTCCCTAGTACATGGTCATTTTGGATAACACAGGGCAACTCCAGCATAACTATGTGCTGATGTTCAGGTGTTCATAGAGATTTTAAGCATGTAACATACATACTTCATATGAAAGCCTGGAATTTTGCATTTATGAAAGTAAACAGATTAGGCATTATCAGTGATTTAGAAATAATTGTTGTAATTTCCTTTCAAAATCCGCACAACAGTAACTGCAGTAAGGAGCTTAAGAGACTACTTCCATGATCAGCAGATTCAGTCCAGTCCTAATAAAGCTGGTATGTAAGATGCTTCCATTTCAACTAATAAAAATTTTGAGCAAATGCTGCACTTGCCTGGAATTTCTTCAGATTAATAAAAGCCTTTATCAGAAGGCTTTAAAAATTGCATCCTCTATCCCGCTGTTTTTGTTGCATTTTGGCATTCAAAAATGCATTCAGTTACAAAGATGGCATCACTAAAATTGCAGTAGTGGTTGATAAGCTTTGCAACACTCGTCTAAATGACTCAGTGACTGACATAGGCAAGGTTTAGCATATCCTTTGGTTCCTTGTGACAGCTGATGACCATACACTGTGAAGTTTTAGCAAATATATGTTGGTATTACTCTCTTACCAATAAAAATTTCCTGTTGGCTTAGAAGTTAGATTTCTCATTTACTGGGCTTGTAATTGGCCTCCCAGTTTTTTCTTGAGGCAGTGCACTCAGGAGCACTGTGATATCAAATGGGAGGTAAGAGGGCTGGCGGAGAGGTGATGATATTAGGAGACAGCTCATCCTACCTTCGTCTTCTTTAAAAGGCCATGCTGCCCTAACCAGCATGCCCATCTTCTTGCTACAAAAGGAAGAGGAAATTTAATTTTATTTTTCCAGGTTACAAAATAGTTTTGTGCACAGTGCTTCATACTAGATGTTTCTGGAGGCGCTCCCAGCAGGTGTGGAGGGGAATAGCAGATTTCTTCCTTTTGTTCCTCAGCCCAAGTATTTGCCTGCTATGAATGCTGGACTTCCATGACTTGCTCTTCAGGGTCATTTAAAAAGGGAAGTACATTTCAGGGGCAAACCCCAATTTCTGTCTCTATTTAAAGGTCCTTTGCCACCATATTATTCATTTTCTTCTCTACCCTCCCTGCCTTATAACAGAGGTTGAAGGTCATGCTTTTGAGGATTCCCTGGAGGGTCAGCAGCATTAGCTTGTGTGTGCATTTTAAGCTCATACTCTATCCAGAGAAATCAATACCTCCTCCATGAGCTTAAAGCTAGATGTGTGCTTAAATAACTGTCTGAATGTAGCTATCCATGCAGCTTCAGGAAGTGCAGAACATTTTGCCAGCCAAAAGCTTTGCAGAAAAATGCTGCTTCAAGAAATTAATGTTTTCTGTCCACAAACTAAATTGTAATACCATTATATAGCTAATTGAGAGGTCTACTAGAAAATGAGCACAACATCAAGTTTAAACACTATGTTTTGGGGATGCTGGCTCTGATCGTTGACTACTGTCATTTTAGGCAAGTAGGTGATTTGGCATCTCTATCTGTTTATCTATTTCTTGGCACTTTTAAGGTATAAACACTGTCTTCATCTTTACTGTAAGGTTTCCAGATGTTACCAAATAAACCCATACTGTCTTGGCAATAACTACCTCATTCTCTTGCTGCCATCTGTGTTACTAATTAAATCCACTCTGCCTCTCTCCAAGGTGAGTTATCATTCCAGTGTCTCAGAGTGACTTGTTCTGTGCAAGTTAGTCTGAACTGTAACAACATTTTCCTCCTTAAGGGAAAATCCTGCAATCCTGTCATATCACTGAAACAGCATGCTGAGAAGCTGCAGCTATTTGCAAATCAGGATTTAAAGTTATCGCTCCTAACCTCCAATGCTGCATGCTAAAGGATATCCAGCTCTACTAAAATGTGCACTGTTTACACATTCTCCAAACACTAGCAAAGCATAGGTACCTTTTACACATCACTGAACCAAACCAATAGACTTCAAAATCTTTGTATGAAATATGAAGTCCAAATTTGTTATTTTTCTTTTAGTTTGAAAACATTCAGTGAGTACAATCAAAATATGCTTTGCACTTTCAAAGGTATTGAACCTTTAGCCCCCAGGCAGAGATGTTATCCACCAAAAACTGTTTGGGGGCATTTGTGACTGATACTAATAAAGGCATACACAGTCAAAAGTGTAAAAAAAAAATGTAATTAGAATTAAATCTAGTGGTTTTTCAGTGAAAAATAAAATTGTGTCCTGTGGGCACAGTTTTCCTATGAGGAATATTGCATTGAAAGGTAATAGAAAATGATATAAACTTGATGCATTTTTTCATTAAATTTAAAAGAAAATAGTATGTCTTTTTATGGTAGTCCATAGAAAGACTAGGAATTAGAACACACACCACAAAAGATCGACAACAGAAGTTCCATTTAAACTTCTTCAGTCATTTAATATACAAGTCATGAGTTATTATCAAATGTGACCAAAAATGTGTCCATCAAGTGCCTGCATCAAAAGAACAGATAATAACTCTGATTCTTCTGTTTTAAATTTACGGACTCAATCCACTTGAGCTAATGGCTGGTCTCTGTTAGCTGAGTTTGGGACATTAAAATCTTTTGCCAGTATCTTTTTTACGCTGTTTCCCAAGAGCTTCTCTTTCCAATACTGTGTTGAACTTGGATCTCTGAGCTGCTGCAATGTTCTTTCCAATACGGAGCAGTGTTGCAACATAGAGAGTTACTCACACGTTATCCTCTGTTGGAAAGATCAATTTATAGTAAAAATATTTATTTAATCCTGTTGCCAGCAAACAGGAGTTGGAGGGCAGGAGTCCTTCACATTGGACTGAACTGTTTTGTTCCATTAGAAATTGTGTTTTTCCAGTATCAAGCAAAGTACCCATGCAATCAGATGCTTCAAATGCCGCCATCATGTTATTTTTATATAGAGTTTTAAAAATAATAATAATAATTTATTTACTGGTCACTAGGATTCCCTTGGAAAACATTTGTAAGTAAACTGCAGAAAAATAGGAGCACATGAAACAAGGAAGTGTTGACGTATTTGACAGTCAAGAGCTCCTTTTATAGGAGTATTAATCCATAGTTACTCTGAAATCTGCAGTATTACTTGACAGTGATGGAACTGTGGGCAGAAAATCATCATACGAGTATAAAATTTACATGAATAAATGCATACAGAAACTACGTATTTTTAAGTGTGAAATAAAATAATGGCAGACTAGAAGTGTTTATAGCTGCTACCAAACACTCTAGATTTTCTGCATAAATTCAGTCTGTTTAAGCTAAAAAAACTCCCACTGAAGTCCAGACTCCAGACATTGGCTGCACAAACACACAGAGTGAACAAAAGAATACCTCTGTCCTATGAAGGTTGTTTGCTGAATTTTGTTTCTCATCTGCCTGTGGCCAAACGGCTTGCAGATTGGTATGATGCCAAGAAAACATTCAGAGCAGGTGGGAAACTTTTTATCTCATTATCTTTCATCATCACATATGCTGGTCCTTTGTCACTGATCTTAGTTATTGAGAACTCCAGCTTAAGCAGGAATTTCCAGCCCATAGGTCAAACACAAGCCATGCAGTGTGTTGGTCTGTGTTGTTGCCCCTGTGGCAGTGCTTTTTAGCCTTGGAAGGGAGCCGTAAACAGAAGGCTTTGAAATAGCATTCACTGGAAGTGAGTTAAATTCTACTCCTTATGAAATTTAGATGACATCATTAAGTAATTTTCATAGTCATCTACTTCTAACTGCAGCCCTGATAGCCGTAAAGATGGGGTTGTATAGCACCACTCACCTGAAATTAAAAGAAACATTAGAAGAAACATTCTCTCCATCACTTCTGGCTGAATACCTCTATGCGCATGCTGCAGCCCCAGCAGCTAGGTAGTACGGGTGGATCCCCATGGAAATGTCTGGGTACGTTCTAAAATTAACACTTTAATCTCAGAGCCCAGCAATTTGAGTGTGCCATGTAACTCAGTCAGCTCCAAGCTCGGCTCATCAATGCCCCTGGGAGACTGTGCAATATTCCTGAATAAGTCACAACACTATTCTTCCTTCCCTGTGTTTTTCATGTCCTTTTTTGGGTAATCACAATGCTAACCAACTCAATATGGGTGAAATGAATCAGAGCCTGTGTTCCTGCAAAATCTTGTGTGTGACTGAGCTCATTTCTGCATGCAGAGTTGTCATTTGGAGAGCTGCTCTGCTGAAATATGTTGATGAGAAATAGAGGATGCAGTGAAAGTACCAAGTTTCTGTAACAAATGTTTGACGTAGGGAGACACTAAAGTTTAGGGGAACATGGAAGAGGTGAAGCAGTGTGAAGGTGTCAGTGTCAAACAGGGAGATAATGAAGTTCAGTAAGAAAATGGAGCCTGCTCTCTAGTTCAGATGCTACAGTAATCCAAATACTCCAGAAGAGTTTCCAGTTTCCCCTCTCAGTGAAATCTGGTCTAACTCTTTGTGGTTCTTCTTCACTTCAGTTTGAATTTGAAGCTCCTTGAAACAATGAGTTCTGCCCATTTAACTCCAACAGGAGCAGATAACCATCAAGTCCACTGTAGTGTCCTCATCATATTACCATCCCATCTCCAGCTGCCCTGAGGCTCCTTCTGTGATTCACTGGGACTCATCTGAGTAGCTGCCAAGTGGGAGTAGATACAGATGAGTATTTGCAGAGTTAAGGTCCCACTTGTATTACAAAATGGCCTGAAACAAGCATTGCTGTTTGATAAGAGACAGCAGACTTTTGAGATGTTATTTGTGTATTCCTGCAACAGAGGCCAGAGAGGTGCAAATTTTCTGTGGAAGTTTCTCGTCTTTCTCAACAAAAGCCACCTACTGAGTATTGACACACTACAACTCTGTACTACAGCACATCCCACTGTCAGGCAGAACTCTTAACCAGAGCACATCACTGTGCTAGCAGAGCTACTCAGCTTCTGGGCTAGCATCTAGCTCACAGAAGGAGCAGCGTCTCTCTCCCTCCCCTTAGTAAGACCCAGCCCTCAGAGATGTTCTCCAGCATTCCATGCTCTCTCAGTGGACAAAGATGGACTGTGCTTTTTAGACCAATTTGTCCCAAAGGGTCTTTCATTCTGCTCTTTAATGTAAGAATTATGTCTCTGGTTCTCACCTTCTGGTGAAAACAGCTGCAGGCATTTAAGGTCTCACAGGTCACCAGCAACCACTCTGCTGCTTTGCTGGGTGTTATTGATTGTGGGAATGGCAGCAGTGAATGCATGCTGGTCCCTACACCATATGGTTCACAGGCTGACACATTAACCCAAGCCCCCATCATCTCTCACACTGAGATTTGCTAGGAAATATCAGTCAGAGCTTTTGGATTGCAATATGACAAGAAAGGCTCCTCCTAGAGCATATAGGGTCCCTATAGAGGCCACAGTGAGCACGTAGCTCCTGCTCCATAACCTGGGCAATGTTGGACAGGAGTGTCTGGCTTCTGTTGATCAGAACAGAAGGGTACAACAGCCTCTTCTGACCACATCGGTGGAGGAAGTTGATACCTCTGTCAAAAGCCTTCCATCTGAGAAGGGCCAAGTTATCATAAAGACTGTTAGACTGCTGTTCAGTTTTGTCTTCATCCCATCTCCCAGCTTCTTTCCAAGTCAGAGAGTCAGAAGCAGATAACAACATGAGAGGGCACTCGAAAATAACTGGGAAAGAAAGTAGGCAACATAGCATCCGGAAAGCTGAGGACTCCAGTATGTCCTCCCTGATGTGGAATGAAAAGTTTCACTGACCGGCTCTTATTTCTTTACCTTCCACTGCTAGGAAAAGAAAACTCTCCTCTCACAGCGCCTTCATCAGAAAGGAACAATTGCCTCCATATTTAATGCGGCCCATAATCAAACCAAGTCATCATTGCTCTGCCTGGAGGCAGGAGGGTACAAGGTTTTTAGACTGATGTAGTTGAGTCTTTTCTGGACATCAAAGAATTTCTCAGGAAAAAAAAAAGTTAAAAAAAAAAAAAAAGGCTAAGCCCAGCCTTGGTTAGTAATGAGCTTACAATTAAAAAAGCAATAAATACATCTGGGTGCTTCCCACCTTCAAAAGCCTTGAAAGAAAATAAGCTGCATTGAAAGTGGTATTAATCATGCTCAATCTATTTCCCCTCTCACTGCAAATCAGTGCAGTTTTCAGCTAACAAGAATGGGTGCCCTACTTGAGCCGACAAACCCTATTCCCCCTGGTAGGAGAGGCACTTAGCATGGCATTACCATCATTACATCCCAAGGTTAAAGGCAATGAAACTCCAGGAGTGGCAAAGTCAAATCAGTTCAATTGTCTGATTGTTCATACTCGTGGAGTAGTGAGACTGGCAGGGGTCCAGAATAAAACTTAGGGCTTTCCAGAGGAGCTCCTTTAAGGTAATTCATTGCCCTCTGAAGTAGCTTAAATCAGAAGGGCTAGAATGGTCACAGTAAATGTGGCTCCTGACATATCTTAAGAGCAATATTAGCAGATAGCCAGCTGCTAGGCCAGATGTCAAAGGTGCATTAAGAGCACTTGGTTTTGATCTAACCCATTCCCGAGAAGTAAAATGGATTTGGCTTTGAGCAATGCAATAAAAAAAGATTGTGATTAATGAAGCAGTACAACTTAATAACATAAGTTGACTCCCGCTTCCTTCTCTCCGGCATTTTCACTGTCCACAAAGCAGTTCTTTTACTTACCAGCAGGGACATGTAAAATGTTAATCATCAATCTGTGGGCCATTAAAGAAGTTGCTTTTCCTTTCTCAACTTGAAAACCAAGGGGGAAGGATAATAGGTTTGGTTAACAGAGCTGTTCAGATAATGGAGAAGTTCAAAGAAAAGCTTTCACGGAGCCAGCATGGGAGCTTGGTGCCTTAATCCATCCTTCTTACTAACCTGAGTTCAACATCTAGGTGGGGACTGGAATTTAGGATTGAGATGGAGGAGAAAGAGTCTTTCTCTTTACTGGGATGTTCCAATTCAGCATGGCCTAGAACAGCCAGAATAGATGAAAGAATATTGCTCTTTGTGGTTTATCATTTGAGCAGAGGGCACACTGCCAGAGATACCCAGTTAATGCCTGCATTTTTGGACTTTCCACTAGGTAATGAAGTAAAATGCATGCAATTGCAAATTCAAGAGAGAAAACTAAATAGAACATGGTATCTAATAAACAGTGGATATTTATAGCAAGAAGTGAGCATATAGAGCTCGCTCTGTACTCATTAGACTGGTACAGAGAGCATCATGCACAGAAAACATTTTTGCATAAGCTTGAGCTTGGAAAATTTAAGTGACTGACAATATTTAGAACAGGATTCCTGCAGCTCTATAAGCCATTTTGCAATCTGTGGGTGAAGGGGACACCAGTTCTGCTGTTCCAAGGAGAGGAAGGGGATGTAATTATTCCAAATACCAAGAATTACTGGGAGGCAGCTGCTAAGCTATGACAGTCAGAGGGCCCTGGAGATGCTACCAAAATCAAGAAGCCTGTCAAAAGCCCAGTCCACCTGGGACCTCAGGCTGGATTCAAGCTACAGGTCTGTCCTCACAGGGCATCTAAACTTGCCTTAACTACTGTGTCTGAATCCTCAGCTTCAGTTGTGCTCTACTTTGAGATGCAGGTCCAAAAAAAGAAAAAAATCTTTTCACACTACCAGCTTCTCTTTATAAGTGATTTATTTATTTTGTGTATTGTGCATCACATTTCAGAGCTTATTAGCCAAGCAATAAGCTTGAGCTGCTCCAAAAAAACCTGTAGCCCCACCTTGAAAGTTGCTGCAGTAAATTAATCTGAAAATACAAGTACCTGATTCTTTACACCATTGCAGTAATTGTGTCATTGCTTCAGAAGACTTACCTTAGCATGCCCCTGAATGAAACAACAGGCTTACAGAACAAGAAGAGTTTGAGTTCAGGTGGAGGTTTCTAACTGCAAGGCTGCTCTTCCTAGCATTATAAGGCTGGAAATAGAAGATCTGTTCCTTTCTCCTTCCCGCTCACTTTGCTTTCTTATTATTTATTATTCTATTTCCATATATTTTTGTCTTTTCCTGAATTGGACAGTAAACATCCATAAGGACCTTTACTTCTGTGATGGTTTCAAGGCCTGGAGGGGGGGGGTGGTGTTAGGTTTTTTGTTTGGGTTTTTTTTTAGTAACACAGGTGCTTGCTAAAGGAACTGGTAATTTCTGTCAAATTTTAATTGGAAAGCTGGCACCCACACTGTCTATAATTTCTTCCATGTTGTGGACCCTGCGTGCTGTAATTAGATGTCATTGCCATACCCTTGATTTCAGTTTTCTGAGAAGAGGGGAGGGATCTCTTTGTAAGCCCATATTCCCCTTTCCACAGTTGTACTACAAGCCCTTGAGCCACAGAGTCCCTTGCTGTGCTCAGGCAGGTAGGTGGACTGATCTGTGAGGAAGGGATTTGTACCCAAAAGTGGATGCCGCAAAACACAGGTGCAGATTTTGCAGTTTATAATCTGATTTCCTAACAACAGGTATGACAATCTCCAAAAACCTTGTGACAGGATTTTTTTATTTGTTGTTGCTTTTTTCTTTTTTTTCTTCCCTTTTTTTTATGTGTGCTATTGAGTATGCTTATTTATAAGAAAAGATGAACAACAAAAATCCAAACTTATGTTGTTGGAATAATTGGTTTGCAAAAAAGTAATGCAGATCTCTCACAGTTCAGGCCCAGCCTCACATAAGCAGCAGTATTGGGAAGCCAAGTGCCACTGCTGTTCAAATTATGTGCCTGACCCTAAAAAATAGAACAAAATGTTTTAGCACCCAAATAAACACAGAGCAAATCAAAAGTTTAATCATTGCCAGATAATAGTACATGTTTCTGTTCAAAAATGTGCTTTTTTGCCCTCTGTATAATTTCAACAAACAGGTGGCTGCTTAGTTTGGCTACCCTTAAAGAACAGAGCTATCAACAGAAGACAATTTATTCACTTCATAATATTATAAATGCCTGAGTATAGGAATTGCTTCCCCCAGCACTGAAATGCAATCTGTGATGAACAGCACATCAGATTTTTACTAGTTTTCAGCAGGAAACAAAGAACACTATGTATTACTCCTGCTTTACATGCATGAAGAGCCCAGCTTGGTCCTTAAGTCTTATTTACAGCAATTTTAGCGTAAGAAAGATGACAAAGAAAGAAAGAAGCAATGAGATGTGGTGAACAAGCATGTGGGAGGTTCATGAAAAGATTGGTGTATGGGCACTCCACTGTGTATTACTAGAGTGTTGGCTTAACTAATTAAAGCAGGTTTCCTGGGGAGTAAAAGTTACCCTCATGCCCTGGAAGGAACTGTGTATGCTGTTCCTTTCAGGTTTAAGGGGTTTGACAAAGAGAAGGTCATGTAGGCAGACCTACCTGTGGTAAGGACTCTGTTCGAGATACAGCATTCCATGAAGAACACAGAGAAGATGCTTGATAAGTGCCAAACCACACATACATGTGTTGTTTAATATTTTGGTCACACTTGGAACATTGAATAGAGGGGCCGGGGGGGAGGCCCTATATTAAATGATTCTCTGTTTCACAGGAGCCAGTGGGTCATTCTGCCACTGCCCCTGAGAGAGAGTTAAGGTTCAGTTTGCTCAAGAAAATAGTAATGAGCTTGTTGTAATGAGAGTTTATACTTACAGCAGGTATTGACTGGAAGATAGCAATCCCAGTGAAACAGCTGAGAAAAGAAATCTCAAGGGAGGGACGAGAAGAGACAAAAGAAATTATGCTGACTGCTAAGATTTCCATTCCCTTTTTTCCATCCTGTACAACATGGTGGCCCATTTCTGCCTACAAAATCTTTCACCTGCCTTTCTAGAAAAACAAGCTGTTGAGAGAAGAGCTAAAACGTTATTATAGTGGTAAAAATTTTCAGCTTGCTTCCCAAAAGGACCATATATGTTTCAGCCCATGGATAAAAATGCAGTACTTTAGACCTCTATGAAGGAAGAGCAAACAACTTTGTGTTTGCATTCAAATAAATACCACAGAGCAGCAAACACAGTAGCAGCTTGCTCATGTGTATGTTGTTTTGAGTACATGTTCCCAAGGTGAGGGAGAAATTCCACACTGTTGCTCCCTTTTGTGGTCAGCCCAAAGCATCATGACTGAGGCCAGGACTCAGGTGTTCAGATAGGATCCGTGACTGGATCCCATGGCAGGAAGGTACTGAGATGGATAAGAGAATGAAAGCTTATGGGCAGAAGTTGAGGACTGAGGCCACAATTGCTGAAGTATGTAAAAGGAGAGTGAGGTATGGGAAAGACTGGTGAAAGGAGGCCTTCAGGCAGACCATGCTCCAGAAGACCGAAATAAGAGTACATGATAGAGAGCAGAAGGTGAGGAATGGTAGTATGGAGCATGTAAAATGAAGATCGTAGGTAAGAGTAATAGGCTGAGACTGAAGTGAAGGACACTGGTGTTGAATTTCTATGTTTGCTAAGGGAGGATATAGGATCAGAGACTAGAAGAGGCTTGAAAATTATATCCCATTAACTACAAAGTAATGCAAAAGTAAGCTTTTATTATGAAGGTGCCATGCTCTAAGAAAACTAAGGCCTGATGCCCACCTAATGGCAATCAATGATGGTAAATGAAAATCTGTAGTGGCTGTCCGGTAATTAAACTTGTGCGTCCCTGACATGCTGGTTTCCAATTCTTCCCCCTAGCAATCAAACACAGTTGATGGAGAAAAGTACAAAACTTAAAACTATTCTTGTGTGAGTATCTTCAGTGCTTCCATGGATCTGGACCAACACTGTTACATTTAAAGTCCACAAAAAGCACAATTTCATCCTTATTCACATAAATAATTGTGTTATATTAATTAAATGGAAGCAAGAATGTAGGTAGGTGAAAGTAATTATCTGACATTTGCTGGCACACAGAGGGTAAACAGACAGCTGTCTGACTTTTCTCTTGGGATCCCTAAGGTTTCCAATTAGTGTACACATTCATGCAGAGGAAAAAGACAGCAAATCCATTCTGTGCTGATACTTAGCCTATCCAATTTGTTTCATAATGATCTATTATGTACTTAAAGGATAGTAATATAGATGTGTCTACAGAAATTTAATTTGAACATCAGAGCTCTATGTAGCTCTCCAGAAAGTCTATTAATTTTAGATCAATATCTATTCCATGCTAGAATTTCACTAAATGAAGAAAGCAAGTTGGGTGTACTTGAGTCAAACTCCATCACCTTAGCTCTGCCCAGCAAGGGAATACCGGTCTTCTATCCCTACCCTTACCAAACTCTCCCCTTCACACACAGAAGTGCACAGTAGTAGGCCTTTCTGCACAGGCACATTTGCAGTGAGAGTAATTTGATCTATGCCGTATGACTGTAATATTCTTGCAGGAGTAAAGTAACTACAAGAGTTGATGATGTGTGTGAGGAAGTATAAATGCCTAACTCGGGGAGAGGCATATTTTTCCAATTTTGAGCTTAAGTCTTTTCCAGTGGCTACACATTTGTATTTTATCAGAGTACACTTGGATCACCTAGGAAACATGGTTGGTGTTCCATAAGTTCAAAGTTTATTAAAGCAAAGGAAACATTAAACATCCAAGGAGGGATTAGCCAAGTACACAATACATATGAATGTTTATGTTTCCAATGGGACTTGAAGTAGAAAAACTTTGTGCCCAGGTGAAAGCATATCACACAATGCAAGACATCTAGCAAAGTATTTGGCATATTGTGGAATGCAGGAGAGAAAAGCACTTCCATTTCTGATACAAAGCAAGGTAACAAATATAAGATAGCATGAAGCTGGGGCTGGTATTCTTTGAAATGTGGAATACTTTATCATTTTGTATATGGTGATTGTACTGTTAATGTCCTTTCTGGCTAGTATCAACTGTCATACTTGTAGCTGGAATGTGTACAGGTTCCTTAGACTAATGATGAAGGAGCAGCAGAGGACAATATTTTTTCTTGATGCTATCTGAGATTTTCTGTGGCTCAGGTCTATTACTGTAAGGCCATTTTTACTCATGCAGAATATGCAGTGGTCAAAAAAGTTTTGTTAGGTTGGTTAATCTTGAAATGAAAAGAGTCCAGAAAATCATGTAGGTCCACACAAGCCAAGAGGGTCAGTTTCAGCTGACAAAAGATGACCATTGGCACCTGTGCAGGCTGGACCACAGAGACTAGACCTGCTGTGTAATTAAGGGACCAAGAAGTAAACAACCTCAGTGATCCTACCAGAAATACTCGCATTGTATTTACCTCTGATGAATCTACCTGATGGAAAGTAATTCAGCGGTCTAAGCAGAAGGTGCAAAACTTCACAGCAAATGCTTCTATCATCCAAATACTAAGTTAACTTCTTGTCTGGCTTGGTAGGAAATCCAATATGACATTAATACACTAAGATTTAGTCTGGATTCTATAGGGTGTATTAGACAAAAACTATTAGAGGGATTTTAAACACCTAAATAATTCTGATACTCTTACATTGTAGGATGGACAGAATAAGATATGCTGGTTGCGTCTTCACGAGGAATTCTTTGTTCAGAATGAAAGTAATTTTGTATTTCTGAAGTTCTGATTGTACTCAAAAGCTACGGATACAAGTGGGTCTGAGGAGAGAGGAAAACAGCAGGAGAGGTTCAGAGAGAGGGTTAGATGGTTAAGTAGACAGACATTTTACTTGGACACTGAAGTCTGGATTTAAATCCTGGCTCCACTGAAGTCAAAGGCAAAGTTGTGGGCTTCCTTTAGGCCTGATCTTTACCAAGAATTGTGTAAAAGTGATATTTTTAACAGGTAGCTATGAATGACATTTTGAGAGTCTTCAGTTCAGAAGATTGAAATGTTGAGTTTGCAGCTGTAGTGAGACACCAGAATAGGACAGGGATGCTACATGCCAATCATTAGGCAGCCTGCCACAGAGCTGGTAGCGGGTGACTTCAGGAATTGCAGATGCCTGGTCCAGCTTCCTATTCATGTTCATAAGAAGTCACTTGCAGCCTATATGTCCTAGTCAGTAGAAATCTGAAGTTAAGCTGCAACATGCTTTGGTGCTCAAACTCTCCTGAGGTAGCTGTCAGCCTCTGTTTGCTCTTCAGTTGTCATTAACTTTCAACGTGTTGGCTTAATCTAAATCTCAAAATTCAGTTGTGAGAGAGGGGGCATTAACTGAGATCATATCCTGCCACCATCTCTTGTCACGGAGTCAAGTGATGTTAGCTATGGATGCAGACTACAGTTGGGTCACTGCACTGTTTTGCTGCTTAGGATGCAACAGGGTCATTTACCTCTCCAATTCAAAGGACTCATATGAGGTCAATTACTCCCTCAGTTAATTATTCAGGGACAATGTGAAATTAAATACTATTCTGTGTCCCACATTTGGGCTCAGGGGTCATGAGTCCAAAGCTCAATTACTGTCCCAGTTTGCTACTCAGGAAACACTGGTAAAAATTGTTACATTCAGTTTAGCTGAAATGAACTATCACTAACCACCTTTACAGTGATCACATGAAGTCCCACAGACTTTTCTCACTGGACCTTCTGAGGTCATCTGTGGCCAGCACTGAGTAGCTGGAGGTCAATGCCTGCCCTAGTTTACTGCTCAAAGGCCAATGAATATCAATTGCTGACCCGATTCACTGAACCAGGACATCCAAATGTTAATGATACCCAAGAACAGGGCTCCCCAAACAGGGACAATTGCTGCCCTATTTTCATGTGTAGACATAATGTTAAACCCACCTGCCCAAAACTTTATAATTAGGTCAGCGTAATTTAACTATTGTTCCAGACTGCTGGTCAGACGCAACAGATATCAATCTATCTGCTACATATGCTGCTCAGGGATTATCTGAGGTCAACAATTGAACCAGTTTGGTAGTGGAAGTAAATGAAGTTAAGCAAATGAAAATTTTCATTCTTAAAGATATATTCAGGTCAAACACCACTGCAGTCTTCTGCTGAGGAGATCAGTGGAGATCAAACACTGACAAATTCTGTGATCTGAGGTTCTCTGAAGTAGTATAAATACAGTTCTCCACACAGCTACCAGTAAAGGGCAGCTACTGTGAGATATAGTTTGCTCTTTGGGATTAACAGAGATCAGTTCCTGCCATATCTGCATACAGAGCAGTTAGCTGCAGTCAAGCACAACTGCACTGTTTTCAACAAGGACCACAGAAATGGAAAGACTTTGTCTTTTTTGTATGAAGTGGTTACCTAAGATTGAGTGCAGCCTGGGATTCACGCCCAGTATGAGTTCCCTCTCTTTCTGCTCTCCTCTTAAATACAGTACACAGAGAAACTCAAATATTACACCAATTTATCAGTTAGAGGTTCTTTCAGTTTAAGTGCTGCCCATGTTTTGTTGATCAGAGGTCACCTGAAGTAAACTACTGTCCTTAGTCTGACACACTGGGGTCCTTTGCAGAAAACAACTATCCTTTTTTGCCACTCAAGAGTTGTTTGAAGTCAGCCATAGCTCCAGTTTGCCTTGCATCTACAGGTCTCAGGCAGAGCCACATGGCCTCAGCTCACATCACTGGGGAAACAGGTAAGTTGGGATCAAGAGCTGTTAGGAAGTGTGTCAAAATTTAAGTAAAATTACAGATAGACAACCAGCATGGTTGGAGAGAGTGTGCTCTTAGCAAGTTAATATAGGATAATAAATTGAGATAAGCAGTTAATGCATCAGCTATTTGACAGACACAGACAGGTTGGAAAACAAGTGGGCCAGCAAGAACGTTGTGAAGTGTGACAAAAGCAAATGCAAAGTCCTGCACATGAGATGGACTAACTCCATGCAGCTATACAGGCTGGCGGCCACCTGGATGAGAAGCAGCTTTGCAGAAAAGGACCTGATGTTTTAGTGATAAAAAGGATCTATGATTCTACATTATTAGTGAACAAAAAAGCTAACAGGAGTTAACAGAGTGTCTTTGTGGTAAAAAGGGTGTCAGGGCGCTCAGTTCACCAGCAGGCTCTGTGATCTCTTCCCCTCACTTGTAGTAGTTAAGCTGCATCTGCTCTGACACAGTGCAGCTGTAACCTGGGATCAGATCGCTGCAAAAAGAGCTATGTGACAAAGAGCCTTTTGGGGGATCCTGTCTCATCTCTTGGAAGCCGAGGCGCTCAAGCTTGCTTTTTGCCTGCAACTGCTCCATGCCTGGCTAGACCCAGACCTGTGGCCTCTACTTCATGGCTTGATGTCAGACCTGCCTCATCACTGCAGCATTTCCTGGCAATCAGAGCTATGGACAGCAAGAAACATGTTAACATGCAGGAGTTAAGCCAGTAGAAAACGTAGCCAGGGTCTTCTAGGAGCCCCACAAGAGGTGCAGTGGACACAGGCTGAAAAAAAGGAAATTGCAATTAGATACATGGAAACCTTCTTTAAAGGAAAAAGCAAGAGTGATCAAATACTGGAACAGGTAGCCAAGAAAAGTTGTGAAATCTCCATTGTTGGAAAAAAGCAAAATTTACCTGGGAAAGGGCATGAGCAACATGATCCAATTGTAACTGATTTGTGCAGAGAGCTGGAGTAGATGAACTTCAGAGGACACTTACAAACTGAGCTAATCTATGTTTATATGAATTGAGGACAGTCCTGGCTGTCATTTGCTCTACAGAGATCATCTGAGGTCAACGTGAGATGCAATTAGCTGCACAGAGGTCATTCAAGGTCAGCCAGCTTTCATTGCCTGACCAGGAGTCATCTCAGGTCAAACTCAGAGCCAATTATCTATGCAAGGAATCATATAAGGTCAATCACAGACCTTATTTCCTGCCTAGCAGGTCATTTAAAGTCTAATTTAAATCCAGTGAATTTCACAGGGGTAATCTGAGGTCTACCTTAGTATCAATTCAAGGTGAAAACAGCCCTCATAGTTTGTCCAAGGGTCATCTGAGGTTAACTTGAGATGCAACCAGTTGACAAGGGCATTATTTGAGTTCAGCAAAGTCCTTGTGTGCTGCCTAGGAGTCATTTGAAGTAAACCTGAGATCCATTTAGTTGCCTAGAAGTCATGTCAGGCCAAATGGGTCTGCTTTTTCAACCTGGGGTCATTTGACATCAACATGAGAGCCACTTACCTATTTGGGAGTCACTTAAGGCAGTCATCAGCCCCTATTTCCTTCTTAGAGATTGTTTGAAATCACCTTGAGATACAGTTAGAGGCTCTAAGTGTCATCTGAGGCGAACATGAGATCCAAGTACCTGCTTGGGGTAACTTGAAGTTAACATGAGAATCAATTAACCTGCCTGTGATCACTGAAGGTCACCATAGCTACTCAGAAAAGTCATCGGAGGTCAACTTGAGGGCTAAATAACTGCCATCAGGTCATCTGAGGTCAACCTGAGGGCCAATTAGCCTGTCTGGGGCAGGGGTCATCTGACATCATCATGAGACCTAGGTATACACAAGGTGTTGTTTGAGGTCAACTAGGCTCTTGTTTGGAGCCCAGGACCATCTGAGGTCAACTTGACATCCAATTACCACTACAGGGGTCCTTTAAGGTCAACACTGTTCTCATTTGGAGGAGGCGCAATCATTTAAGGTCAGCTTGAGATCCAAGTAAGCAGCCAGAACCCATTTGAGGTCAGAGAGCCTGTCAGGGTTCATGTGAGGTCAGTGCAGCTTTGTTCAGTGCCCAGAGGTCATTTAAGGTAAACCTGAGATCCAGTTAATTGCTTGGTTTGCCACTTGAGGTCAACCTTGCCCTTATTTGGTGCTGAGGTGTCATTAGAGGTCAATCACAGTCCTTGTTTCGTGTCTGAGGTCATCTGAGTTCAATCTGAGATGCAATCCTCACTGCAGGGTCACCTGAGGTCAACCCTCATGGTTGTAGCACAGGTCATTTCAGGTAAATATAAGTTCTAATTACTTATGGGGGTCACTTGAAGTCCAATTGGCCCTTCTTTGAGTGCATGCCTCATCTGAGGTCAACATGCTAGCAAATCAGCTATAAGGGGGTCACCTGAGGACAACATGATATCTAATTATCTGCTTGGGGGTCATCTGAGGTCAACACTGTTCTCATTTGATGCCTGGGGTCACTGAAGGTCAGCTTAAAAGCCAATAAATTTCCCAGGGTCATCCTGGCCATTGTTTTTGATCCACAAGTTATTTGAAGTCAAATTCAGAACCAATTAACCTACACTGGAGTCATCTGAGATCAACCTTAATTCCAATTAGTTACCCCAAATGGTCATTTGAGGTCAGCCTGGCCTCCTTTGGTGCCCAGAGGTCATCTGAAATTCATTCAGACCACATTTCCTTAGGGTCACTTGGGGTCAACCTTAAATCCAGTTAGTAAGTAGCACAGGGGTAATTTGTGGACACCTCAAGCTTTCATTTGCTGTTATGGGGTCTTTGAAGACTACCCTGGACCTCCCTTGCTCTCCTTGGTCAGTTTCTGTGCAATGAGGACCTCTAAATTTATGACCCCTCTCTGCAATCCCTTAATTTGATGCATACAAGATATGTGAGATCCATTTTAGGCCTCCTGTCTTTGCTATTTTGTGGCCATATTCTGCCTCTAGACTGCTAAGGTTCCTCACAGGTCAACCCCAGCCCTTTTGTGCTTCTCAAAGACTGAGAGTGGTCACCGTCAGCACTTCCTCTGTGCATCATGGCTACTTAATCTCAGCTACAGGCCTGATTTAAGGGGGTTGCCACAAGAGTTCAAATCTCCTTCCCTAGGTGGGTGCAGACTGGGATAATCTGTGGTCATCTTCTACTTCCATTTTGTCCAACAGTCAGTTGAGCTCAGTCAGATCCAACACTTTCACTTTGCTGCAGGTTCAGGTGAGGTCAGCTCCTCGTTTGATCTAGGGCAACCTATACAGCTCGAACGTAATCTCAGCGTTTACATTCTGCTTACTGGTCATCTCAGCTGAAATCTATTCTCTGTATTGTGGAAGACAGTTATACAAGGGTAGCTACTAATCCGAGCTGCTCAGCAGAGGTTATCTGAAATTGAATATTCTTCTCATTTCCCGGGTAGGATCTCACAGTCTGATGGAATTTCACTCTCCGGTGTATTGTGAAGTTAAAGTTCAGTGTTGATTTAATGGAGTAGTTTGTCCTACTTCATGTGACATGACAGTTTGCTGTTCAGACATTTTCAGAGGCCAGGCAATACTTCAACTTTCATAACAGGGGTCAACTGAGGAGAAGCACCTCTTTTTTTCATCATCAGGTGAGAAACTTTCCTGTTGAAACCAGGTGACCTGGGATAATGGTACACACAAATGCTCTATGTTTTAGTAGAGCCTGCCTCACAGTACAGACCACAGAAACAAGGTGATGCTGGCAGCATCTCTGCGGCATGAGAGTTCAGTCAGGAAAAACAGCAGGAGAAAGGCTCAGAAGTCAGAGACTCTCTCTGCGCCTCAGCCTCCCCTCCTCTTCCTCCTCCTCCTCTTTCATCTCCTCCTCTGTTCTACCAGGCATGGGTATGTTGCACTGCCTGCACAGTGTCAAAACCCAGATCATATTTGTTCAATGACAACCTGAGAAATGGAAGGTTATAGCCATCTACCTAAATCCCTGACACAAAGAACACAGACAGACTTTAAGTAACAGTCACTGCTTTTCTGCAGGACTTTTCTCTGATTTTTCTTCTTTAATCTTCATCATTTTATCACAATGGAACACCAACATCTAAATGGACCCAGGTTATCTTAAAACACTAATTTATTTACTCTGTCCCTGCAAACAGAACTAATGCCAGGTAGGCAAATGAACAGAGCATTGCAGCTGTTTACACACTCTTCAATATCAAAGAGGAACATAGCTTTTGTCTGGTTTTAGTTTGAAATTTTTCTTCTCCAGCAATAGTTACCATAAATTAGGGGATCATACTGTCTTCCAGAATATTTCAAGTTATTACAAACATAGTAAAGACAAGTTGAAAAGCAATAACAGATCTTGCAAATGGTCTATCAACAAGGAAAGGGCTAACTCTGGTGTGATCACAGTTGACGTCAAGGCCTGGGTCACTCCAGACAGGCATTTCTTTATTTTTGGGATCACTTTTTCAAGCAAAAAGTGACTGGCATCAACATCCTAAGAATGGAGAAAAGATATAAAAGGTAGCTGATATAAAATAACGTATTTGACAATGAAGTCAATGGAACACCATTCATTTATATCAACTCCTTGTTTACACTAGTGGCTGTACAGGCTTTTTACATCACAGATATAGAATTAGAGTAAAAAATAAGACTGTCATATTAAAGTGATTATATTTATTTTTCTTAAATCTGCAACAGTGATTTGGTTTACTAACTACAAAGCTTTCTAAGAACTGAACATGCACCTCAACTCAAAAAAAAATCCAAAGTTTATTGAACATCTAATAAATTATGATCTAATAAATAAATAAAACATCTAATAAAGTATCTAGTTTCTGCTTCTGTAAAAAGAAATTTTTACTTATTGGACAGGTGTCCCATAATGTCCCATAATGTCCCATAAGAGTATTTATTCTTGCTGCAAGCATACCGACTAAAAGAATAGAAACTAATGCTACTACACTATTAAAACAAAAGGAGAGCTGGAAACCACATGATAAATATAGAATTAATACCTCTTTATTATTTTGAGATTAAGAATAAAAATAACTGCATTATTTTCTGTATGTTACTTTCACCTGTTTCCCTTAGAGCTTGGAAACATATTATTTCACGCTACACCCATCAAGAACAGAAACATTTTGAAAATGTGGTTTTATTCTTTTGAAACAGTATGAAATAGATTGACAAAACCACAACAAATACAAATCCATTTCTAGAAAATATAGATGTAATATCCCTTCTGTCTTTATCGCACTAACAATAAATGAATAACCCTGAATACACCACAACTATGAATAAAAGAAATGAAAAAAAGCCTTCCTGAGAATGAGGTTTGCAATTTCTGAATATTTTTCATATGTTTAAGCTACATCTCCAATGCAGTAGCTGCCAGAAACACATTTTGCTTTGAGTAATCTCAACTGAATTCCTAAGTAAGCTTCTTTTAAGCTCATATTAAAATGTGAGTTTATAAATACTTTGGTTTCAATTTTTTTTCAGAACTTTACTGCCTGACTTATTTGAGCAAAGCAAGCAGGACTTTTTTTCCTGAACCCAACAGAAGTATAAAATAAATTCCTGAATGTGCTTTTAAGCAAAAACAAACATTGAAACTAATAATCAGAAAACCTTGCAGTTTGACATGCAATATTTCCTCTTCCACACTAGCTGTTCAAGCAGCTAGAGAAAGAACCCTGTCCTGCATATCTTTCATTCCATATGCACCATAATTTTAGCATGGGGTTTATTGCTGTTCCCATTAAAGGCTGCTGGGTTTTTTTCATGTTTTCACTGGGCATGGGCTTCAATCTGAGGTCAGTATTTAGTTATCAAAAGACAATTTAAAAAATGTACAGAATTTGTAGTAAGAAAGACACCAAGGACTCAAAAGAAATAAAAATAACTTTTTGAAATTATTTTCATTATAATTTATTACTGAACTGTGACAGAGTTGGGGCGGAAGGTCTTTACCCAAATACCCAAATTTACAGTTTAGTGAAATGTGAATCAGCTCTCCCAGAAAAGTGCCAAAAGAAAGGTGAGGCAAAATAATTTAACCAGCAGAATTACTGGAATTTTTCAACTTAGTGTCTCCATGCATGGAAAAATTAGTGCTAGGATATAAGTATATCATGGAATAATTTCAAATGCCTCCTTTTCATGTTTCATCACACTAATACTTCACACCGAGCAAAAATTAAATATCAAACACATTTATATCAACTATATTTTAACACAGATCAGTATCCTGCAAGGATCCCCGATTTGAGGGGAAGGTAGTATGTACCTTGATGGGTACATAACAAGGAGTAAGACGAATCTACACTGAGCTATATACTGTAAGAATTCTCACAAGTATTGCTATGAATGCAGAAGCTACTTGCTCTTGAAGGCCACAGGATGGTTGTCAAGAAAAGACCATATGAAGTATGACTTGTGCATATCTTCAAAACTTAAAAAGAAACAAAAGGTACTCAGGCCCAGCCTGGTGTGGAGTTTATTTTTTGTGTCTAATGTGTATGTGTTCAGAATTTATGGCAATGATTGAGGAAAACAGCACTATCAGGGCAGAACTTAAATTGTCCTTGGCTTTAAAGATATATTTATGTGTCATTTAACTTAACTGAATTTAAAGGCATACTAACAGTTAGAGATCCTTTAGAGAAAGTTCTGTCTTTAAAGTATATATGTATGCATGTAAGCACGTATCTCCCTAAAGCCAAATTTCAAGATGATAATCACTGGAAGCAGAATTACTACCTTACCAGCAAAGGTATCAAAATCCACCATCATTCTGTAGAGATGCAATTAAACAATCTCTTTCACAGACAAGTTAAGCCTTCTGATACATTGAATTGCTTCCAAAAAAGCCAAAGGGAAGTACATTTTTTGCAAAATGAATAGTTTAATCTAATAGGGAGAACGGTGGGGGCTTTCCACAAAAATAATCTGATAAAACTACTTTTAAAAAGATAAAAAGCAAGAAGAATCTCTTCAGGATGCTCTCAGGAACTGAAGGCATCTCAGCTGAACATAGTGTAGGTGATTACTTCAATGCCATCATCAATATCATAAACAATATACGAACTGGGAAAATATAATTTCTAATTCCTATGTGTACATAGACATTTTCTAAATATACCAAATGAATGATAGATCATAACAAATAGCCCCCTTATGCATTAAAATTTACTATCAGCTGTGGTGGAAATATGATTTTGTTTCCTATTCAAGTATAAAGTTTTCTGTTGACTTACATTTCAACATTAGGTATTTCTACTAAATACAAAAATACAAAGTTGCTTTAATGATAGGTGTGATCTGTAATACAACACTAGTTGTGTTAGAGATATTTCTGCTGAGCACTTCATTTCAATCTTTATTCTAGAAAAATCATATTGCACATAATTGATTTTTATGTTTTGTTAACTTCTGCTGAAATCAGATGACATCAATAGAAACAGATGCAGATGCTACAAAAGCATACATATAATTGCACCACTGCTAGACGAAAGCCCTGTCTACAGCCTGACATTGACAATAAGAAGTTAAATGCCAAATGGAACTTATTATTCTTTGTGACTTTTAAAATCTTTGTTGCCAATTACAACTTTAAACATTCTGAAGCTAAATATTATAAAGAAAGGCAGGTCCTAGTTACAAGTTGAATCACACTCAAGTTTATTCTTTATGTTTGTATTAAAGATTATAGATTTATCAATTTCAATAACTCAAAATGTGGGTTCACTAATCCAACCCCTCATTGTTCAACTTGTTCTTGGTATGTTAAAAGAATTCAAGGTGAGGCTCACATGAAATTTTTCAGTCTACCTGCTATATCAGTGACTATTGTTTAAACTACTAATTCATTACTCATACATTCTTGGTTTGTCTCTGCATCAGAACCAACAATAAAGAGAAAGTAATATTTCTGCAATTTCCTGGAGAGCCTCCTGTGCACAGGGAAAAGGGAGTATGGGGCTGAGTGGGCTCTGCCTCTGAAAATAAATGATTTGCATGTGTGTATACATTCAGTTATTTACTAAAGAGCAGACAGAGAAACATCAAATCACACCCCCTTGGAAATATGCTTGTCGCAGTCATTTTCCTAGGAAAGCACAGCTTGGAACCATAATCCACATTTTAAAAAAAAAAAAAAAAAAAGGCACTGATGAGACAGTTCATCCAGCTAAGGGGTGACCTGCTCCTGGCAATTAACTGAACTGTATGAGAAAGACCAGTGCAAGAGCACAGAAGGGGAGTAAATAAAGACAGGGTTTTTTACTCTTTGCCTATAGGGTCTGTCAAGGGCAGACAGATGCTGCACTCAGACACCTGTGTTTTGTTCTTTTGGATCGACCCATGGCAGCAATAATGGGCAGGTTTTCGAGCACGCAAACACATGGGCTCTGCTCACAGCCGCGTGTCATACTCCAAAGGCTCGTCTGCGTCGTCAGCTCCTGTGGTGCTCATCTCCATTTCTATTTCGAAGGCTGGACTGACCCTTTCCGGTGTGTAGTCACTTCTTCTTAAATCTATGCCAAGAAAATAAATTAAATGATGCAGCCAAGTAAATGTTTGAAAAACACGTACAGGCAGTGTCCAACCCAGTGACTGGTGGCAGCCTGTTAGGCGTTTCCGGGAGGAAGAAAATCTGCAGCAGGGCAAATCAGAGCCAGGGGGATGAGAGCCCTGGGGGGACCCAAAATGGTGTGAGCTGACAGGAATGAACCTTCCCTGGCTGTATTCATTCAGCTGATTTTTCCCTCTATTATCTCTAGCTGCCACAGACACAAATAATCAAAAACAATAACACTGCAGTTTCTGTTTCTGAATCAAGTAGCAATTATTACTCCCTGTAGGCACTGAAAGGAGTTTTCCCCTAGAAAAAAATAGGTGGGTGGAAATTCATCCAGAATAGCAATCTGTTTTGGCTTTGAGTCTTTTAAATCTGCCCCACATCAAACAGAAGCACATTCTATCAAATCTAACATGAACAACAGGCAATCCAACTAAGCAGAAGTAAGGGCGGCAGTATATAGGACCCTATCCCAGGGCCAGGAAACCTCTAGTGAGTTTTTCCTCGGCTAATGTATTGACAATTTTTAGATCATTACTCTTTCTCATTCTAAAAATTATTGCTGATGTTAGCTGTAGTGATGACCCTGGAAAAATGAGCTACCATTTTGCAAAGCAAAGGAAACAATTAAATGGGCAGAAGTTTTCATGCTGAATGCTAACACCAGGTTGATAGGCTCCAACCCTTGCACAGTTGATGGGCAAAAGAGCAAGGTAAAAGAGCAATATTCTCACATCCGCCTTTGCACAGAGAGAGTGTGCCTGCTGTAAGCTTTCAGCTCCATAGAATTTCAGTTCTTGCCTTTATAGCACACCTGGGCCTTTACTTCTCGCACTTAAAAAGTTATATATATATTAAAAATTAATCTTTTCTTTGCATACCAGGAAGTTTCAGCCTCCTGCAGCAAGAGTTACAACGATGCTTTGTGATGAAGTTTCTTATTGCACCTTCGCCTAGGTTTGCTGGTCCAAATACCATCTTTCCAGATCTAAAAGAAATATTATTAAATAATCAATGAACTCAAAATAAAGCAATTGTAGGGGAGAGGGATGATGATGTTTTCTATTTTTTAAATCAGAGATGTTAGCCTTTGTATAAAGACAAGCAAAGCTTATCATACATCACGAGTTTCTTAGCTCTGGGACCAGAAAACTGCCAATTCTGGTAAAGTATTAGCTTACGTATACCCCACACTACTTTTCCTTCCTGCTGCATCTCACAGATGCTCTGAAGGGAGACAGGACAGACCCAGCAGTTCCTTCTAAAACACTTAAAGGAAATTTGGGCACAGTGACATTTAGACAACATACGCCAGAATCTGAGGGACTCTGTTGCAGTCACTACTCATTCTCATCAATTAAATGGCTTGGTTCTGGTTTTGATGGTAGGCACCTGGGAACAAACCAGAGCTAGCAAGGACTTACTTTTACCATATTTAAGAAGAGAAAGCCAAAAGCAAGCAGAGCCCTAGTCACATCAATATGCAGCACAGAAAAAAAACACAGTACACTGCTGACAAGCCAGGCTTTAAAATTTATTGGCTTCTTCCTATGCTCATTTCCATGTGTCTGCACTCAGGCCAATTCAGCAACGTTACTAGGGGATCCATTTGTGGAAGTGTATTGCATATTCTGAATGAAGTTGACACAATTACAAACAGAAGCAAGCTATATCCACACATGTATTAGAAGTACCACATAATTATAACAGATTCTTAATGTAGTCTGAAAGATCAGTGTTCATTAATTTTAATATTGCTCCACCATTATTCTCAACAATTTAATTGACATTCTAGACATCATGGAACACAGCACACAAGAAACACTTCCAAAGAAACTTTATGAATGCTAGTATTTTATTTTAATGATATGCAGAGTGGAAACAACACATTTTAAAATCTGAAATCAATTATAGCTCTGAGAAGCTACAGAAAAAGATTTTAACTCTCTCAAATCTATCTGTAATCCACACTAACAAAATATGCTCTCTAAAGAAAGTAGTTTTCAAATATGACACTTTCCCCTTTCACACAAGAGAAAAGCAATGATTAGTCAAAACTACTACAGGAAGCTTAGTATCTCTCTAATTTCTGCTAGACACTAAAGACTATCTGCCTCCTGCATCATCTGAAGGACTCATCTAATCAGCCTTTAGTGCAAATTAGTACATCAAATGAGGCAAGAAGTGAAATACCATTTAAGTGCCATATATACACTTTAAATGGCACGATGCTATACGACCATTTCTATCCCTTGGTATAATCTGGTAAAATGCCAGTAAGAATAGAACATACTTAAGTATTTGCTTAGGCAGGCACAGGAAATTGAGAAGACTTCACGAACTCTGAGGCTACAGAACCACTCTGATACTTCCTCTGATCTAACTGTTATTCCATGCAAAGTGCAGCAAATAGCACAAGACAGACTGATAATCTCACGCTGCTGTGAGATAAACAGGGATACTGTCTGCAACATATGTGAAGTAACCTTTCCTCTCTACTCAGCACTGGCAATGGTTCACGAGGAATACTGCGTTTAAATTTGGAAAACTATTTCAAGAAATATGGCGATAAATTGGGAAAATAACAAGAATGACCAGCAGTCTAGAAATCATGACATAAATTAAAAGATTAGAGGGTAGCCTAAAAAGAAAAAAAAAAAAAGGAAAAAAAAAGAAATTGAAGGAGAAGATGGTGACTATCTTTGAGATTGCTGAATTGTTTTTCTCTATGTCAACAGTAGACAGGACCAGAAAGAAATTTTTCAAGAAGGAAATTAGGAAAAATCTTTCAGACAGTAATGATAGCAAACAATTGAAAACAGATGCTCTGGGAAGTTTTTAAGGTCATCCTTGGAAGACCTTAAGACTTGTCTGTACAAGACCTGTAAAGCCAGGAATGATCTGGTGCAGCAGAAGAACCACCTGAACTCTTCGGGTCCTTTCTAACCCTACAAATGTTTTATAAACAAGGTCACTCTCCTGGTTATTCAAGGTCTGATTTTGTCTCCAAGGAGAGAAAAATACTGAGCCCAGCTTTCCTATTTCCCAAGCAGATGCATTGATATGAGCTAATGGGCTTAAAAAACCATGTTCCTCATTTTGTGCAGAACCTTACCTAATAGTTATGCTCCATAAATACCTACCCGATTGTATCAGACTGGTCCTGGCCGGCAGGCAGGTAACACAGACTGTGCTGATGCAAAGAGTGCTCCTTATAGTCCAGAGCTATAAATGCTCAAAGCAGACAATAAGACATTTACAGAGCTTTACTGATGGAAGGTAAAGGACTGTGGGGGGCTTCATGGCAAGTAGCACCTTCCGAGGGAGATGCCCAACTCATTTATTCAGTATGTTTTTGTAGATTTAGCTTCCAGTCCACCTGTTTAAGTTGTGCACGTTTCTACAGTAGAGGTTCAGTTCATGCAGATGTTTTGTCTACCGGAAGCAATTCAATTGTGAATTGTTTGGCTGGAAGTGCACAGCTTGGTAAATATTCAATAGATTTGTTCTTCAAAACACATGCTACCGAGCTTCAGAGAACACTGTCTCCACTCATTACTAAACCCTTCAGCCCATCACTATCTGCTTGAGAGCTTTCAAAAGGAAGAGTAAGAAACTTAGCACCTCTGACTCCTCCTTTTCACATGTTTGTAATGAGATTTTTGATGGCCAGTGCCCTTTTTTCTCACCTCTTTCAGCAGACCTAATGCATCAGTTCTTTCCGGTTTGAAACTCAGCCCACTATTTTCCTCACCTCTGAACCTGCTCTACAGACACTCTGCACCCAGTGTCTGTGAAAGCTTTACCCACGTGGACTTTGTTGTGAATTTGGCAAGTAGTACACGCTAAAAAGAGCATCCAGAGTACTGTTTATGAGGCAATTCTTCCCAACATTTGGGCAGTACAGGAGTCTGCAGGGACCGCACTGTGTCACGACAGTGCCACTGTTCCTCAATTACTTCTGCTTTTAAAGGAAATATTTTCATGAACATTATACCCACATCATTTTATCACTTCATACATCCTGCACAGTACACATGGCCAGATCTTCAATTGGTTTTAAATATCCATGAACTTACACCAATTTACATCAGCTCAGGATCTGTCTGAGATGTCACAGTATCAGACATACTTTCCAAACAGAGTTGTTGTTTTTGTCTTGGTACTGTATATAAAACCAAGACAAAATTCACCATCACAGAGCTAGAGGTCACATTTTGCCATTACGAAGTCCATTTCAAGACAGCATGCAGGATGCATGAAAGAAAAGACTCATTACAAGATAATGACATGAGCCACTAAATCAATAGAATTAAAGAAGCAAAACATGAATAATTTAACTATAAGTAGTGCTAAAATTTGAATCAGCCCTGTCAGTCAGATGCCATCTATTTTCTCCCAGGCTTCTAAGAGAACATGAGCTCAAAGCAACTTTTGAGGCAGCGCATAGGTTTTGATTAAGTATCTTACCTACAAATGAAAACTTAAAACAGATCTTGCTACTGCCAGAAATGTTTCTCTTGTGAGCAAATGAAGGTTAGAGCAAAGACAGTGCTTTTACATTATTATTGTTATTACTATTTTAGAAAGTGTTTCTTAGAATTGGGTATCGGCTAGCTGCTTACAGAATCCATCCACAGTTTCACTGCCTTATTCCTTTAGATCCCTGAATCAAAACAATATAGTTTCACAACTTGCTGTTCTGAAGATTTCCCTGAACATAAGAAAATCAAGCTGGTTTTGATTAATTAATCAACACCTGCTCTTTAACTAGGACTTGACTGTGTTGCAGATGATAAAAAACAAAACAACAAAAAGTTCTGAAAATAAGATCTGTGTGATCAAATTTTAGTAAGCATGACAAAATTATTTAATAACAAAAATAATCCAGAAAGACACTAATAAATATAAGTTTCAAGATAATGTAGATAAACATTATTCCTATTTTAAAGAGGATAAGCTGAGTTGCCATGTGAAGTACTGTGGTCAATGACTGGTCACAGTCTTCAGTAATTATTTAAGATACCACTGATATAAAAAAATCCACTTGAACAGCAGCAAAACAGACTTTTATACATCTGTAGAAATACCTTAAGAATGTTTGCTAAAATCTCATGAACAACTACATGATTGACCTCTCTGCCTCTCTATCCTGAGCTATCCTTGTGCTTTTGTCATGGTCTTATGACCTACTTAGGGCAAAGACATTACCACTGTGAGGTGCTCAGCATAATTCTGATGTTGCTTCCAAAATAAGTATTATATGGCCAACACACATAATTAGACATTCATACAACATTAATACAGTCATTTATTACTAATCTTATTAATGAAATATTAATAATGGTCCCAGAACTAAGAACCTGTTTCCAAAACTAACTTGTTCTGAGTACTAGCCAAGTCATCTGATATTTGTATAGCTAATTGCCCTTTGTATTAAATCAGATTATTCATATTTATATCTTCCTTCCTTCCAAACATGAGACACCCCTTCAATCAGATGACATGAGCTGAGCAAGAGGGAGTCAAGCTAAGCACAGGACAGTGGAGCAGCAGGATTGCCAGGGCACAGCTGGAGAGATGTGTGGGTTTAGGAAGATTCCCCAGAGAAGAGGACCCTGCAGGACAGCAACCATCAACATCGCTGCTTCTCCTCTTGCTACAGCAAATACCAGTGAGGAGCAAGGTCACAGGATGAGAGAATGGCCATGGTTCTGATTCTGAAATTTGACACATGAAGGCAGACTGCTACTTCTATGTAGTCTCTCTAGTTTTTGTAACTTTCTACACATGATTTACCATCTCCATATCACGGCTCTAAGATTGTAACATGCAATACGCATAAAGGCACCATTAGGACCTCTTGGAAAGAACAGAGATTCAGAGGCCCTCTCCTCATTCTCTTAAGCCATTGTGGCCCCATATACTCCATGAGACAGTGCCCCACCAGGCAGAGGCAACCAGACTGCCACATTTAAGTTACTGATGACCTCCTTCAGTGCAAATTTGTGAAGAGACTTACAGGGTCTTCCACCTTCCATTCCTGCTCTCCCTGCATAGCTCTGAAAAACTGTGCTCCCTGCACAGCAACGCAGACCCTTCCCACCTTTCATACACTGCTCACCACATGTTGGGAGCTGGGACACTTACAGCCCCGCAAGTCCACAGTCCTCCAAAGCACAGCAGAGGATGTAGTCTCCTCCATTGCCATCATACCTTCATTTAACCCAAACACCATGCAAAAAATAATTAATTTTCTCACACAAAACAAAACAAAAAAAAATCCCTAAATATACAGATTGTTGGCAGAACATCTGAAGTGAATGATAATTTCATCAGAAAGAAACCTACTTTTTGTCTTCAGGTTTGATCACAGATGGATCTGTAAGGTTTTCCCCAACACCTACAACAAAATCAACAGTGTGTGTTACAAAAGAAGGTAGTCACGATTTCATAATCTGGCACTTAACAAAAATGTAATTATCCATTTTCTTTGTAGATCATAAAGTGTCATATTTAAAGTGGTCACAAGTTAAAAAGAAAGTGCTATGACTATAAAAATCTGTTGAGTATTAGCAAACATATAGAGTTCTTATTACAGTCCTGACTTCAGCTGCTTTAAGGTTTATTTATATGTAGGTGGAAGGCTTATGCAAATGCACTAAACGTTATGCTGAAGCTCAATTAAGCAAAATGTGACCAACCATAAGACCGCTACTTAAGTTTGAGCAAAGGTATTAATCAGATGTAGATCTTACCAATATCAACAGATCTACTCTCAAATACACATTGTCTTCAAGGTAACAAACACGAAAAGTCACAACTTCATGATTTGCAAATGCTTGGGTCTGTTATCCTTTTTTTCTTTTGGGTGGCCATGGAAGCATATTAATTAAATAATTTAATTACGATACCCAAATGCTCATATCTATGTTGCAGTTTTCCCCAAACTTATGACATATTACCATTTCACCAAAAAGCTCTTTTCTTATATCTGAGGAAACTGTTGTGCTTTTACACTAATGAAAAAAGTCTATGATCATATGATATGCAATTATTTTTATTTCAATAGGCCACTGATGATAGGTTTATATTCTGCAACAAACACCAATAAAGATTATGGAAATAGCATATTGTGATTGAAATACCCCCAAATTGCAATACTCTTCAATGAAGATCATTTCAGTTGATGTAAATTAGACAAAATGTGGTGTCTATGTATGCAGAGTGGTCTGGCTCCCCTTGTAGTACTGAATAGGAT